>NW_006399756.1:12996336-13075055 GCF_000299155.1 Elephantulus edwardii | reverse complement strand
AACAACAACAACAACAACATGAAGAGGATGACACGTTACCACCATGGCCTGTCCAGTTAGTGTGGATGAACTGTCCTGGTTTGGCTAAGAGTTCAGAGGCATGAACCTCAAAGTTAGGTTGGCCAACAGCAGTGCTTGGCTATACCCGTCATAGAAGGAAATCGCGGTGGTGAAGGAGGGCATGGGGATGCCCCTCTGGAAGCCTGTGCGGTTGGCCCGCTGCCAGGAGTCCTGGCAGTTTTCAACAGCAGACCAACATTTTAATTTTTTTTTCAGTATCCATAAGCACTTTATTATGCAGATCTGGGAGACAGTGAGTCACCTCCAAGACTCGACCAACGTCTTTTTCAGGAGAATCTGGCTCAGGCTCTCTCTCTCTCTCACTATGTGTGAGGAGAAATGGGATGATCCTCCTTTCGGACATGAGTCCTAGTCCGGCACCCCGGGTTACAAAGGGAAGAATCCATGGACTTCTCCATGCTCACCTGATATTTAAAGCACATTTTCCTGAACCAAATTGTCAGCCTGGTATAGCAGGCACCTGATAGGGAGTAATAGCTCATGGCTATTTATCAGCGATAATTGTTCTGAGGAGTGAACTGTCTGTTGGACATGGTTCATTTGTGCTCTTGCTGCCCTCTGATAGAACTTCCTGATGGAAATTTATTGCATCTGTATGACCGAGACAGTGGTCACCTTGCACCATGTGACTGTTGCCACGTATTTGAAAGGCAACAAATACAATCAATAGGGTGAACTTTTCATTGACTTTAAAAGAATTTGCATTTATACAATTTAAATATTCATAGCATCTCGCAGCTACTCTATGGGACAGCACAGCTCTAGAAGCTTCTTCTGTTTTCTTTTCTGGAGAAAGGTAGATCCTCACACTCAGATTATCACTGCAAGTAATTAGGAATTAGATTCACTGGAGGGCTATCTTTAGTAAAACTGCACAGCTTTCATCAATGGGGTTGGTGAAGGATATTGTTTATGACATCACACACAGGATTTTCTGTGAGGATTCATGGAGAATATTCTTCATGATTTCAAAACAAAGAGGCCAACTTTTCTTGGTTTTATTTTCACCTTGTAGACGTTATGATTTGTGTACACCACATTTCGCATCAGGTGTTAGAATATTCAGAGTTAAATCTGGGTCTCGCCTTTAAAAACATGGAGGCTTAGCCTCCTTACTATTTTAGGTTCGTTCTTAGACCTTCTCTGTCAGTGGAAGGACCTTCACAGCTGTCTGAAGACACCTCTGGCTGCTCTTCCTGGCTCTGAGCTGTCTGGCACTGGACATCCCTCTGGTGGTGTGGTCTGTAGGGAGTTGTGCTAACTCAAAGGTGACCCCTATCAGGAGGTTTGAATCCCCCAGGTGCTGCAGAGGAGAAAGATGGACAGTCTCCTCCCATGCAATTCACAGGCTCCGAAAACAACCTGGAAAATCAGCTATACATCATTTTGAACAGGACGGCAGTGAGGTTTTTATTGTTACTCCGAGTGGGGGGTTTTAAGAGTAAGAGAAGATTTGCCAACTTAACTGACCACAGCCACACTCCAAACAGAAGAAACCCTCAGGTTCCCTGTGATCTCCAGTTGCGTGGTGGCAGCAGCTCCCAGACATTTCTAGAAACATTTGCCATCTAAGCTCAGCCATCTGAGCAGTCTATCTGTCCCCAAGTTCTATAGGGCCAGTACCGTGTTTACAAGATGTCTCAGCGTCTGAATGCTGCTGTAACAAACAGCAATACAGCAGATATGTAGGTGGCTTCAACAAACAGAGATTTCTTTTTTTCACATTTAAGGAAGCTAAACATCTGAACCCAGAATCTAGGAAAGGCTTTGTCTGTTAGCTCTGAGGAATTGTCTTTGTCTCTTTTCAGTTTCTGTTCTTTGGTTCCTTATTGGTCTTCACGTGGAGCCAAATCTCCCATCTAGTTGTGCTTCCTTCTCCGTGTCTAATCACTTTTTATATCTCAAAAGTTTGAGACACACCTGCACTAAGATGGCCTAATTTGTACAGCAAAGTCCAGTTCTCAAATGGGATTATATCCACAGGTATAAAATATAGGATTTTTAGTGTATATTTTTAGGGGCCACACTTCAGCCCATAGTACGGGCTAAGAAGGTAGACCAGCAGGCAGAGACCCAGCCATGATACTCTTCCCTATGGGAATGGGAAGAGGGGAAGGAACTGGTCCAGTTCTTATAGATCCCAGAAATCCCTTATGGCATGAAGTTATACTTGCCTTGATGTCTACACTAAATTGCACTTACCATTTTTTTTTTAAGAAAACAACAACAACAACAACAACTCTAAATCCAATTATTTTATCTTGTCATCTTGGGTATCCAACTTCACAAGTTACCTTGAACTCAGCTTTAGGAGCTTGGGAAATAGTACACTATGGGGTCATTTTTATGAATCAAGCCAAATAAAACATGACAGGATGAGTTTGCTCCACTGAGCTCCTGGTTCCTGGAGCGTACAGTCTCTTTGTCAGTGTCAAACTTCAAGTTGGCTCCAATGTATAATGGCCCCAGGACAACAGACCAGAATTATGCCTGTAACCCCGGGTCCATTGTGCTGGTTGTCCGTCACAGTGGAGACCAAGCCAGAGCTTAGAAACTTGGCCTTCCACTCAAGTCTTCAGAACAAGGTATGAGTGATGATGAAACAACATGCAAACACCCCGTGCATATTTAGGTTCACATTAAAAATACGAGACTTTCTTGCCATCCCCTCCCATCCCTTCCAACAGTGCCTGCCTCCCCTTCAAAGCAGAAACTGTTTAGGCCCATGATCACTCCAGAGAGAAAATATGTTTTGAGTCTAGTGGAGCCCTTTGCTGAGTGACATTAATTATACTCGTTTAAGTTTGACATTATTAATTAACCTTCTCAGTTGTTTATATTGTAGCCTCTTATTAAAACAATATGATTAAAACAAATAATTAAAGAATATAACTACCACCTTAAATATGTGCATCACTATAAGCTTAAGAAAATCTTCTGTCCACAGTCTCCTCAAGACACGTGTTAATGAAGTAAACATGGCAGTGTTCTACGGGACAGATGTGGGGCCTATCGAGGCTCGTGGCGGTTAGAGTTTGGGCACAATGGCTAAAGTGCTCACTGCTGACGAAAAGGTCAGTGGTTTGAACCTCCCCACCGCTCCACAGGAGGAAGGGATGGCAAACTGCTTCTGTAACGGCCTCTTAGAAGGTAGCCACAGGCAGATCTATCAAGTCCCTGTGAGCGCAGATTCCACAGCTGCGGGTTGGTTTAATTGGGGCTGGTTTAGTATTTGATTGCTGGGTTCCCAACTCTGATTGCACATTAGAATGGTTTAAGAGATAATAATAATGATGGTGGTGGTGTTGTTGTTAAGTTGTAGACGACTCATAGACGACCCTATGAACAAAAGACCTGACTGAATGCTTGTATAACTTTGGTTGTTTCTCCATGTTCATAGTGTTTCTGGAGGCAAGTCATTTCGGAAGTGGATGCCAATCCTGCTTCCAAGCTTGTTTTAATTGGGAAGCTCCGCCAAACACTGTCCACCATGGGTAACCATTCTCGCAACTGGCACATCAGTGTCACAGGCTTCAGCATCACAGCAACCACGAGTTACCTCTGTACAGCAATGCACAGACCAGTGCTACACCACTTAGAAAAATGTTTGACAAAAACCAATTTGAACCCGGCCTGAGGGCCGCAGATTAAAATCACCCACCTTGGGCTTGGTAGCGTAACTTTCTGTCCACTAGGCCAATGTAGCTCTCTCTATGTTGTTGTTGTTGTTGTTGTTATTGCTGTTAATAATAATAATAATACAGATATCTGGGCACCACTCTGAACCAATAGACTAAACATCAGTGCACTGAAAAGATCCCTACTCTAGGGGAATATCTATTGGGTTTCAGAAGCTATAGTCTTTACAGGCAAAAACTGCCCTCCCACCCCTCAGAGTCACTGGTGGATTTGAACTGTTGACTTTTTATTTCACAGTCTGGCATGTAATACACTATAGCACCAGTGCTCCTTTTCTAAGCCAAATGTTGTTTTGTATCATGGAGTCAGAACTGACCCATAACTGACCCTCCGGTGGATTTTCAGAGGCGGAGAATTGTCCTGGAGGAGATCGCCCATCTTTCTCTAGTGGGTCAGCTGGTGGATTTGAACCATGTGTCTTTGGGTTGGCAGTGCAGCTCCTTATCATTGTTATTGTTATGTGCCGTGGAGTCGAGTATGACTCATTGCAACCTTATGAACAACAAATCTGATCCCTGTCCTATCCTGTGCCATCCTCAGTATCTCTAACACACCTGCTGCGCCCATTGCTGCACTCCCCGTGTCAACCCATCCATTGAGCATATTCTCTCTTTCGCTGACCCTCCACCTTCCCAAGCATGATGTCTCTTTCCAAGGAATAGTCTCTCCTCGCAATATGCCCAAAGTATGTGAGACAAACCTTCACCATTCTTGCCTCCAAGTAGCACTCTGCTTGCACTTTTTCTGTTTGTTGTTTTGGCATTCCGTGAGATATTTAGCCCTCTTCTCCAAAAACACAACTTAAAGACATCAAATCATCTGCCGTGGAGCTTATGAAGAATGTGGCATCAGGTTTAGAGGAAGACTATCTGCCCTACGCAGATGATATAACTTTACTTGCTGAAAGCTTGGAGACATTGGGGCACTTTTTTACAGAGGATCAAGGACTGCAGTCTTCAATACTGATTGCATCTCAGCATCAAAAAACCACAAATTCTTACCACTGGGCTAATGGGCAACATCATGATAGGTGGAGAAAACATTGATATTGTCAGTGATTTCATCTTGCTTGGATCCACAGTAAGCACTCACGGTCGGGGACATAAAGAATTGAGAAAGTCTGCTGCCAGGGACGTCTCCAAAGTCTTGAAGAGCAATGATGTCAGTCTAAAGACTAAGGTGCACTTGATTCAAGCCATGATCTTTCCAATTACCTTACCACTACTTCTTGTTGTTAGGCCCTATTATGTTGAGTGTGACTCATATTGACCCCAAGATCCTTTTCCTATCCTGTGCCGTCTTCGTTATCTCTGACAAACTTGAGCCTTATTATTAATTAGGCCACTATAGTGTAAAAGTCTCGAGACTCTTTTAAAAAGCTCCCCAGGGGTTCTTCTGTGCAGCATTTAAGGCCATGGAGTCCATTGTTTTTTTTTGTTTTTTTTTTTTCATGGAGTCCATTGTAGCAGATGGTCCTGACCAGTTACATTTACATGCACCTTCCTTTGAATTGTCTCTTTCTTTCTTAACGCTGCTGATCGATTTCTACCAGTGAATCAAAGTGGATCCACGCTGCATAATTTTAACCCATAATTTGGAATAGGATTAAAAAAAACAGAGGTTTGTCATTTTATTCCCCCCCCCCCCCAATTTATCATTCAAGCTTAAGTAAAAAGCCTGCGCTCAAAACCATCAAGCCAAATGCTGGTTTGTTGGCTAAATAGATGGATCCATTTGTTTCCTGCATTTTAATCATCTCGTTTTAATAACACACCACAATACAAACAATTGTGCGAGTTAATTCAGCTCCATTTAAGAAGTCTTGTTCTGTACGCCAAAGCGTGTTGTTCCGTCTAGTTAAATGCTCATGCATTAAAATGCTAATAATTAAACTGTTACGATTGACTAATGAACTCCGCCAGGGATAAATGATGGTCTTGTCTGATTCACTGCTCAGTGAGCCTCCCTTTGTACCGAGAAAGTTCAAGGTTAAAGTGCTCTTAAAGCCAGTGAGTGGATCGAGAAGCAATTACGTACAAATTTTCCTGGAAACCAATAGTGGCTACAATAATGCTTCAATTCCAACCCAGAAAGGGTGAAAAATGGAGAAACGTGGGGGGAGGATGGCTCTTTAAGCTCTTTACAAGGAGAGGAATGAGAAGCTTGCTTAAGTCCACAGGGCAGATGGCGTGGTTATTCGGACTAAAGCCCACTTAGCCGTACACATCCGCCTTGCCTCTTGGAATCTTGTCTCCAAAGAGGAGACGAAACAGTGATTTTCAGATACAACAGTGAGTCAGGCTTCCCTTGTTGAACTACAGATTCTATTTGGAGCACCATGATTAAGCAATGTGGGAAATTTCCCTCTAACTCTCTGTGTGATCTTGAAGAGGTAGCTTAATCTCTCTGGGCCTCAATTTTCTCTTTTTAAAAAGCAGGATCATAATAACAGTGTTTAATGGCGAACATCTGCTTTGTCCTGCTGAGAATTAGTTCCCATTCTTTTGGGAACTGCCTCCAATTTTGCAGGGCGAGCCACTCCTCCTTGGCTCGTGGTTCTCAGGGTTTGCTGGGAGTTGATTCTCATGCCCAAACACCAGGGCTGAGCATGTGATCCAGGCTTGGCCAATCAGAGAGTCATATTCCTAAATCATAGTCAAGTCCAATCAGAACCAGACAGAGCAAGTTCTGGGGCTCTGGGCAGGGTCATCCAGAAAGGAGCATTCCCTTCACAGTGGACTTAAACCGAAAGTGTGACGATCCCTAAGGAATAAGGTAATTGATGCAGCTAGGGCCATGACCCTACTTACAACAGAACAAAACACAGCTGGGTTCTGCACAGTCTTCACCTTTGACCCATTGTAGCCACTCTGTCAATCCTCTTCATTAAGGAGCTTCCTCCTTTTCATGTTCCATGAGCACTGGTGGGTTATTGGTAAGGAGTTGCACTGCAACTCAAAGGCACATAGTTCAAATCCACCAGCTTATCCACAGGAGAAAGATGGGAAATAGCTTCCCAGGTGATTCACTGCCTCTGAAAATCCACTGGAGGGTCGGCTATGGGTTGGTTCCAACCAGAGGATACGAAACAACAACAACAACTTTATCTGGAAGGGTTACTCTGGGAGCTAGCCCCTCTTGAAAACATTCCCAAAGTATGTAAGTGAGGTCTCAGTATCCTTGCTTCTTATGAGCTTTCTGATTGTACTTTTCTCTAAGACAGTGTGATTTGCTCTTTTTGAAGTCCATGGCATGTTCTTCACCAACACCATAATTCTCATCTACTGTTCAGCTTTCACATGCCTCTGTTGTTGTGTGTATTATTGAGTTGGAACCAACTCATTGATGATCCTTCAGCGGGTTTTCAGAGGCAGTAAATCACATGGGAGGAGAGCTGAAGATGTCATAGCTTAAGTTGATGTCCACCAAAGTCATTGGTACATAGTGGGCACTCAGTGGACATTGGATGGATGAACGAGTGGATGGAAGGATGCGCGTATTAGGAGATTTAAGGGTGAACCAGGGGTCATGAAAAACAACTAGGCTTGACTTGCTTACTGCCCTCATCTCAAGCTTTGCAGCCAAGTTGGAGTCACAGGGTGAGGCCCAGACCTGGGTAACTGCAGGAATTTTACTCCCAAAATGCACTCAGGTACTGCAAAAGCCCAGCTGAAGGCTAAAGTAAACGTTAATGAGAAAGGCACACTGTGTCCCTAATAAATTTATAAGTCAATTATGAAAGTGTCTAATTGATCATTTTTTTAACATCATGAAAGCATTAAATATTAATTTTATTTTTTAAAATTTCACAACCTATTAGCTCATAAATGTACTTTAGATTTGGTTTTGGACACAAAAGAACCAGTGTGTGTGTGTGTGTGTGTGTGTTTATGAGTGAGGGTGTGTGTTCATTTGGGTCCCTGAATTCAGCTTCCTTTGAGTGGCACCCACCTGTCTAAGACTTGCCAGTGGTCCTGGGTCCTTCCTGCCAGTGAGTGAGTGGCCACTCTGACACAGCTGACTGGTTTGTCTGGCCCTCTGAGGCCATCCGCCTGGCATTGGTTGAGATATGGCTTAAAACTGTTCCCATTATATGCCCCTTCAGTGGCTGCTATTCTTTGGGGACAGTGATTGGGGTAAACAGCAACAGAGGGAAGGGGAAACCACCAGTGTGGCTGTCCCGAACCCCAGAAGGCAGACACCAACAGCCAGAGTTCTGAAGTCTATCCAATAAAAGACCCAGAAACCGTCTCCAAATGCCGGCTGACCTAGTCATTGCTGTTGAGCAAAAATGACTCATAACTCACCTGCCAATTTGTTTTTCAGAGACTACAAACTGCATAGGAGGAGATTGCCCAACTTTCTCCCTCAGAGCAGCTGATGGATTCGAACCAGATGCCTTTGGGTTGGCAGTGCAACTCCCTACCCATTAGGTCACCAGTGCTAGGGAACGTGGGAATAGTTGGTTGTTGGGTGTTTCTTTTTTGGGGTGCATGAGAGAGAGAGCGAGAGAGAGAGAGAGAGGAGAGAGAGAGAAAATGAGTTATGAGCGAGTGCACAACCAGCTAACCAACGTGCTGAGTCAGTTCTGACTCCTGTTATGTACGTCCGAGTAGAACTGTATTCCACAGGGTTTTCAGGAAGTGATCATCCAGGTCACCAGGCCTTTCTTTGGAGGCTCCTCTGGGTAGATAGAACTGCCAACCTTTCAGTTAGTAGTCAGGTCTTTTACTATTTGTTCCACTCAGCACTTGCGTACTCACCATGGGTGCCCTTCCATACAGCCAAAGTCTCCGTCCATAGAAAAGGGTTTTAAGTCACTCATCTGGGAATATGCCTGTAAAAGGAGGCTGTGCACAAACCAGGAAGCAAGCTACTCAGCCATCGTAACTTGGCTGCATCCCTTCCGGAGTCTCGTTTCAGATGCCCTGCTTGAAGGGTGACGCAGAGACTCTGGATCGAGGCCAGAAGGAGGCTACAATGAGGTAGAGAGGTTGAAAAGTGGAATGCACGACTCAGGAAGCATGGGGCACTGTGCAGGGGGCTGGAGGGGTGGACTGGGCGGTAGGAGCAGGGGACTACTGAATAATTTTCCCAGGCTAAACCTGCAGCGGGATTTTGTGAGTGTCTGGCTGACCAGGCTTATTTCCACAGAGAACAATGTGGGGGGTTCCCCCTCCTCTCAGAAGCAAGAGGGGATTAAGTTAGACCTGAGAAGAGTTGTCTTGAAGTCAAGATGGTTTATCACAGTGATGGGCTTCTAATTGAACTTGCGGAATCTCAGAATCCAGCAGATGTGTTTGTCTTTGGAGCAACAAGTAAAAGCCTTCAGGGCAGACTGAACCCTCCACTCTGACTTTACAACTGAAACAAGAAACTGCCTTCTTAGTGCCCACATTTCCACAAAATCACATTTCTCAGAGACAAATAGGCCATTTCCTGCAATCTTTATGGGAAAGGGTCCTGGTTAAGGGCTTGTTTGTTGACCAGAAGGTGGACAGTTTGACCCCACCAGCCACTCCTCCTGAGAAGGATGTGGCAGCCTGCTTCCCTGACCGTTGATAGCCTTGGGGACTCTGAGAGGCCATTCCCCTTGTTCACACAGGGTCGCCGTCTATTGGAATCCAGGCCATGGCAATGGGTTTGGTAATCTTACGGTTAGCACGCAAGCATTTAATTACTACAGTCTCAGTTCTAATATGGCGCTAGTGCTACCTTTGATGAATATAGCCATATGTGTTGTTGTTGTTATGTGCCATCGAGTCACTTGCGACTCATAGCGATCCTATGCACAACAGCCCTAAACTCCGCTCTGTCCTGTGCCAATCGCAATGTCTCTGACACTCCCATCCCGATTACCCCAGTCACTGAATCAATCCACCTCATAGAGGGCCTTCCTCTCCCGCACGGTCCCTCCACCCTCCCAAGCATGATGTCCTTCTCCAAGGACCGGTCTCTCCTCACAACATGTCCAAAGTATGTTAGACGGAGCCTCAGAATCCTTGCCTCTAAGGAGCCACCCGGTTTAACCCTTTCCAGGACAAATCTGTTTGTTTTCCTAGCAGTCCATGGTATTCTCAATACTCTTCTCCAGCACCACAGCTCAAAGGCATCAATTCTCCTTCTCTCCTCCTTGGTCATTGTCCAACTCTCTGATGCATAACAAGTGATTGCGAAGACCATAGCCTGTATCAGACGCATCTTAGTCTCCAGAGAGACACCATTGCTCTTCAGTACTTTGGAGAGGTCCCTAACAGCACACTTTCCCATGGCAATGCACCTTTTAATTTCCTGGCTGCTGGTACCAAGACTGTCGACTGTGGAGCCAAGCAAATTAAGCTGTGTACAATCTCAATCTCTTCACCATCCATCCTGATGCTGCCAATTGGTCCAGTGGTGAGAAGCTTTGTCTTTTTGACATTGAGCCTCAATCCATATTGTAGGCTGCAGTCCGTGACATTCTGCAGCAGGCGCTTCAGGTCCTTTTCAGTTTCAGCAAGCAGGGTTGTGTCATCCGCATAACGCAGGTTGTTGATAGATCTTCCACCAATCCTGACACCACATTTCTCCTCATAGAACCCCGCCTCCCAGATAATCTATTCTGCATACAAGTTGAAAAGGTATGGAGATAGGATACATCCCTGGCGTACGCCCTTCCCAATTTTGAACCATGCAGTGTTCCCTTGCTCTGTTCTGACAACTGCCTCCTGGTCCAAGTATAAGCTTTGCATTAGAACGATCAAGTGTTCTGGGATTCCCATTCTTCTCTGAGTCAGCCATAGTTTATTAGAGACAAATATCATAATTACCAAAAAATGCCCTCGATGTTGATTTACTCCCCCTCACCGACGTATTACAAGTCATTTGGAAACTGCAGAGAAGTAGAAAGCAGAATGGGGGGAAATTAGATCATCCCAGTTAATACTTTTGCCTGGTCGTTCCCCCCATACACACACACACACACACACACACACACACACACGTATATAGAAGCCATTTTTCTGCCTGAAGTTTGTTTGCACTTTGTTTTTTTTTTAACTTACCCGTGTTGTAAAATCTGCTTTCCACACCATGACAAAAATCTCTTTAACCATTAACCTACATTAAATAATATACTTTAAAAATTTTTCTGATGACAAATGGAATGCGGCATTTGTTTCATCTAAATGTGATTTATAACAACACAATAGGAAAAAGGGAAGATACCCCTCTCAAACAGGCCCATTCCCAGAGGTAACTATTATCTACAGTTTGGGGCACAATCCCTTCTGCATTCTTATGTTTTTTATCTATTTGTGAGTCCATTTTTATATGTTTATTGTTTATATGTTTTTTGGGGCTCTAAGGAGGCCCAGGGACACAGTGGTTAGGTGCTTGGCATGACCTTTGATGCCTAACTTTGGCCTTCCACTTTCCTCATCTCTGGTGAGGATGAGTCTGGACAATTTTACCTCATACTTTTTCTTAAACAGGAAAACTTCCCAGGAACTAAAATGAATCATCAGTCTTCGCTCGATGGGCTTCCTGTGCTCTCAGAGTGTATCATAATAACACCTTCTCTGGTTGAGACTACAATTCCCACAAGCTGAGCTGTCACCCCGGGGCCTCAATTCTGTATCCTCAGAAAACGGCACCTCAGACAGAGCCTTCCACAGCCTGAAGGCCTGGGCAGGAGTAGACTGGTTCCAGGTGGCCAGACTGGGGAAACAGGCCCTGTTGGTCTTGTCTATCCTTCAAAGAAGCCCAAAGGGCTTATTGCTTTCCCCAGTTCAGTGTGAGGAATGCATTTCCTCCAGCACCACTTCTGGGCCTCAGCGGGCCTCTGATATGAGCCACACCAGCCCTTCACTTGGTTGTTGGAGGCTGCTCCCAGCTGCCTGGCCTGGGAATCCGGTGAGAACCCAGCCGGGTCTTCCCCACTCCCAAAGACAGTTGAGCAGCTCGGAACACCACCTGCTTGGTGAAGTTAGTAGGTAATGGAGAAACGCTTGAAGCTTGGCTTCAAATCACCAGAGAATAAACACATAGAAGCATTAAAAACATGATACTGTACTGAATACAAGAAATGGGGTTTTAAAACATTAAGTGAGACGAGACAAAGATGTGTAAAGGAAATGTTGACTGCTTCTATCACCACCATCCCTCTCCCGAGGGTCTGAGGGTACAAGGTTACGAGGGCTTTCCTTGTTCGCTCACTCATCTCCTGACACTCATGCGCCCACTTCAGATTTTCACAGGTTCTTTTCACAGCAAAGGAATTCTACTTTAAATACTTTATTTTTCCCTTGCAACCTATCTTGTTTTCTATACTTGAAGGCTGTACCAGACAGTAGATCTGAACCTACACCGATATATTTTTTCCTGTGTGTTTATACACACCTGTTTCTTCTGGTGAGTAAGCATATGCTGAAGCCTCACCAAAGTCCTCAGCTTCACTTAAAGGTGCTGCGTGGTGATGGGTTATTTCTGCTTCTGGACGGAAAAATTACTATAATTGAGCAGAACTGCTACCATTCATGAATGAGGCATGATGAATAAGTACGAACAAACCACAACTGCTAAGGGTAGTGGTTTAGAAAAAAAAAAATAAAAATCTTTGTTTAAAACGGGCTGATACAATCTCAACTCATTCATTTGGCAATGTTGTTCATTAACCAAGGAGCTGAACCAGAATGAACCTGGGGGGGAGGCCGGGGAGGTAGCCAGCCTCTTGTGCCTGCAATGGAAGCTTGGAGAAAATGGAAGTGTTGAGACCTACTAGCACACTCCTTTTAACTCCTTAATGTGATGTGTCCTAATGCTTCTATTTTTAGTTCAAAAAATGGAAAAAAGCATACGTAAACACACACACACATTTGCCAATTGATCATCTTTTCAGATGATAATTTACATTATACGCATCGTGGCTTGCAGCCGTCGTGTCTATTGTTAGATGCCACTTGGTTGATTCTGACTCGCGGAGATCCTATGTACAACAGATCAGAACCCGGCCTGCATCATCCTCACCATGTCCACTGTGTCCAAGTCCACTTCTGTGCTCACTGTGTTCGTCCAGCTCCTTGAGAATCTTTCTCTCTTTCACGAATCATCCATTTTTCCAAGCATGAAGTCCTTTTCTGAGGACTGGTCTTTTCCTCACCATAGCTCATAGATTTTTTTAACCTCACCATAACCCATAGGTTTTTAAACTTCGCATGGTATAATGTGTGTGTGTGTGTGTCTGTGTGTGTGTGTGTGTGTGTGTGTGTGTAGATAAGAGAACATTTCTTTTCACTGAGAGGGAAATTGTACCGAGGGTGTATTTGGAGAGATCTCAGGGGTAGGATACAGACTGTGGAAAGAACTGGGATAGAGGCAGGGTTCTAGTTGGGACTCGGTCACCAAATATCTTGAAGAGCTTCACTCGCAGAGCTACTGTCTTTGTTTCAGTCTGAGGCTATTAGAAGAGAACATTTCTAAAGCCACTCTGAGATAACAAAAGGTTGGGAGTTCAAACCTACACAGCAACTCTGTAGGTGAAATTCCTGGAAATGACAGCTTGGGAAATCCTATGGGGACGTTCCACTCTGCTCTAGTGGACGAGTAGGAGTCAGAATCGCCCCATGGCACACAATAACAACATCCTCATAAAAGCGGTACATGTTTCTTAGAGAGAAAGCAGGAAATATAGGGGGACCCAAGAAAGAAAATTGAACAAACAATATATCAATCCTGAAATCGTATTACTGAGTGGTAAACATTATCAACAAATTCATTTATGTTCTCATAGACTTTTTAAAAAAGACATCTATCTGTTGTAGCGTTTATATAAAATATGTATTTCTAGGGATAAAAAAAAATCCTACTACACAGGTTGCCTTACAGTATGTTCATTTTTAACTTAACATGACAGATAAATTTCTGGTCAAGTTACTATCAGCCTTATTTGATACCTACCTAGTCCTTCAAATTTTCAAACACAGGGTATGTAAGATTTTCAGAAATGTGTGTGTGTGTGTGTGTGTGTGTTAATAAATATGATTAAAACTCTGGTAGTTACTTCTTCACGAGACATGGAATTGTGCCCTTAATTGTAGCGGCGGTGGTGGTGGGTAGGTGCCTTCGAATCGACTACAACTCATAGTAACCCCTCGGAACAGCAGATTGAAACCTTGTCCTGTCGCGCCCAGCCCCACCCTCACCGTCTCTGCCGTGGTCGAGCCCATTGCAGTCGCTGTGACAACCAGCTCACTGAAGGTCTTCCTCTGTTTCAATGACCCTCTGTTTTCCCAGACACAAGGACCGGTGCCGCTTGGCAACATGGTTGGGAAGATATGAACGGGCTGTTGGTGGGGGCGAGAGAAGAGTGCAGGGCCAAGCACCGTCCTTTATGGTTCCGTCTACTGGGGGATGGATTCTGAGTCGGTAGCTAATCAGGATATTGTTTAAGATTGCCTCTCTTGCAGGTGCGCTGTGCCAGAAGCAGGGGACCTAGGCTGGCTCATGTGGGAGATGTTCACATGGTGCCCACCTGGAGTGCCCACCCACTAGAACCCAATGTCAATTACCCAGAGCTTACAGGATCATTCCCGCATGTGCACTGAGTTTTAGGGTTCCTTGGGGTGGGACTGGGATGTGTGGGGGTGGTTGTTGAGTAATCCTGTGTTGCTGGGAAGTCAGGAGAGCGTTCTCTGATAACAATCACTGCTCAGCTATTCCCCGAGGAAAGAACAGAGGGGTTCCCCTTCATTGACTCTTGGAATGTCATTTCATTACCCTCCTCATTATGAAAGGGGAAGAATGAAAACCGAGGGCTCATAAACAAGAGCTTGCCAGATTACTGAGATAGGTAAGGAGCATTTGAGATCCCTAAAGAATTCAAGCGGAATATGGCGGGAGGGAGCCCGTGGCTCTAATCACCCTGTAGCTGCTGGAGGCACTTGTTCTTCAAGGCCGCCTGTGCTTGTGGTTCAGAGGAGGCCACTCTGTGCCCATTTCACAGATGGGTGCTCTCAAGACACACCAGTTCAAGAGGTCAAGCGGTAATCCAGCTATACTCGAGAGCACTGCGGAGGAGCTGGGAACACTTCCTCCATCCGGGAATGTCCCTCACCAGCCTTATGACTGAGAGGCTGGGATGAGGTAATGTCTCAGAAGGTCCTTCATCCACCATAAAATATTATATGTCTACGTGAGAGATTGATCCGACTTGTAAAGCCAAGTTATAGCGGATTTTAAATGAAAATCTCCAAAGACCAAGTTTCAGCACTGACTTTCTCATGCTGGTTTCCCCTGTTGGTACAATTGTGAAAGTGTCTTGAATTCTTCTGTGCGATCAAAGTGCTTCTCTGAGGCTAAATTAGGAATGCTCCCCCAACCCCAACTTGGTAGGTAGGTAGTTTGTCCCCATTTCCCAGGTAAGGAAACTGGGGCATAGAGAGGTTAACTCATTTCACAAAATCACAGTTTCTTCATGCTGAGTAACGTGACTCTTGGTGTCTGTGATGTTGTTGTTGTTATGTGCCATTGAGTTGCTTGCAAGTCATAACGACCCTATGTCCAAGAACCCTAAACCCTGTTCTCTCCTTTGCCAAACTCACCATACTCCCACCACACCAATCATAGAATCGATCCATCTCATCGAGGGGTTTCCTCTCCTGCACTGTCCCTCCACTGCCCCAAATATGATGTCCCTTTCTAAGGACAGGTCCCTCTTTGCAATATGCCCAAAGTATGTAAGATGAAGCTTCAGAATCCTGGACTCCAAGGAGCAGCCCATCTTACTCTCTCCAGGGCAAACCTGTTCTCCTAGCAGTCCATGGTATATTCAACACTCTTCTTCAGCACCACAGCTCAAATACATCAATTCTCTATCATCCCTACTCTCTGTCCAAGTCTCCGATGCATGTCTGTGATACATTTTTTGGGTACATTTCTAAAAAATAAAGCAAAATGGAACAGAAACCAGTTGGATTCCTCATATTTGGAGAGTAGGGCTACAGGGTTTTCATGTCTGTGAAGCATGATTGGAAGCAGATTGCCAGACTTTGCTTCTGAGGCACCTCAGACCAAATGCCCTTTGGTTAATAGCTGATCACTTTAATCATTCAGCTACCCAGGGATGACACACTTGGAGTCCACGTCCGATCTCTGTGAGCCCAGAAGAGAGTATTGAGGCTTGTCTTGACCATCAAAGAGCCTTTGTGAAGTTAGGTCAACCCAGAGGACTTGCCAGTACAAGGCTGCCCATCTTGGGGTGGGGGTGGGGGGCAGAACATTCCTGTCTAGTGGCCTCTTCCAGGGCTTGCTGGGTTAAGCTGACCCAATGGTCGAGGGGCCCCCATGCTACTCTCCTTATGTGCTGCATATGTAGATGGTCTCTGAGGATGAACATCTCTCCTCATTGAAAATCATGAATTTTTATGATGCCACCCCAGAATTCCCAGAATCCAGCCGGGTGCACTTTGCGGACCCTAACCTGCTGTCACGTGGAAGGTTTCATTACTTGCACCTGCTAAAACATTTGAGGTATTTGAGAGGCAGTGAAACACATTTGCTTTTCATTTTATCTGACTTTGGAAACCTTTGAAGTGTTTAATAGTAGAGCCCAGGAAAGATTTCCGCCTCTTAATCATTTACTCGTAAGGCCCATTCTCGGCTGGTAGCCTGTCAAGCAGAAACCACACTGAGCCTGCTTTTATTAAGTGTCACATGCCCAGTCACTGTTCATTAAAGGTGTTTTAAGGTTTGAATTATGTAATTTATGAGAAAAAGAAATAAAAATTCCATTGTTTTATTAATACACAACCTAGGATCGCTTGCCTATAATCAACTCGAAGGAAAGTTGGACGAGAGGACCCCAGGGGGAGACTGGATGTGGCCTTCGGTCCTCCCACCTCCTGTGACCCTGTCCCTCCCACTACAGTGACATCCAACCCAGACAGCCAGACGGTGGGCAGGGCTTTGAGAAGAGGGCAGTGCCCAACCTACCCTCTGTCTTCCTGAGCCCTGTTACAACAAAGCTCCACTTACTCTTCTCCCCCACCCCAGCCCTTTCTAGAAAGTCTTAAGACCAACAAACAGGGAAGAACATTCTAGCAGTAACCCCCAGTGAATCTGTGCATCACAGGCATGAAGCCGGCCCCTCAGGAGCCCTAGAAGAGGGTATAGGACAGGACACTTCACTTCTCTAGGTCACAGTCTTCATAGGGACCTCACCACACCTGAGGAGAAAGGGTGACTGTCCTCATTTTATAGATGAAGAAACAGAAACCACAGTACTCTCTCAGCATGCCTTTACCCTGGTGCCATGGGCACAGAGGGCATCCTTAGCTCAGACCAGCCTCCGGGAGTCACGCCCTTGGGGGCTGAGGGCTGTGGTTAGCTGGGCAGCGTGCACCGTATCTGGACCTGCCACCAGACTGGGAGCCTCCACATCGTCTTCCGGCAGCCCTCAGTGTGCCAGAGGCTTACCCATCCAAAGTCCACCAAAGGATTCCCATGTGGCATTCTCCTGGCCAGACCTGCCCGCATCTGACCCCATGGGACCTCTGCCCTCCTTCTGAGTCTCATCCAGCTTCCAAAGAAAGACAAGAAAACCAGTCCTGCCTACTGGGGAGGCGGCATCCCTCCCACCCTTCCACCTCTGAGCCGTATAATAAAGCGTCGATATGGGAAAAGACATCCTCATCATAATGTGACTGGACCGCTCTATTTAGCCCGTGGTTAGGATTTGAAACCCCAGTGCAGCGGAAGGTATTTCTCACCCTCCACGTGCTCCCACTTTCCTGTACCCCACACAGCGTGTTACAGACTTGATTTCTTGAATACCTTTTTAATCAAGTGACTCATGGGTTACAGGTGCAAAGCAGTACCAGGCTTTTCCCCCTTGGGTTCAGACTTGAGGGGCTTTATTTCTGAACGGGGATCTCAGGTGCTAAGCCTGTCTAAGGTATCTTGGGGGGCGGGGTTGAGAACAGACAGCCTTTAGAGCTGGGGGGGGGGGGGGAGGTGTGTGGCATGGCTCCAGCCAAGAGAATGCCCATTTGAACAGCTCCAGTCCTCTGTCGCACCACCCAGAACAGGGCAGGGTTAGTCTGCAGGAGGCCTGGTGGTGGGACAGGTTTTACAAATTGATGTCAATCATTAACCCACTTAATGCAAAATTACCAAGTCAACTGATATTTCAATTGTCCTGGCTGCTGGCAATCTGGACTGTAGGAACCATTGTCTTTGATCTGTCAGCCCAATTTCCATTCCCAGGAAAACTCCAGGCCACAGACCTGAAGCTATGGTATCTCCCAATGCATTGTGGGAGCGCTGAGCCCTGGGCCTGCTGCCCGGAGAACTCTGGGCAGCGTCCCCAGAAGGCATCATCACAAGTCCCCTAACTGATTCATTCTCCACACCTTTCAGCATGGTACTGGGGACTGTAAGTTACTGCAATCACTCATTGGCAGAGACCGGTAAACACGCAGGGTGGGATGCATGCTCCAATGAGGGGGTACAGACAGCTAGGGAACACCAGGGAGAGGCAATGTGGAAGGCTTCCTGGAGGAAGTAATACCTAAGCTAAGGCTTGATACTGGGGTAGAAGGTAGCTAGGTGATGGGCAGATAAGCAAAGGTGGCCTCAGAGAAGCTCTCTGGAACCTGCAAGAAAGTTTGGCTATGAGCAGCCAGCCTTTGGCAGGTCTGAAGAGGGAGACAGGTGGGTTGTAGCATAGTTAGATTCACGTTTTAGAGGCCACATTGTGGAAAGGGGGATGGAGAAGGGATAAAGGAAGAAGCAGGGGTCCAGCTGGGAGCCTGACAATAGTGGGGAGGAGTGTCGAGGGGCACTGGGGTTGAGCTAAGCTTCACCTGGGCAGGTGTGGGGCTGGAGACTGGGAGAGATTCTTTGCCCCTGATGCTGAACTGTGACAGGCCCTTGAGGGGCCACTAGCATCATCTGTCAAAGTCTTGACCATGGAGACCCCACTCAGAAGCACAGTGGAGGGGTCTCCAGAGACCAGCTGAGCAATTTCCCTTTTCCAAGTCTCATGCAATTTTGTTAACCTGTTGGAGGTTGAATGGCTTTGGGGCCTGAAAACAGGAAAATACTTTCCTTGTACTCTAGACACCTATCGGTGATAGCTGGCCCTAGGCAGCCATGGACAGGTGCACCGGCTGGACAGACGACCAGGGAACCATGTTGGGGGCCCTGGGGGGGATGCTACTTCTGTCAAGCTTCAGGACACTGGGCCTGAGTGTTGGACACTGAGTTTCCTGTAGTGACGTAGGAACAGGCATGACCTATACCCAACTGAGGTATTCTATCCTTTCAAACAAATGAGTTTCATGTCAGTGGAACGTAACAATTGGTTTTTAATTATTATTAGTGTTAATTGAACATTTGTGAAGTGCTGGCTGTGTTTTCAAAATATCTGTCTGAAGCTTAACCCACAGGTGTTAAGAATTTGACCCAAAGGTGGCATTTATTCCTGAAGGAAAAGGAAACAGGAAAATCCCACCCACCTTGAAATGAGAAGAGGACAGGCCCTGGCTTGCCAAGCAAGGAGTGGGGATGGATTTAGCACCATGGGAATTAGCCCCAAAGTTCCACCCAGTGGCTGGGGGTGGGCACAGGGAGTCAGGCCAGGTGTCCCTTCCCTGCGGGTAAAAGGTGATGTGATGGACGAGACCCGGGTGGCCCGGGTCACCCCTCCAGCTGTGCCTAGCCGCCCCCATTTGCACTCGAGGATGACCCTCACTCCATCGTTCTTCCTAACTTATGAACTCTCAAATTATGGCCCAGAGACTAGGTTTTGGGAAACTCTAAGTTCTACTATGAAAAAAACCAAAACCCAAACCAACCAGCTCAAACTCACAGTCAGAACCAACTTATAATTGAATGTCTGGTGGGTTTGTGGGAGGAGTTTGAGAAACACAGTCTTAATATAAGTAAGCCTGGTGGCTCAGGAATAAGGAATTGAGCTACCAACGCATGTGATTTGAATCCACCAGCTGCTCCGCGGAAGAAGGAGGGGCAGTCTCCTCCCATGTGATTCACCGCCTCTGAAAACCTGCTGGAGGGTCAGCTTTGGGGAGGTTCCAGCAGCAACAATGGTCCTTTACAATTACACGCGCAAGCCGTGAGGTCAGGGTCAGTGAGCAAGTGATCCAGGGCAACTTAGCCTCCCGCATCTCCTGGTTCCAGGCCTGTGAATGGAAGCAAGTCCATTCCCCCGCGTGGCCACTCCTCCCAGCGCTCTGGACAACGTCTGGTCTGAAAGGTAAAATCGGGCAGACGCGTGGCTGCCTCACAGAGGACTATGCAGGTTCCTAGAGCTCTAGTTCCACCTGTAAGTGCGAGTTCTTTCCTCACCTGTCCTCACTCTCTCTGTGGCTCCTGGAACAACCTCAAGTTTCTGACTTTGAGGGTTATGGCCGGGAATGTCACCCCTGTGCTTCCACTTTGGGGTGTGTGTATTAATCTAGAACTTGGGGTCCTGTACATCTGAGGGGCTGCAGCCTTCTGGGTCCATCACTGTTCTAGGTGCATGTGGGGCTAACCCTCATCTGCCCTCTTGTGCGGTGCTGTCCCCTGCAGCAACTGTGTGGCTCTAAACAAGTGACTGGGTCTGATGACGTTCTGGAAGGGAGAAATGTGCTGTGATACTTCGCTCAGATAAATAGAATCGTGTAAACCAGCCCCTTGATGCATATTCTTCTACTGATCACATGTTATCCTGGGAATCTTTTAGATGTGTGTATTACACGCCCACACAAGCCTCGGTGTTCACCCTAGCTTGCTGCTTCATCCCAATTCTGCTTCTAATTCTGGCTCGACCACTGGCTGACTGTGTGGCTTCAGGAAGGTGACAGCGCCTTGCAGGGTCTCAGGTCGCTCACCTGTAAAATGGGCTGATACTGACAGCGTCCAACTCCTAGAGACTTTGGGGAGATGACATGAGACAAGCAGGTAGAGACATTGCATAAGACATAGAAAGACCCATGCGTGTTATGCTACTTAGTAATTAATAGTAGAGGGTCAATTATTGTAGAATGTGTATGAGGATCCAAGGGTGGGGAAGAAGGGTGAGGATGGGCAGGGGGATGGTTAATCATAGGGTCGCACAATTTGAAGCGTGGAGGGAGGGATGGGTGAAGGAAATGGGAAAGACCTAGTGTGAAAAACAATGCATACAAACTTTGTAAGAAAATCTGCATAGAAATAAGGATTTTATAAAAAATAAATAATGGAGGGGCAGACGTTTGTTGAACTGAACTGTAGATAACCCCTCCCCTCAGTGGCCATGTCCCTTGTCTGGGCTGAGTGACCAGGCACAAGTCATGTGAGCTTCAGCTGCTGCTTTTAATAGCCCCTCTTCCAGATGGGATATGAGGAACACAGAGCCTGACACTACAAAACCCTTTCTCCCCTCCTTTTGCCTCCTCGGTTTAATGCCCTGTGCTGCGTCTTCTTACTTGCTGAAGGACCGTGAGAGAGGCTGCTCAGCAGAGTTGGCTGGGAGTCAATTCCAATTGAGGGAGACCCCTGCATGCCGGCACAGAACTGAGCCCTGCAGGGCTTCCAACAGCTGATGCTTTTGGAGAGAGATACCCAGAGGTGCTCTCAAGTGCTCCAGGTAGACTTGATGCTCTAACCTTTCTGTTAGCCTCTGTTAACTGTTGACACCGTTTCTCTGTCTTCCCTCACAGTGGGGCCCGGGGTTGCTATGCAGGAACGAATGAAAGTGAGTAAGTGATTCAACTTTCTTAAAGGCCTGACCATGGTTCCTAAGAGGTGTGTTCTAGGGGACGGCTGTGGACGGCTGGGGTGGGTGACTGTCTGCACTGAGGAATTCCATTGTCCAGATCAATTCAGGTGGCAACATGTGGGTGCACGTGGGCCATCCTGCTGGGTTTGGAGAGCCGGAGGAGGTGTCATCCCGGGATCATTTGCACTAGCTTCAGGAGGTGATGAACTCAAGGGGTCCTGAGCCACAGGACCAGGGCAAAGCATCCCACACACCTTCTGTTTTCTCTCACGAAGCTTCTAAGGAAATTCCACTGCATTGTATTTACAAGGGCATCCCCGACTGTCAGCTTCCTTGAACACAACGTATTTAATAAAAAGCCATTAAGCCTTGTAAAGCTGTCAGAAATCTAAATGACACTTGTAATAAAATCTTGTTGGGTGACCTGCTCTGGTTAATCAGGCCCAGTGACATCATCACCCAAGGATCTGTCTGATACCCAGGGCGCGAGGTGTATTTAGACAGCTTTATGATCCACGTGGAGCCCGGTTATTAAAATTGTACAGTTTTGCAAGGAATCTGGGATTTAATAAAGCAATGGAGAAACTACAAAAGAAGCAATAACCTTCCCCAAATCAATCGTCCTATGTGCTGGGGGCCAATCTCGAGGTGTGTCACCGGCAGGTCCCATGCCAGGCACCCCACGTGGGTACTTTTATGTATCTGCGACCATCATATCAGGCATCTGCAAGGCTATCAAATGCATGGCATCATTCTCAATGACTTCAAGGTGGTGAATTGCCCTTGAATGTGAAGGTTATGGATCGATTAGAGTGTTGTTGTTCTTAGGTGCCCTCTGTTGGAATCTAGCTCCTATTGACCCCGTATAACAGATTTGTTGTTGATGTGTGTCATCTAGTTGACTCTGACTCATTGTGACAGTCCATACAACAGCTCTGAACTCTGCTCTATCCTGAGCCAACTTCATCATTTCTGACACATCTACCCTCATTACTCCGGTCACTGAGTCAATTCATCTCCTCCAGGGTCTTTTCTCTTGTGCTGTCCCTATACCCTTCCAAGCATGATGTCTATCTCTAAGGATTGGTCCCTCCTTGCAACATGCCCAAAATAATGTCAGATGGAGCTTCAAATTCCTTGCTTCCAAAGTGCAGCCTGGCTTCACCCTCTTCAGGACAGACCTGTTTGTTCTCTTAGTAGTCTGTGGTATGTTCAATACTCTTCTTCAACACCACAGCTCAAAGGCTTCTTCCTCTATCATCATTAGTCACTGTCCATCTCTCTGATGCATAGTAAGTAATTGCAAAGACCATGGCCTGGATCAGGCACACTTTATTCACTAGATTGACATCATTGCTCTTCAGTACTGTGGCGAGGTTCCTGACAGCAGATTTTCCCAATGCAATTTGTCTTTTGATTTCCTGGCTGCTGGTACCAAGAGTGTTGATTGTGGAGTGAGCGTGCTGAAACTGTGAATAACCTCAATCTCTTCGCTATCACATCACGATAGAGTAGAACCATCTTATTGGCTTTTCTTGGCTATAACCTTGATTGAAGCAGATGCCCAGGTCTTTTGCCTTTGGAACCGTTTGCTGGATTCAAACCACCAGCCTTTTGGTTAGCAGCTCTACACTTAATCCTTAGACTAACAGGACTCAGTTTCAGAATCCCTCTGACAAAATCTTTGAGGGCATGTGTTGCTATATTGTAAATATCTCTATACCACCTGTGTGGCTTCCAGGGCTCCAGCCCCTTCAAGGAACAACTTTACTTGAACTGCACAGAGCCAATTCTCATGTAGCAATCACTGGGAGATAGGCAGACATGCACAGAGGCTACTCATTTGCTCAATAATCTATAAATTTGGACTAATGGAGCAGATAGGAAAAAAAATGTGTTGGGTGCTAGGTAAATAAATCATACTGGGTCTGCTGGCACAAACTGGCACAGCATGCCTGATATTCCAGTCAAATTATTCCATTTGTTTCTAAAGATATTTTAATCCCACATGACCTCAAACTTCCCGTGAACCAGGGCCCAGGCCCAAGGCCGCCCACGGCCTTTGCAATAAATCCGTTGTCTCCCTTCTCGGCCCTCAACCCAGGCCCATACATCACCCCTCCCTGCACCTTGCTTCAATTACTCAATTAACTGCAGTAAAGTTCTCGTAGGTTTTGCAGATGTTGCTTTATTATCAAGGCCTCAGACGAACACGAGAGTTCAGGAGCCGAGGTTATAGGAAGGTTGCTGGGGGAAGGTCCAGGACCAGGTTGAGGGGAACAGTATTAACCCAGCAACTGTGGGGCCAGAGCCCCAGAGAGGGGCAGGGCACTGTCCCCCCTCTAGCTACCCTGTGCCGCGAAGTGCCCTTCTCCGTTTGGGGAATGTGTGATGTTATCTTGCTGAGGATGGCTAGAGAGAGGTAGGTATTCCACCTTCTGATGAGATAATACTGTGATTAACAGATGTTTAATTGGGCCATTTATCAAGAGCCGGGCCTGCCCCCAAGTCAGTGGGCTAAGTAAATTATTGCCTACCCTGCAGGTGGTGGGCTGGCAGCTCTATTACTCTTCTCAAAATGGTCTTCAGAAGATTTTATATGAAAAGATGATTTATTTCCAGCAGGAATTCTATTGTGCTCTTATTTATCCAGAGGAGGGCAAGGTTCTGCCTGGCCCCGGCCCTCTTCTGACACAAAAGCAGATTGTCGAAAATTAGTATCCCAGAGCCTGAGACGGTCAGGGCCAGAAGGACACTTAGAAGTTGACCTATTAAATTGGGCCATTTTACAGGTGACAAAACTGAGACTTGAGTAGATCGAGTCAAATGTTAGAGCCAGGAAGCACATTGGCGAAGACAGTGCTCTCCTTCTTCATTTACTTCAGTGAGGTTTCTGTTGTTGATGTGATAGAAGTCTGTTGTCGGTAGATGTGTTCAAGTTGAGAAGTGACACTATTAATAATGGATCTGAACCTTGCCTTATCCCATGCCAACCTCATCACCTTTGAATACTTGAGCCCATTGTTAGAATTACTGGGTGAATCTATATTTTTTTTTTACCGCTTATGTGTTGTGTTTTCCCTTTTTAATTGAGATTTTCATGAAAGTTTATAGAAACATGAATTCTCATTCATCTATTCATTGTTGCACATTTTCCTCCCTGCCCAATCCTCCCCTCCAGTTCTTTTTTTTTCATTGAAAAAAAATTTTTTTTTCATTGTTATACAATCCCCTGCCCCCAATCCACTTTACTGTGCAGCTCTTATCTTGGACTGTTGTCATGCAAATAATACCTAATCACATATTCCTTTTAAGCAGTTCTCTCCCGCATTTGTTTCAATGAAGTGTGCATTATTTACCCCTCTTAGTTTCTCCTCAACCTTGATATCAGTTCTGTTTTGTAACAGTGGCATTATGTAGTATTTGTACTTTTGTGATTGAAATACTTCACTCAGCACAATGTCCTCCAGGATCACCCATTTTGTATAATATTTCATTAGTTCCTTATTTTTCAAGGCTGCATAGTATTCCATTGTGTGAATGTACCACAGCCTCTCTATCCATTCATTTGTTGATGGCCCTTGGATTGTTTCCAACTCTTTGCTCTTGTAAATAAGGCAGCAATAAACATGGGTGTGCATATATCTGCTTGAGTAGCAATTCTGATTTCTTTAGAGTATATTCCCAGTAGTGGAATTGCTGGGTCAAATGATATTTCTATTTCCAACTTTTTGAGAGAGTGCCATACAGCCTTCCACAGTGTTTGCACCATTTTACATTTCCACCAACAGTGAATAAGGGTCCCAGTTTCTCCACAATCTCACCAGGATTTGTTGTTTGCTGTTCTGTTTAATTTTGCTATTGTTACTGGGGTGAAATGATATCTCATAGTTGTTTTGAGTGGCATCTCTCTTACAGCTTGGGGATTTTGAACATTTCTTCATGTGTTTGTTCACCATTTGAATATCTTCCTTGGTGAAGTGTCTGTTCATATCTTTATTTTTTTAAATGAAATTTTTTATTTTATACTAGTTTACTTACAAAGTTCATATACATTGTTTTTCCACAGTGGATTATTCCCATTTTCTTTGCTCACTCTTCCATCTTCTAAATACTGCTTGAGCTTCTGGCAGGTCCCTTTCTATGAACTGTTCTAGACGTTTTCGAATGATCTTCACAGTATTTTGTTTGCATGTGATATTAATGATAATGTTCGATAGTTTCGATATTCTATTGGATCACTTTTCTTGTGAATGGGAAAAAATATGAAACTCTTCCAATCCATTGGCCAGATAACTGTCCTCCAAATTTCCTGGCATTGACTGGTGAGTGCATGCAAGGCTGTATCTGTTAATTGAAACAAGTCAATTGGTATCCCATCCCTGGGTCCTTATTTTTTGCCAGTGCCTTCAAAGGAGCTTCTACTTCCTCCTTCATTACCATTGACTCCTGTTCACATGGTACTTCCTGGAACTTTTCCATGTCAATCAATTTTTTCTGGTACAGTGATTCTGTGTATTCCCTCCACCTTCTTTTGGTGCTTTCTGGGTCATTCAATATATTGCCTGTAGCGTCTTTCAATATTGTGACTCGAGGCTTAAATTTGTTTTTCAGTTCTCTCAGCTTGATAAAGGCAAAGTGAGTTAGTTCTTTAAGGTATGGCTGACATCAAGAAGAATAGGAATCCCAGAGCGCTTCATTGTGCTCTTGTGGAAACTATACCTGGACCAGGTGGCTGGTGTGTGAACAGAGCAAGGAAACGCTGTGTGGTTTAAAATTGAGAAGGGGATGCATCAGGGTTTTACTGTCTCTCCATACATTTTCAATCTGTACACTAAGCAAATTATCTGAGATGATGAATTCTATGAAGCGAATGTGGTATCAGGATTGGAGGGAGACTCAATAACCTACATTATGCAGATGACACAATCTTGCTTGCTGAAAGTGAGGAGGACTTGAAACAGTTGTTGCAGAAGGTCAAGGAATGCAGCTTTCAGTATGGATTGCATCTCAATGTAAAAAAAACCCAAAGATTCATGCCACTGGACCGATAGTCAGTGTCATGATGGATGGAGAGGAGATTTAAACAGTCAACAGCTTCATCTTGCTTGGATCCACAATTAACACCCTTGATATCAGAAGCCAGGAAATAAGGAGACACATTGCACTGGGAAAATCTGCAGTTAGGGACTTCTCCAAATTATTGAGGAGTAATGATGCCAGTTTGAGGACTAGGGTTTGTCTGATTCAAGCCATAGTCTTTCCAATTACTTGCTATGCATCTGTGAGTTGGACAATGAATAAGGAGGACTGAAAAAGAATTGATGTCTTTGAGCTCTGGTGTTGAAGGAGAGTACCGAACATCCCATGGATGGCCAAGAGAATAACGTTATTTCTTGGAGAGGATGCAGCCGCAATGCTCTTTAGAGGCAAGAATGATGAGGCTTTGCCTCACATACTTTGGGCATGTTGCTAGGAGGGGCTTTTCCTTGGAGAAGGACACGATATTGGAAGGATGGAGGGTCAATGAAGGAGAGGAAGACCATCAACAAGGTGGTCTTCCTCCAAGTGACCGCTATAATGGGCTCTTGTGTGTCAGGAAGTGTGAGGATGGCACAAGATAGCAGAGGGTTTAGATCTCTTGTTCATGGGTCACTATGAGATGTACTCAACTGAACAGTACCTAACAACAACTCCTCCCTCTACCTGTCAGATTGCCCACCCTCTGCCCATCCTCATTCCTCTGCTCCTCCCCTCCCCCCTTGTATCCTCACACCTGTTTTACTAGTTATCTTTCTATTTCTACAATAATGGTTTGACACAGTATTTGTCCTTATGGCACTGAGTTAATTCACTTAGCATAATGTTCTCCAGACCCTCTTAATTAGGTAAGAATTTTCAAAATCATTGCTTCTGATTACTGCATAGTATTCCACCATGTGAATGTACCAGAATTTCTCAATCGATTCGATTGTGGTTGGACATCTGAGTTGTTTCCATGTTCTAGGAATTGTGAGTAATGCTACTATGAGCATTGGTGTACAAATCTCCTTTTGTACCTCAGTTCTAATTTTCTTGGGGTATATTCTAAGCAGTGGAAAAGCTATGTCACACAGCATCAATCTGTCTTGTTGCAGGTGTTCCTCTCTTGTTCTGACCCTCCTCCTTTCCAAGAATGAAGTCTTTTTTCAGGGAATGTTCCCTCCTGACAACATGCCCAAAGTGTGTGAGACAAAGTTCCACCATCCTTGCCTCGCACTTTCTCTAAGACGTACTTGCTTGTTCTTTCGTCCTCCCAAGGAATATTCAGTACTCTTCTCCAACACCTCAAAGGCATCAATCTGTGATCTTTAGTCATTGGCTAACTCTTTAGAAGCATAAAAAGCAAATTAAATAAACTATAGCTTGAATCAGATGCACCTTGTATAATATATATTGTTGTGTTGTTGATTGTCTCTGAGTCGAGCATGACTCATAGCGACCCTATGAACAAAAGGCCTGACGCTCCTCTACAACTAGCAACATTTATCGAGGTTCATAGGGTTTCTGGAGGCATGTTATTAAGGAAGTGGATGCCACTCTGATATAATAAACTTAAAAATACATTTGAAAAATTATGTACTAACAGATTAGATATTCTTAAAACAGGAAGAACTTAGTTCAGAATAATAAATATTTATACTTTGAAGCTAGAATTCTCAACCATTGCATTATTGACATCTGGGCCTGTATAACGCTTTGTTGATTTTGTTGATAACTCATTGGAAGACGTTTGGCAGCATCTTCTCTTAGAGTCAAGACAAATAATTTTTTTTTATTTTCCATTTTACAAATGTCCTCTAGGGAGTAAAACTGTCCATGTTGGAGATCCACTTCTTTAAAGTGTTGCTAACATGGTTATCATGAGGCAAACAGCAGCACGAACGGCAGCAAATGCGTCCTGATGCCCCCTCTCCTGTCAGTGAGTAAGAACTGACTCAGAGCTAACCCGGCAGCAGGTTCCTGAGACTGTAACTCACACAGAAGGAGATCACCCACCTTTTACCTGGGGAGGTGCTGGTGGATTTGAACTCTCAGAGAGGATCTTCTTTGGGTTAGCAGCACAGTGCGCTGTGAACTGAGCCCCCGGAGCCACACAGTACTGATGTTAGAAATAGTGAGATACATTGAAACGGATGAGGGAGAGAACTGTTTAAAGGGAATATATGACGGGGTATTATTGTCATGACAGGAGTCCAGAATGAAGGCTGCAAGGTGGAGTGGACTTGGGAGGAGGGACTACTTAACAATGAAAGAGGTTTTCTTTTACTTTTCAAAGAGAAGAATGGATTGGCGGGGAGGGGTGGGCGGGGAGAAAAGTGTAACAATGAATGACTGGAAACCCTAAATCTCTGTAAATATTCATGAAAATTATTTTTTTTAAAAGAAATAGTGAAATACTTTATGCAAGTATTATCTCATTTAATCTCTCCAATAAAGGTTATTTAAAAATCAGACACCAAATTCACTGTCACTGAGCTGGGATAGGGTTTCCAAGACTGTCAATCTTCACAGAAACCAATTGCTGCAACTTTCTGAGTGTCTTTGACTAGCAGCTTGGTTCTTTAACCCCTGCACCACCATACTCTAGTATGTGGGTACATTTAGAACTCAGTTTTGCAGGTGAGGAAGCCTATACTCAGGAAGGTTCAGGTTGCCCAAGTTTACTCAGAGAGAAGATGCAAATCCAAGGGTTCCTTATCCAAAGCAATAAATAAGGAAAGAAAGTGAAGCCAACCACATGTTTTAAAGTGGAACTGGGTTTAGGGTTTTCAGGGCTGTGACATTTTGGAGGTATGTCACTGGGCTTTTCTTCTGTCCCACCTCTGACTGGATTCATGCAGTCTACCTTTTGACTAGAAGCGGAGCGCTTATCCTTTTGGGCGATACAGGGACCTGTAAATAAAGGATGACTCTTCTGAGTTGGCATTTGTCTTTACACAATAAGCTGTACAAACTCCCAAGCTCAAAGACAAACTGAACTTGTCTTTAAGTAGTAAACTTGGTATGATAAGTCATCTCATGTCTACATTATGAGGTATAAAACTCACCAGATTAAGCCCCCTGTGCCTTGCCAGTGGGATGTGGTTGGGTTTTTGTTAAATGATGAAGTGACCTCTTTACCTGTTCTAAACGTAACCCTAGTCCACACCACAGATGCGTGCTTTGGGGATTGGGAGCACACAGCCTAATTAGAAATATCTGAGCATCAATATTGCATGGAATAAATCTCTCTTCAGCCATGCTCCAAAATTTCCAAAGATCCTTAGCCTGGTCTCTGTCTACGGGGCCCAGCTGCCTTGGAAGCTGGCTAATAACTGGGCTAGGAAATTTCCAGGTGAAAAACTACTAATACCCTGACTGGAAAGATAGTATGTTTGGGTTTCATGCCAGGAAGTAAATTCAACAAAAGACAGTAATTTGATGAGACACAGGCACCGGAGCTTATGATATCATGTCCCCTAATATGCCCAGGTGGCTGTGGGCATTTCCAGGGAAATAAAAGAATGTCATCACGTCAGCAGAAACAAAGCCCACTTCCTCCTCCTTGACGTTGTTGTTGTTCTTCGATGCCATTGAGTCAAGTCTGATTCACAGTGACCTTATGTATAACAGATTAAACGACTGCCTGATCCTTCACCATCCATGTAATTGCTGTTGCATTTGAGCTCACTGTTGCCGTCTAGGGATCAATGTGTCAATGCATCTCAGTGAGTGTCTTCCTCTTTTTTTGCTGACTGAAGTCCTTCTCCAGGGACTGGTCCCTTCTGATAACATATTCAAAGTATGTGAGGAGAAGGCTCATCAGCCTGACTTCTAAGGAGCACTTTTGCTGTATGTTTTCCAAGATGGAAATTTTATATATAATCACATGTATACATTTATAGGGGGGAAATAATATGTATTTATCACAGGAGAATAAAACAAATGGGTTTTATCAGGAACAAAAGGCAATAAAATATGTTTATACATACACACACATACACACCTATTATCTATCTATCTATCTATCTATCTATCTATCTATCTATCTATCTATCTATCTCTACCTACCTACCTACCTATCTCTATCTATGTATCTATCTATCTATCATCTATCTTCAGTTATGTCCAAGGTTTGGTTAGTACTAAATTCAGCTAGCTGAAAACTAAAATTCAGGTAGCTGTTAATTCAAGGATTGGAGGTTTTGAATCAGTTCAGTAGCTCCTTGAAAGTGATATCTGTTTCCATAAAAAAATACAGCTTAGGAAACTTTATGAGGTCATTATACTTTGCTGTGACTTCTAACTATCTAAACTTCTAAGTAGCTATAAAAACAAATACTATTCCTTTCCTGTCTGTTTTTCTTTTCTCTCTCCTCTTTGGTGAACCAGAACAATAGAGAGTGTAACTAGGTAAACAAAGATGATATCACCACTTGGAATGGACAGGCTTCCTGCTGAACTTTAGGGAATCCATAATGACTCTGGAATAGCCTCTTTTTAAAAGAAATACTTTACCAACCTTCATGTCCACTTGTCGGTAGCCTAAGGTAGAATGGACCCAAGCCTCTTGATTGTCCCCTCAGCCAGATACGAACTCTTGGACAGTAGGAGCTACTTGTAGGGGGAGAGTTTTGACTCAAGAGCCTTCACTTCCTTCCTTCCACCTGTGTTGTGTCTTTCATTCCAAGAGGACTCTGGATCTGTCTGGTGAGACTCTGCATTAAAAGGCTGCGAGCCAGACAGGGCTTTTCAAATGTCAGGGCTCTGTGGTCCATCTTCAACCTAATCACTGTCATTTTTCTAGGAAGAGGTGCAGTAGAAGAGAATTCTTGGTGGGGAGAGAAAGAGCCAAGGAATACTGCCATGAATCGTAGTGTCTCAGAGAGAGAGAGAGAGAGAGAGAGAAAACCAAAAGCCAATGTCACTATCGTGGACTCGACCCTGGGTCATAGTGATGCTACCGGAAAGGCAGAGATGCCCCTTCTGGTTCAGAGGCTGTCCATCTGCACAAGAACAGATCACCTCGCTTTATCTCAAGGAGCCACTGGGGGGTTCGATTCCCCAGTTGGGTAAAAGTCTAGCACTTGACTCACTACTTCACGAGTGTCCTTTTGTACACACACACACACACACACACACACACACTTCAATAATGGCCATGATCTACTCTGTCCATCCATAGTGAATACTGTGTGATATCCACTTTCTTTATTACATGGGTGACATACTGTGTAGGCGCCATAACTTCACCCATAACTAGCTCAGAGATCTCATCACAGAGGTGCTTAACACACAAGGCAGACAAGGTTAAGAGAGAATGAGCCCAAAGGTATGCGGCCAGCTAGCTAGTGACCAAGGAGGGTTGTACACCTTGACAGGTTTGCCAGTAGACTCAGCTTTTCTCCGTGATGCTGCCCTGGGGCACCAGGTGGCAATGCCAGCCCCTCTGCATACCAGCCCCGGTTCATTGTGCTGTGGGTATAGGAAAGGGGAAAAAAAAGAGACCTTCAGGTGGGATTCATGGGAGGTACATGGCATGTGGGGGGCTGTAGTGAGAACTTTCCCTCCAGCAGACCATATGGTGAGCAGAGGTTTGCACAGCCGCTTCTTTCATCAGAACCAGCACACTCATCTGTCTTTGCAAAATTGGACTCTGCCTGGCCCTCCGGCCCGCCGGCCCCCGCTGTCCCCTGCAGCCCCTGGCACAGGCTCAGCACCAGGCGAGCAACCTTCATAAATACCTGCTGATGGACTGTGGATTGATCTGGGCTCTGCTCTGATGGGTGTGGAGGGATCTGCTAAGTTGCTTCTGACAACTGCCAGCCTCGTTCTATCTGCAGGCCCAGCCTGAAGTCCTCAGCTCATAACACACCTCCCCACCCGCGGGGAGAGGAGAGAAAGGCAATCATTACAGCGGCTGGGATGTGCAAAGTGCTTGTCCGTCTCATCCCCTCCCCGCTGCCCCCTGCTGCTGCCCTTTGCTCTGACTGCCCAGTGGGGACGACGTTGCCAGTGGGAAGGACAGTCACTCTGGACGCCCAGCCATCAGGGGGTGGGAGATGAGGATGGAGAGTGAATAGACACTTTATTTCGCGGGGATGTTTGCTGGCTTTAGGAGTCAGATGCGTGAGAGTCCTACAGCACGTGCAACTGGGTTAATCAGGAGTGAACGGTGGCCAGAGGGTCACTTTGAGTGGAGGGTCTCTCATTGGGCCTGAGGCAGACTCACCCCCGCCCCTGTCACTGCTTATGCACCACATCAACTCCCGGGTGACTCAGCGGCTTGAGCCAATGCCATATTGATTCACTCGTTCATCAGCTCTTCATTGAGCACCTGCTGTATGCGGGGTGGGCAGGGAGAAAAATGCAATAATGAATGAATGGAAATCCAAAGTTCTGTAAATGTTCAGTAAAATTAATTAAAAAAACCCAAAACTGCTGACCACAGGGAGACACTGCTGTCCTAAAGTTCAAAGGCCAGCAGGCATTAGAGGTCAGCATCAACCGAGTGTTGCTACCAAACACTATTTGAAGGAAAGCGCACAAAAGGTCATGAAAGAAAAGCAGTGCGTCAGGCAGGGTGGGGAAAGGCTGCCATGCGGCCCAGGAAGCCATGTGGACTCTGTCGAGGAGGCTTATGGGAGCTGAGTCTGACGGCCTGGAGTTGGCTACAAACAGCTGAAGAAAAGGAGGACCAACAAATGCAAAGGATCAGCGACAGGATTTGCTTTGCTGGAGAGTCTAGAAGAAAGTCCGAGGTGAGGGCCGTCCTCTGGTCCCCCACAAGCGAAGCTGATAGAACATTTTAGGACTTTAAAGATGGCGGAGGCTGCCTTTGCTGAGTGTGACTTTGCAAACAATGTCCAGGTTCTCTCCCCAGTGCTTCTCTCTAGTGGAGGCGTCCCTAGCCAGGTGCTTCTCTCCACCAGATGCCACTCTAAGGAACATTCTGAAGCCACTTGTTTAAAGACAAGAGGAAAGCAAATGAGCTCCTACTTCGTGCCTGCCTGGGTAGATGGGAGCAAGATGTGGTCCTGGGTTAAGAAGCCCATGTCTCCTCATGCTCCACAGCCCCCGCCCTGAGAGCCATCTGTGAAACCCCAGGGGCTGGGACAGTAGAGAGTGCCACAGGCATTAAGGGGCTCTGGATGGTGACCATGCTGGGGGGCTGCTGACAAGAGGTGGAGTTCTGCAGATGGGGCCTGAGGCTGGTGAGGGAAGCACTGGAGACAGGGAATCATTGTATTCTTATCCCAGAGGGTGCCACCTTTCAGGCCTGGTGTCTGACCTGAGGAGAGGGTGCACAGGAATTGTAGAAGGTCTTTGGAAGGATATGAAACCCTTAATGTGGAAGCAGGGCCCGTATGGGTGCTCCGGGGGAGGGAGGAGGCCTTCTCCTCTGGTCCAAGTTCTCCTGGCTGAGTCCCCTGCCCGGGGCTTTGAGGAGAGTTTGCAGGCTTCAGGGTCTTGGCAGGCAAGTCTAGCAAAGACCACCTCGGGCCTCAGCCAGGAGAAGTTACACAAAGAGGGTGGGGACTCAGAGCCTATAAAATTGCCAGGTGGTTCCTAATAACATTAGGGTCTTGGCACAGTGCATGACCTGGGGGGCTGCTAATTGAAAAGGCGGTGGTGGAACCCACCAGAGCTCTCTGCACCTCAGGGTACTGGGTTCGCTTTGTTTTCTTTTGGCCCCTAAAGTAGCAGGCCTGCATGTCTCTTTGCTTTTTGCCTGAGCCTCAGTTACCTCATCTGTGTAGTGGGCCAGCTCATGCTGGCCCCATGGAACCTGATGGCATGGAGAAGCCCTGAGCCCATACTTGTGAATGTGGTTGCAATAATGCCAGCAAGTGTCAACCAAGAAATGGGCTCTGAGTAACGTAGGGAGCATTATTCTGTGTGTAAAAGAACCCCACAGGTGGGTCCTGCTTTTCCAGAGGAGAACACCGAAGGCTTGGGGGTCAGATCTTGTCCTTGTTGGTCAAGTGTTGGGTGAACTTGACCGCAGAGCCTGCTTGCAGAGCATGCCGTGTTGTGGGCATCTTCCAAGTCAGTTTTTGAGTGTTGATGTTGTGGATATGTATGTCCAGGATGCTGGGTTCTGCAGCAAGGTGGTGGGCTTCCTGGGCTGCCTGCAGGTCCTCAGCCCCATTTTACAGATGGAAAGAGCTTGGAGCTAGCCCAGGGTGTGGACAGAAGTGGGTAAGTGAATTATCCCAGCCCAGAGGGAGTCTGGAGCCGGGAATTAGGTGCGTTTCCACCCAGCTGCCTCAGCCCCACTCAGAAAGCCTGGCTGATAATTGCTCATTAGCTTAATCTGGGCGCAGCCGGCCTGGCCTGGCAGCTGAATTGCATCACATCAAAGCTGCTCTTCAAAGAGCAGGGAATCAGCCTGGCCTCTCTTAATTAGCAGAGGCCTGCTCGCCCCTATCCAGACAGAGGGGCCCGAGCTGGGTCAGAACCTGGGTCAGAACCACACAACTGACCACAGGGCACAGCATCCCACATTTGTTGGGCTCTGCAGCGAGGGGGAGGCATCCCATCACAAAGCTGATTTCTTGTTTTTATAAATATTTAAACCATTTTCTATGGCTTGGACCCAGGCCCCTTAATCATGGGATCCACTTCGTTGCAGGATCACTTCCCCGGAGCACTGTCTTCCGCCCCCCCCCAGCATCCCCTCCCTGGAGCACCACTTCCCTGGAGCACCACCTTCCTGGAGCATCTCTCTGACCCGCCATGAGATAGTGGGAGCACGTGGGTGCATGAGCATGAGCGCACACGCACCCCCCACATCATCATGTTGCTGTCGCCAGCAACTCATAGCGACCCTTTGTACAGCGGCTCTGAACGCTGCCTTGTCCTGAGCCAGGCGCACTGATTCCAACACACCTACCCCCATTACTTCAGTTACTGTATCAATCCATCTCATCTGGAATCTTCCTCTCCTGTGCTGTCTACCTTTCGAAGCATGATGTCCTTCTCCAAAGACTGGTCCCTCCTGGCCACGTGCCCAAAGTATGTGAGAAGGAACTTCAAAATCCTAACCTTCAAAGAGAAACTTAGTTTCACCCTCTCCAAGACAGACCTATTTGTTCTTCTCCAGCACCACAACTCTAAGGCATCAATTCTTCTTCTGTCAATCCTTAGTCATTGTCCAGCTCTCTGATGAATAGCAAGTAATTGCGAAGACCATGGCCTGGATCTGGTGCACCTTAGTCTCTAGACTGATATCATTGCTTTTCAGTACTCTGGAGAGGTCCCTGACTGCAGACTTTCATAATGCAATTTGTCTTTTAATTTCCTGACTGCTGGTGCCAAGAGTGTTGATTGTGGAGCTGGGCAAGATAAAATTTTTAGCAAATCATAGCTAAAAAAAATAAAAGTTGAAGGACAAGAACAGAATCTTTCTTATGCATACAGGAGCTCTGAACTAAGGGAGCATGACTCAGTTTCTCCAGTTCCTGGCTCTGAGAGCCCACAGATGGCAGCATCGCAGCATCATAGAATAGAGTCCTGGGGCCACAAGCAGTGAGCGATGGCTTAGCGTGACCTGCCCTCCCTGTCGCCTGGCTGGATGGCAGCGGCAAGGTGATGTCACGTCTCTAATCCTATTTGCAGCCACATTCGCACAACCAGGTGCCCTACCGACATGGCGTGGGAAGTGCGAGAGTGCTAAGAGACGCTATAATGCAGTCTGGTACCTCTTTTTGATACCTGTAGGCTAACAGGCCCGGCTGCGCTGACACAGCGCAGAGATGGTGCCAAAAGGTGAGTGGGGCCCAGGGGACCTATGCCCGCTCACGCCAGGCCCAGGGGAGGAACGAACAGGACCACAGCGATGGCTTTCCATCACTGATTTAGTAAGTGACCAAAAACATCCGCTTGCTAGAAAAGTTTGGAAAAGAATGACTCTTACCCATTTCTGAACAATAGTGACATGAATGGGCATCTTAAATAAACAGGTAATTAAAATGCCTGGACTTCCCAGAAAGCTGGACAGATTGAATCCACCAGTTGCTTCCAGTAAAGCTTCGCAGCTCTGCAAATCCATCGGAAGGTCGCTGTGAATCAGAACAGACTCTTGAGAATAATGGATTTAGGTTTGAGGACAACATGATTAATCTAGACACATCTAGAGAGGCAGAGGGTGTGTGTCACATGTCTCCCAAAAAACAGATGCTGAACCCCTTGTTTCTAAGGCAAGTGACTCTAGGATCAGCTCGAACTCCTGGCTCCAGGAGCAGCAGCCCCTTACTCATATGGCCTGTTCACCTCAGGTGACTCGAGCCCTGAGCTTCACAAAGCACCTGCAGCCTTTGCTAATCCTCAGGTGTGAATGTACCACACACCTGCTCCATGTTCCCTTGGTATTTGTGTTAATTATATGGGAAATAATACAGGGGACATCTGGGAGCGGCCTGATATCAGGGGGGGGGTTTAAAGAGATCTGAGGCAAGCGTTAGAGCCATCCCTGAGCTGCGGCCCAGACGCAGGCAGGTTGACCCCACTTCCTTGTCTCAGGAATGAGCAGTGAGGAGGTCTGGATTTGGATCTGTGAGTGAGGCTGGAGGTCAGGCCCTGGGGCTGAGTGTGGCCATTCTTTGTGTGGGCCTCCTCCACTTGTGGACGCTAAACATATTGCTGTGTGGGTGGCAGGCTGCACCTCTTTCTCCGCCTCTTCAGCTCAGGTTCCCATAAGGGGAGAGCCAAGTCTTATTCTGCTCTTTGTGTTGACGTGAGTCCTGGCACACAGCAACCATAAAAGCTTAGTGAATAAGTGAGTACCTGCTTGGTCTCCCTCAGCGAGCTAGCTGAGACTTTCATCGACTAAAAGGTGCAATCAAGATTGCCTGTGAGATTTAAGGGACTCAAGGAGAAAGGAAAGTGCCAGCTATTTGTTCCAAAGGTATCAAGAATTCCAAGATGGTGCCAGTATTGAGTCAAGTGTAGGGCCCTTGTGATGGTGAATAAGGCTGCTATGAACGTTGGTGAACAAGTCTCCATTTGGGTCTCAGCTCTAATTTCCTTGGGGGATATTTCTAGTTGTGGAGTTGTTGGGTCATATGGAATTTCCATGTTCAACTTTTTGAGGAAATGCCAAACTGTCTTCCAGAGTGGTTGCCCCATTTTGCAATCCTACCAATAGTGTATGAGAGTTCCCACCTCTCCACACCCTTTGCAACATTTATTACTCGCTGCCCTCTAAAACTTCGCCACTGCTACTGGAGTGAGATGGAATCTCATTGTGGTTTGGATTTGCATCTCTCATTACCAGTGTTTGGAGCATTTCTTCATGTGTCTGTTGGCCACACAGTATGAATGAAGAATAGTGTGAAACACAATGTATATAAACTTAGGAAGCAAATCAATGAAAAGGATAAGGCCCTTTTGAGCTTGGGTGTGACAGCACAGGCCACACATTCAGAATTTCGGTCCTGAAAACAGAGAACTTGGTAACAACTCTCTTTGCTCTTGGGTGGATCTAACTCACAGCTGACCTTCCATCGGATTTCTGAGGCCATAAATCAAATGGGAGGAAATGGTCCATCTCTTCCCCATTGAACCATTAGTGGAGTCGAACTGTCAGAGAAGCCTTTGGATTTACAGCACAACTCCCTCCCTACCTCTCTAACAAGAGCTCCTCTAGTGACAAGTAGTGCTTTCCAATAAAGGAGTGTTTATGGTGATCGCTGGAATTCCGCCAGGTGGTGCAAATGGTTAGTTGGCTACTAGCCAAAAGGTTGGTGATTCAGGTCTCTTCAGAAGTGCCTAGGAAGAAAAATATGGAGATCTATTTCTGAAAAATCACACACTGAAAACTGAATGGAGCAGAGGCTGGCTCTAGCATGCAGTTACCAGGGATTGGAACTGACTCAATGGCAACTGATCTTTTTAAAAAATTATTATCATCTTGAATTTTATTTCAATCATGTGTTGTTTCAACTCTAAACCATAGGAAACTGTGTACACTTATTTTATCTCTGTCTAGACAGACACGAGATAGATAGATGATAGAGAGATATATAGATAGAGATAGATGATAGATAGATAGATAGATAGATAGATAGATAGATAGATAGATAGATAGATGATAGATAGATACCTATAGCTGTATATCTATATAAAGTCCAAACCCAGCACACTGGTGCTAAGCCAATTCTCACTGCCAGCAACCCCACACTGGGTTTCAGACTGCAAATCTTCCTGGAAAGAGACTGCCCGCCTTGTTCCCACCTGTGGAGCAGTTGATAGAACAAAATGAGCGACCTTCTGGTTCACAGTCAAGCACCACCAGAGCTCCATCTATACCTGAAGAAAGAAAAAGATCACTGCTTCTCATTCAATCACATAAAGGTTCACATTTTGATTCACGTCCCTTTGGTCTCCTGTTCAGTCTTCATCTTAAAGGGACCAGCTGAGGTTGTACCATTTGCTATCTCATTTTTTGGTTTTAATTTAGCAGTGCATCACTCTCCCATTTTAAATCCTCTTTTGAAGTATCAAGAGTGACCAGACGTCAAATACATTCTCAGTTCTCAGGTGCTGAAATCTCTTCCCAGATAGGCAGGTGGCTTCTCTCCTTGGGTGGTCGCATGAATGTGGCCACCACTTGAGAGCACCCTGAGGTGCTCACTAAGGCCACAGCACCATGAGCCCACCAGTCTTGGCCACCCGAATGCATGGAGTCATCCACATAGAGCAGAAGCAAACAGTGGGAGAACACGACGTTCCTTCAAGCAGCTCCCCATCAAGGATGGCTCCACCATCCATCTACTAATCTAAAAACTAATTATGAATGTGGTGGTTCAGCATTCATTCACTAGTATAGTTCCCTCAAGAAATCACCACTAGCTCACCAATTATCTCTTCTAGGGATACTTCCTTAATTTCAAAAGAATCTAAAAATAACAATTTGCATACTTGATACACGGTATCTTGTTTAGAAAGTTAGGTTGGGAGAAAGAATGCAATTAAACTGTCAAAATGTAATTGTTTCTCCCATTTAGTTTAAAGTGGCTCATTCCCATTTACTTCTCATGGCTTTAGAGTTAAAAACAAAGAAAGTTACCAGGACAACTAGTATTAGGAAATAGAGATGTGCCACTCTGAGCGCCGGCAACAGCTTGGGAGCTGCGACTATCAAATCAACTTTGCCTTAATAACACAATATAATAACACACATGTCCATTTCTTAGATACAAGTGCTGAATTAGCACTTTAGGGGCATGATGGGCCATTCTGATTCAAGGAATAAAACTATGAGCCAACAGTAACTGCACATCTCCTCCAAATTAGTGGGGAGTAGAACATGTGTGTGTGTCTTAGATATCTGCTGTATTTTAGTGGTTCTTGGGCACTTAACATCATTTAAAGATTATTAAATAAATGAGCACTCTCACCCTATCAATGTCATTCACTCTCTAAAGGTGTATCAAGTGCTGGTTTACAACAGAACTGAAGGTAGACACAGTGTAGGAAGTGTCTACTCTCAGTAGCTAAGGGGCAAATTGGAAGACAAGAGCAGACTATTTTTAAATTGTGATTAAATGAAAGTTTATAGAGCAAATTAGCTTTCCACTTAACCACTCACATGTATCTTGTTTTATTACATATAATACTCACCATGTGACTTCATTCTTCCTGCTAGTTCCCTATAAAAGAAATTTCCATTAAACTCTCTATCCTACACCTTCCTTCCTTCCTGCACTTTATCCCTGAGCAAATTCTTCTCTTTGGATGATATTGTGTTGATCTAAGGAAGAAGTACCCCCCCCATTACCGTTTACCTTGTAGACCTGTCTAATATTTAGATGAAATATTTAGTGTATTAGAATATATTTAATATTCTAGTATTTAGTTAAACCACGCGTGTGAGTTTCATTCCAGGTTTGAAGGGTGACTAAGGGCCATAGTCTTGAGGGTTCCACCAGTCTCCATTAGACTAGTTAACCTAATCATTTTTATGTTTTTGAGTTTTCCATATTTTCACCCACTCTGTCCAGGACTTTCTGTTGTGATCCCTATAAGAGCGGTCAGCACTGATAGGTGGGCACTATCTAGTTCTTCTGGTCTCATGGTTGTAGACAATGAGATTCCTGTGATCTCTTAGTCCTTTACATAGAAACTAATTGTTTCTGTGCATCTTTGCTGTCCACTCCCACCCACCCCCCACTGCTTTGCTCTGCACAAACAGAAACCAATAGTTGTGCCTTAGAAGGAGGCTGTGGACATTAGCAGTGACATAAAAGAATGTCACACTCATGGTGGATTGTTTTATTTGGATGTGCTAAATGCTGAGATAGAGGAAAGAAGCCATGGTGTAGGAACTGAGGGAAAATAAACACCCAGGACAGCTTCATGAATTTTCTTTGTGGAGCAAAATCCAATAATTTAATTCAATAAGGCAATTATTGCCAGAGGCACAGACCAGGCCCTGGTTCATCATAGAGCGTGTGCTTCTGAAAATATTGGCAAATGAAGGAGATGGACTGGGAAAATTTTAAAATGAAAACATAGTAGATGTTCTCAAAATGACTGACAAGTCAATGAAATGAGATTGGGGGAAGTACGGAACTCCTGCCATTGCAGATACTGCCACACCGAGCATGACATAGCACAGCTCCCATCCCGTGGAGGTGGGTGGTGGGCTGAGTGGAGAAGAGGGCTCTGCTCATGTATTCTAGCATTTCTTTTTCACTTTATTTCTAAAGATGTACAATACTTTGGACATGTTGTAAGGAGGGACAGGTTCTTGGAGAGGGACATCATGCTTGGGAGGGTGGAGGGACAGCGCAGGAAGGGAAGACCCTCTATGAGGTGGGTTGATTCAGTGACTGGGGTAATCAGGATGGGTGTGTCAGAGGCAGAGCGATTGGCACAGGATAGAGCAGGGTTTAGGGCTGTTGTACATAGGGTCGCTATGAGTCACAAGCGACTCGATGGCACATAACAACAACAACAATCTTAGATGTAAATAACATTGCTTATGTGACATAAGTGCCCCAAGTACATAACCTATAAGCATGAGGAATCAATGTCATGTACTGGTGGGGATGAGAGGTAGAGGCTCTGAAAGCAAGCTCCACCCTTAGCAGGTGCAACCAGACTTGGACATGGGATGGAAAAGCTGTGGTTTCTCCAAGGTGGCTTCAGAAATTTCCTACTACCAGGCATGGAGCTTGGAGTAAAGTGCATCCTGTAAGGTCTTCCTTTGATGCCATTTTGGGTAACACAATGTTGCATCATTAAAACACATACTCCTGCTTATGTGTAATAGATATAAATATATCTGCATTTTAAGTATGTGTCGCCAGCAGTTGCAAAGCAGGCAGATGGGAGCCTGTGAACTGCTTGGTAGCTTCACTCTTTAATGATGATAGAAACAAGCCTTGGATGTAACCACTCTCCTCATCCATGGAATGGTATGGGGGTGTCAGTACAAAGCATGGATTTGCATGGAGTTGTACAATTTGATGGATGGAGGGGTGAGGCAAATTGGAAGAATCTGTTCTTGAAATCAGTGTATTTGAATTTTGTAAGTAAACTCATATTAAAAAATAAATAAAAAGGATTACCCTATAAATAAACAATAACAAAAAACAAATAAAAATGAAAACACACAAAACTCCCCAAGAAAACATGGATTTGATTCTCCTTCCAAACCCAGTGCTCCACAGGAATGTTCAGGATTCTAACCCTGACTTGTAGCACGTGGCCAGACTGGTCACTTCTGCTCAATCAGCTAAGTTTACTTTCCAGCACGGTTTCAAACTAGTCCTTTCTGTAAGAATCACCTGGGAACACTGTAAAACTTTAGATTCTGATTCAGGCTATCTTAGGTGAAAAGACAAATTCTCAGCAGGGAGTTGAACCAGAACAAACCAGTTTGAAGCCCTACTTTTCAACTAAGAAATTCTTTGCAGAAAATATCAACTAAATAGAGGCTGTGGGGTCCTGGGCTAAATGCATGTCATGTAGGATGTTTGCTAACAACAGTGCCGGCTTTACAGCCCAGTGGAGTCTTCAGCGCTGATGCTGCCTCTTGATGCTATATGACCTAGAGCAGAACACTCAGCCCCTCTGAGTCTGTATTTGTAAAATGCAGCCAGTGATACTGCCAACCCTTTTGGGTTGCTGTGAAGATGCTGTACATGTGAGGCTCACAGCACATCAGTGGAAAGCAATGATAGTTATGATTGTGGCTGCTGATGTCATTATTATCCATAATGTGTGTTCAGTTAAACTGCTCATGTTGGTCCTATGTGCTCAAGCGTGTACGTGTGGGGCTCCTTAGATGATGACAATGGCAGGACGCACAATGTCTTTGGGGACCGTGTTACCCTGGTGCTCTAGCTGCTTCCTTTGGCCACACTGAGAATTCACTGTATCTCGTGCCCCACGTGTCTGCTCTCCCCTTTGCACTTCATTATCTCTGATCCATCTGGTTATCGCAGCAAAGTTCTTCCCCTCTCCTTCAACACCGGCTGCCTCCTCACTGTCCACTCCGGCTCTCAGCAGCCCATAATCTTCTTATCACACTTCATCCGTTCACTTCTGTCTCCACACACTGTGCTTTCCCCCCAGCTCACCCCAGTGTTCGCTCTGAGCTCCTTCTTGCTCCCCTGCCGTCTTCTCACCCACTCCATCATTGGCCGATGGCCCACAAAGCCTTCCTCTTCCACACCCTGGAAGGGGCAAACCTCTTCCTTCCAGTCCTTTCAAATGTGGCTTCCCTCTGGGGGCTCAACTGGCCTGAAGGGTCCTCTGTCTGAGTCACATCTGATCACTTTAGGGCCTAAAGCTCCAGCTGGCTACTTCTGATAAAAGCAGTAAGTGTTTACTGACCATATAAGGGGCCAGCATGTAAACTTCAGGTAGGAATTGGCATTGTCGCTATTTTCAACATGGTGTCCAAGAATTTCAACATGGTGTGCCCAACTCTAAACCTTTAGGCAAAACCCTGTGGTCAGGAGGCTAGAATAGTCCAGGGACTGGCTCTCGCTCTTGGACTCCTTGTATGAAAAAAGCAGTACAAGGGAAGACCTGGTATAACTCAGAGATGTCCTCTTCTCAAAAGGCCTCTGGACATCACTCCCCACCTTCCCCTGACTCTTTCTATTAGTTGAAGTCCTTCCATCTCTCATTGCCCCCCCCCCCCATTCCTTTCTTCCTTTGTTGACCTGTGTTCCCTTCTATGTTGGGAAGAACTTGTCATGTGGCAAGTAATTACTATGTGTCATCAAATTGGTTCTACCTCTGGGACTGTATGGATTGGCCCTTAAGACAGAGCAGAACCAGATTTGGCCATTTTTACAGATGAGGAAATAGACAAGCAGGAAAGAGCAGAGTGGAGTCCTGGCCTGCTATCCTAGCTTAGCCAGATGTAGAGCCAGCACCATATAGTCCCAAACCCCAAGGAAGAAACAAGCAACCAGGGACTTATGGGAACAGACAATTCCAGTCCACCTGGCACGACCATCGCAAAGACTGCCATGCGCTGCTGGCTTGCTCTCTGGAGTCGATGCTGGTGTTGGCAGGTACTTGTCAAGTTGGCTTTGATGTACAGAAAAATAAAACTGGTTTTGATCCTGTCCCATCCTCAGTCTCTGCTGTGCTAAAGTCCATTGTTTCAGTCACCGTCGAACTCAGTCTACCTTTGCTTCTAAGGAGGACTCTGGCTGCATTCTTTTCAAGACAGATGTACTTGTTCTTTTGACAGTCCATGGGATATTCAGTATTCTTCACCAACATCGTAATTCAAAGGAATCCATTCTTCAGTTCCTTACTCACTGTCAAACTTTCACAAACATGCGAAACAATTGAAAAAATACCATAGCATGAATCAGGAGGGGCACCTTAGTCTTTAAACTGACATCCTAGCTCTTTAGCCCTTTAAAGGCGTCCTTGGGCAGATTTACCCATTGCTATCTGTAGTTTGATTTCTCGACTGTTATTTGCATGAGTGCTGATTGTGGATCTAAATAAAAGGAAATCCTTGACCATGTAAATGTTTCTCCATTTACCACCATGTTACCACTTGGTCCACTGTAAGGATTTTTGTTTTCTGTTGAGGTGTAAGTCATAGCGAAGGCTTTGATTATATAGACATGCGCCATTATCAGGAAGTGTTTCAAGTTCTCTTCACTTTCTCTGTACCAAGAACTGAGCAGGGTTTGCCAGTGACAACCACATGTGCCCACCTTGTAAGAGAGTTCAAACGAGATTCTCTTTCTAGTGGGACATTCTGGAAATTTCCAGAAACAGAATGTCAGAGACTTGAAAACCCTGTAGGGTACACTTCTACTTTACCCCATGGTGTCAGAATCTACCCTGTGACAATAGGTTTTGTGGTTACTGGCTTTTTTGAAAGCTAGCAGACCAGATCTTAGTTGTAATTTTTAGGTTTTTTGTATACTATCCGGTTGGAACCAACTCATCGTTGACCCACGAGCAGGTTTTCAGATGCAGTTAATCACACGAGAGATAGCTCATCTTTCTTCAGCGGACCAGCTGGTGGATTCAAATCATATACCTTTGGGTTGGCAGCCCAGCTCCTTACCACTAGGCCTATTTACAAGAACAAGCAAAAGAAAACAAAAATCAAAACAACTCTCAATTCCCAGAGGACAAGGGACTTGAGAGCGCACTGAGGCAATGCTGGATGGCGACTCTCACTGGAGACCTTCCAGGCATATCTGGTAGCAAATGCTGGGCTTGCACTCAACTGGGGTTCATGACCCTCTATGACAGTCATGTCTCCAGAAGAAAAGAAAGATACAGTAAAACTTCTTTTTGAGCCACTCATTTGGAATCACTACCTACTTTCCAGAAATCTCATAAGCCAAGATGTTGGGTGCAATGCACTGAGCACATATTGTTATTGTTAGATGCCGTCAAGTTAACTATGACTCATAATATAGGGTCATGACCCTACGCCCAACTGACCTGAGTCCTGCCCTGTCTGATCCCATCCTCATCAACTCTGATACACTCGAGCCCATCAACACTCACACTGTGTCAACCCATGTCATTGCAGGTCTTCCTCTTTTTTGCAACCCTCCGCCTTTCCAAGCATGATGTTTTTTTCCCAAGGACTGCTTCCTCCTGTGAAAGTACATTGTTGTTGATTGGAAGTACATAACAGGTTGTTAACAAACAGTACTTTCCCACCCCTCTCCTTTAATCTTGAACACTGGTTTACAAGGCAGAGGGAAAGGTGAGTAATTAGAACTATAGGCACTTTTCTGCTTGGTGAAGGCATACATTTCAATCACTTTGGAAATACCTACTAGGGCATGATTGCTGTGCTAATTAGAAATCACTCATTTCATCCATTAAGCCCGCGTCCCCGAGGTCCTCTACAAAGGTGCACTCTGTTGGACTTCTCCAAGGCCCTCTGTGTTTAGCAGACCTCCTTTGTCAACCTAGTGGTGGGGGACAGATCCAACAGGTGTCTTACCGCTCAGTCCGGTGAGATTATACTCTTAACAAAAATGCTTACATTTCAGAAAACACCAATAGCTATATGAGCAAAAACAGTGAAATCCATATGAGGAGAATAAACGTAACAGGGAACTCTAAAGTCAGCACACAAGTAAAACAGGGTCTTCTAAATTCTGCAGGAAAGCAGAATCTTTTCTTATTTTCCTTTACATTTTATTTTGTTCTTTTTGAGACTACACACAGGAAAACAAACACCGAATCAACAGTTTCTGCAGGTACAACTCGTGACATTGATGGCAGTCTTCGAGCTGCACAACCATTCTCATCCTCTTTCGGGCATTATTTCTTCCTCATTAACATAAGTTCACTGCCTCCCTAGCTGTTACGTCTTTAGTTACTAAATGCTACTTTGATCCCACACAGTTCTTAAAAGAACATCAGGGGAGCTCTGGTGGCCTAGTGGCAAGAAGCTGCACTGCAATCCCAGAGGTGCACGGTTCGAATCCACCAGATGCTCTGCCGGGGAAGGAGGGACAATCTCCTCCTCTACCAGTCAGATCTGATTTGACGGCACACGCACACACAAATAATAAAATTAAAAATAAAAAAAACCCATCATGTGAATGCTCACTATTAAGAAGACTTCAGGGGATATTTTGGGTTTAAGATTTAAAAATTGTTTTAGAGTAATAATTTCAGGGGGTTCTTTTAGCCCATGAGAATTTGGACTTCTATTCTTCAATTTCCCCCTTTTGATTGGGACTCTTTTACTGAATCTTTGATCCAAATGTTTAGTAATTGGTAAATGGGCTACCAAGCTCTCCCATCCGAGTTCTTCTGGTCTTACAAGAGAGGGAGGCGATTGTTCTTGTAAATATGAGCCACACATCCCATGTCCTCCTCCTCTTCCCAACTTTCCTCTTTCCTCTGTTGCTCCAGGCAAATAGAGACAAGTTTCTATGCCTGTGATGGCTGCAAGATTTTAATATTCTAGAGAAGATAGAACAAAGTAGGGGGTATAACAGAAGTACTAAGCAAATAATTAGGCCAGTTAGCTGGGAGGCCCCATGAAACTACAACCCTAAACCTTCAAAAATAAAAAAAACAAACAAACAAACCAAAAAAACCCAAACAAAACCCCCACATCTTGAGAGAAACTTCACCAAAGACGACATACAGTGCAAGTGAGAATATGAAAGATGCACAACATTATAACTCATTAGGGAAATACAAGCGATCTCTGGTGGCCTACTGGCAAGAAGCTACACTGCAATCCCAAAGGCACACAGTTCGAGGCCACCAGCCACTTTGCGGGAGCAGGACGGGTAATCTCTTGTGTGATTAACTGCAGCTGAAAACCTACTGGAGGGTCAGCTATGGGTTGGTTCCAACTCTACAGTACACAACAACAACAACAACAACAACAACAGATTAATTAAATTAATTAAAACCACAAATCAGTGACCACCACACATGTTGTACAATGGTTAAAAGAAAATGTCAAAAACAATAAACTAACAACAACAAAAATTAACACTGAGAATGCCAATGCTGGCAGATAAATTTCATATGTCACTGGTTGGAATGTGAAGAATAAAAACACTTTGGGAAACAGTTTAACAATTACTTATAAAGTTAAACAGAGTTTTAGCACATGACCCATCATATCCATTCTTAGTTACACAAGTGGAAAAAAAATCTATACACACATAAAAATTGTAGCTGAATGTTTTTAAGAGCTTTATTTATAACCACAAACAGCTGAAAACAACTCTAATACCCATCTCCCAAACTGTGAAGTGGATCAATTGTGGTTGATCTAAATGATAGATTTTCATATTAAAATTTGGCAAGTAAGATCACTCATGAAATCATATGAGCATCATGATGTATCCTCACTGATGACCACCCAGTGATATGGCCTGATGACCAGGGTAACTGTCCATTGTGTTTGTCTCTTCCAAAAACTTATAATTACACTCATGAGAAAATACTAGATAAACTCAACTTGAGATTCCACAAAATACCTGCCCAGTATGTTTCAGAACTATCTAGGTCATAAATAATAAGACTTAAGAAATGGCTACAAGTTTACCTGGGACCAAAAAAGAACATTTGTTTAAAAAAAGAAAATGGATGGGATCCAAATAAAGTCTCAAACTCAAACTGACGGCTGTCAACTCAGAACCTAGTCACAGATGACCCTCCAGTGGGTTCCCAATCCTGCGAATCCCATTACATGACTGATTATCTTTGTCCTGAAAAGCTGCTGGTAGATTTGAACCATCGAAGAGGGTCAGCTGCTGGCTAGTAACACAACTACCTTTGGACTATGCCACCAGAAAATCTCCAAATAAAATCTAGAGTTTAGTTAATAGAGATATGCCAATGTTTGTTTCATTGTTTAATGAAACTTATCATGGTATTGAAAGGTGATAACAAACATTAGAAGAAATGGAAACTGTGTGAGGATCATCAGACGAGACTTCTCCATACATTTGGCAAACTTTTATCAATCTGAAATTAGTTCAAAAGAAAAAGTTTACTTTTTTAAAAAAAGGTGACTGGGCACATAACAAGTACTTAATAGGTGATGTCACTTTTTGAGAATAATATTGGTAGGAAAAGTAAGTTATGAATATAGAACTTCCATCTGTACATTGCATAGCAATCCATGGATGATAAATGACTCTTTTAACTGTTACCTTACATGTCAACTATAAGAGTTTAGAATTAGAAGGAAGAACGAACTGGGGAGGAGGGTGGAGAAAACAGTGCAACAGTGAATGAGTGAAAACCCAAAATGTTCATTAAAACTAATAAAATAAAACAAAAAGAATGAGAAGGATGAATTATCTATTTCAACCCCCTTATCTTCCAGCTGAAGAGACATAAGCCTTGGAAAGAGCAGCAAGGAGAGATTATGACACAACAGGCGTAAGCGAGTCATGAGCATTATCCTAGGCTTCTTTCCTCATCGTATTCGTAACAGTCCTTCAAGATACACTTTATAACAGCCTCTCTCTTTCACAGAGGAAGAAATAGGGGGCTAGGTAATTTAAGAAACTTGCTTGGCAGCCATCTAAGTTGCAACTCTTGGTCTCTATCCAGAACAAGGAAGAGTCAAGAAAAGCAAAGAAGGGCCAAAATAATTAGTCCAAGAGATTAATAGACCATGTAACCATCGATGTCCATGGCCATGAGACATGAAGAACTAAATGGTCCTTGGCTACCACTGTTGAACATTCTAGAAGGGATCACAGTAGAAGGTCCTAAATAGAATGGGGTCAGGGCATGTGGAAGAATCCTCAAAAGGCCAGGCTTATTGGTAAGATAGGGACCGGTAGAACTCCTGAGACTCTGGCCTGTAAACAGCTTTTGAACTTGGTACAAAACTCACATCCTGTGGCTCAACTTTGAGCTAAATAAGAGACCAGTGTTGTTAGAAGCCCTCAAGTCAAGTATGACTCATAATGATTCTATGAACAACAGATCAAAACTTTGCCCTATTCTGTACCATCCAGTTGGGTCACCAATACCTCTAGGAAGGCACTCACTCCTTAGAAAACCAAACATAAAAGGTCAAAAGAGTAGTATTTGCCCAAAGGTAAAGCCTCGAGCCAGAAAGGGTAGGATGGGAAAATTAATGGAAATGAGAATCGTGAATACAATATATTATTGAACAAAATGTGTATAAAAGGTTGAATGAAAAACCAATTTACTTTGTAAACTTTCACTCTAACCACAATAAAGTAACTTGCTCAAGATCACCCATCTATCAAGTTGTTAAGTTGGGCTTTGAACCCAGAAAAATAAAGGGCTCCACAGCTGTTGACAGAGCCCTCGTAACCTAGGGTAAGGAGTTGCATTTCTACTCAAAAGGCATGTTGTTCGAATCTCACACCTGCTCTGCAAGAGATGGGTTGGCAGTCTCCTCCTGTGTGATTTATAGCCTCTGTAAACCCACTGGATGGTCAGCTATGACTCAGTTCCACCTTTATTGCACACAACAACAACAACAAGGTTCTGGAGTGCTTACCATGTGATACGCAAGGTGTCGAGTGTTTCCTCTGCTCATTAACTAAGTTCTGCACATCAGCCCTTCAAAATCAGTCCCATTATCCCACTTTTACCAAGGAGGAACTCTTATCTACTTAGCCAGTCTGTTAGGAGGGTAGACAGATTAGAGTCTCTGCCTTTCCATTTATTTCTTCTTTTATACTCAGAAGAGCTTAGCTTACCAAGCCATACAACTTCCACTATTTTCTGCTTTACAAGTAGATAAACCATCTTGGAATCAGCACCAGATAAGTCTTTAAAATCTAGGGAACGAACCTGGGGGTTTTATGATGTCTGGGACACAACAGTCATGTCCCTCTTACAGATTTCAAATTTTACCTAGTAAAGAGAAAGTATTAGCAGAGTCAACAGGATGTTAACATATGACCACCTTAGCTGAGGCCGAGGCCTGACTCTCTGGCCAAGTCATTACTGTTCCCAGCCAGGCGGGAATGAAAAGTGTATCATGTATTTAGACATCAGGGTGGGGGATGGAGGAGAATGTACAAAGCAAGCATCTGTTTGCACCCCCCCCCCACATGTGGCCACAAATGGAATACATTGAAAAGGTCATAGGAAATCAGGGGATTTAGTGAACTGGGCACAATCTGGCTCTGTGGTCCGGTTTATTTTCTTGTGACAATGTAAAATATAGATTGAGATAAATGAAAATCCCTTCGATTTGGTTTTATAGCTTAAATTCATAAATTTTCTACATTCATTAGAAAGTGATGCACTATCTGCACCCACTTGAAAAGATAGCATCCCAGGGGACAGATACAAGAATATTAAAAAAAAAACACCAAACCCTGATCAAAGAAATATTGCTTCTTTCCTCCTTTCATTGAGCAGATGTGCAATGTGTCCAGAGAAAGAAATAGGAAAATTCCTGAGTGATTTATTTGATGAACCTCGCTTTAACTGGGGTTATTGCATGCCTGATATCATGACGGGGGTTATTAGTTTCCAGCTGAAAAGGACCAGAGAGAGACCCGTTCACTTCATCAATATGGGCCATTTATAGGTTGTCAGAGAAGCCCCAGCATGCAGCACAGCACTTCGTCCTGGGGTTATTTCTCTATTAGATGGTTGCTTGTCTTTATTGAGAAGACTTCTGACTATTTAAGAGAACCCAGACCGGGGGAGATTTGTATGTCTCATCCCAGCATTTAAGACATTAAAAGCAGATACATCATTTTGAAAAGGAGTCTCTGACTTGCATGACATCACCAAAGACTCTCTGCCACACAAAAATGAAAACAAACAGACCCCAAACAATGGTGCTTTCCCTCAGAGTAGAATTGTGCTTTCGACTTTTGTAAAAAAAAAAAAAAAAGGGGATAGTTTGCGTGATTCAGTGGTTTCCAGGGCTTTTTTTAGCAATTAAATTATTTTGTAAAAAAAATTGAGGGTGAACAAAGGCTTGCCAATATTTTTGTTTACTTGAGTGAAGTCGTTAACAACCCTCCACAAATGTCATCTAATGCCATCATTCTGTAAATAGAGGCTATTTTTACATACACGCGCGCACTCGTGCACGTGCGCGTTCACACACACACACACACACACACACACACACACCACTTAAAAATGTTTAAAAAACTACATAATCTCAGGGGGGGAAAATAAGCATTACATGAGAGAGAGTGTGTGGATGCTATCCCCAGGGTGAAGGACTTGTCGCCACGACTCAGCTCTGCTCTGCAGATGAACCCCAGGAACTACCGGGGGAAATCCATTAAAATACATGAGGAGCAATGGTGATGTCAAAGTTAGAAACTTCTGGCTCTGGAATTCTTTATCAGTCTGAGTATTTCCACGAGCACTGTGGCACTACCAGGAGCAGCAATAATAACAAGGGGGAGGAGGATGGGAAGGGAAGGAAGAGAAAAGAGAGGAGGAAGAAGAAGAGCCATTCTTTATTAAGTACATCCTAAATGTTAGGTGTATGTGTTCAGCATCTTGGTTCCTTTTATTCCTTGCAACACTATGAGATCAGTATTACTTGTTATTAAGTGCTATCATGTCAGAATTGACTCATAGCCGAACCTTCAGCAGGTTTTCAGACGCTGTAAATCATGTGAGATTTGCTCTTCTTTTCCCCTCAGAGTGGCTAGTGTATTTGAACCACTGGCCTTTGGGTTGGGAGTGCAACTCCTTACCACTAAGCCATCAAAGTTTCTTAATTGAATGGAAGGAGATTGTCTATCTTTTTTCTGTCCGAGCTGCTAGTGTATTTCTAGTGTCATTTTATGATTATAGGTAAGAAAGATCCCTAGCTTACACAGAAATACCCAAGTGCCCTTGACTGGGTTTCCAGCTCAAACCTGTGGGAGTCTGAAGCTAGGGTTCCAGACTCTGCCTCCTGCCCATGACCTCCATGCACTTGTTTGTAGATCCTGGCTTCTTGCAAGAATAGACTCTCACTATGTTGTGTTTTGTTTTCCCAACTTGAAGTCAAGACTGAATTCAGTGCCTAACAAAGAGAAGACACTCAATAAGCGCGCATTTATAAATGCATGGACACATGGAGACCTCTAGTTGGGAAAATTTGCTTTCAAACATAGAGCAGTGTGGCATGTTAAGAAAGCAATTCATTGCTGATGTTTGAAAAATCAGGAAACTCTAATGGCCTAGCGTTAAGACTTGATGCTGCAATCCCAAAGGCAGGCAGTTCAAACCATCTAGCTGCTGGAAGGGAGAAGGACGGGCAATCTCCCCCCCTCCCCATGTGACTTACTGCCTCTGAAAAACACTGGAGGATCAGCTGTGGGTTGGTTCCAACTTGATGGCACAAAACAACAACATCTCAAAAGTCAGTTTATCTTTGAGAAAAGACAGACTTTCCCCTCTATTCCTTACAGAGAAATCTCACACAGGGTGTCTCCTACAAATATATGTATATGTATATGTATATGTATATGTATATATGTACGCGTGTGTGTATAATATATATACACACACATATATATATGTGTGTGTGTGTGTGTGTGTGTGTGTATCTCCAGGAATAGCAATTTATAAAATACACACACACACACACACACACACACATCTTAGTCACTTGTAATAGCTTTTTGCTTCTGGATAAAAGATTTGCCATTTAAAATAAAAGCAATCCTTAGGTCTTCCCTAGTGACTTTTAAAAGGATTTTTAAAGGAATTTTACTTTGTTGGGCCCCAAAGGAATATTGGAAGGGTTTGAGACTTGGGACTCTCCTGTGATGGGATAATAAGTTATTAAGTGGAAACTTTCTCATTTGAAAAACAGAACTGACCGCTGATATTTGGGCAGTGCTCCCCAAGCCTCTCAGCTGACCTCTTTATAGATACAGTCTTGAGCTGAAGCTCAGCAAAGTGTCTTTTTATGTACCTGCACGGTGCTGTGAAAGTTAGAATCGCAGCTCTATTACTAGCATCAGGGGCGCTGTGTTTTCCTCCCAGACTTTTGCTGGGAATTTTCCCAAGATCACGAAGAAAACAGTTACATGATCTATTTGTCTCAGATGTCTGCACCCTGAGTTACAAGGGATCTTGGGGATCATTCTTCCCCTGGCCCACGCCATGGACAGCTTGAGAAGGCAATGTTCTCACTGTGCTTTTCCCTGGTCGGCCTGCCTTCCCTCCACCGAAGTTTCTCGCATCCAGTTAAGCCGTGCGGGTGGCTGAAACAATTCTCAAGTCTCTCTCATCAGTAGAATCTGAGGACAAGGACACTAGAGGCCCTTCGGCTTTTCTGAGGTGTAAACATGTTCAAAGTCAAGGTTACTGTGTTAACAACAGAATTTATAAATGCCTTTCAGTCTTCTACTGTGGACAATCGCCTCACTGCATTTCACCTATAAAATAAGGAGAAATTACTAAAATGAGGACAAACAAAGATAACTTGGAGTCAGTAGATTTATGCTAGTTAATTTTTCGCCGGGCAAGAATGTGTTCATTTATAGTATTCACTGTCTTGTGTTTGAGCTTAATGTGATTTTAATATAGTGGGCTTTAGATTCTGATTCTAAGATGTAAACAACCATTTTCAGGATGTATTTACAGTGTAAGAACGACAAGCGGTTTAAAATATAACTGTTTAAATATTGTTTATCCTATGCTACTTATCACATAAACAATGTCTGCATTGAATTAATCTTTACAATATAACTTCATAGATAAGAGAGCTCTGATGGCTTAGTGGTAAGAAACTGTGCTGCTATCCCAAAGGCTTGCAGTTTGAATCCACCAACTACTCCCCAGGAGAAGGATGGGTAATCTCCTTCCGTGTGATTTATTGCCTCTAAAAACCCACTGGCAGGTCAGCTACAGTTGCTTTCTAATTGACTATGCACAGCAACAAGGTATGTCAATGTTAAGGAAAAGAAGTATCTCTTTCATAAATGGTTTATGTTGCTGTGTGCCACAGAGTCAGAACTAAGCCAGCAGGTTTTCAGCAGCAGTTAATTTCATGGGAGATTGCCCATCCTTCTCCTGCAAAGCAGCTGGAGGGCTCGAACGGCGTGCCTTTGGTGCCTTTGGCATTGCAGTGCAGCTTCTTGCCACTAGACTATCAGAGCTCCCTCTACTAGACTACTGCAAAGCCCTTAGCATTCTTTTGCAAAGACCTTAGTCTGGAGTGAGTTTTTCCTCTGCCTGACTCCCCTGCAGTTCGCTTTAAAGGATGTTTTCGTTGTTTTATCAACCAATTTCCTTCGCACTCCTGAATGATAATGACTTGGTGCTCTTGTAGGAACTTGAACTTGTAGGATAAAAGACGTGTTCAATGTTTAAGATGTTAACATTGACATGATTATCATCAGAGCTTGGCCTTATTAACTTGATTATAGAGCCACTGTTTATTGTCATAGTTTGTCACAGCATTTAATAGCGAAAGGTCAGAACCGAACTAAAGCACTCACGTGTTGCCGAAAGAAGGTGTCTGGCCCTTTCAGGAGGAAGCTGCTGTCTCCTGCTCTTGCTTGGGGTGTGTGATGCAAAGGGCTTCCTTCCAATTTTAACACCTGGAAAATGATTTTGGAACAGTGCTGAAAATGTGCTCATCCGAGTATCAGCATCCTTAAACACTCCTCTGCCCTGGAAGCCAAAAATTCTACTTCTGATTCTGCCAAAGAAGCAACAGACATGCAAAATCGGATTGAGTCTGGACGCTGGTCATTTCAGGCGTGGTTAAAAGGAGTCACAAAAACGTGATGACAGTGTGAGAGTCCAACTATGGGGCAATTAGCCAAGTCCATCCCATTCTCATACTTAACATCACCTCTTGAAACCAAACAATACTTGCTAAAAACCCCCAAATCCATGGTTTATTGTTAAGTACACAGCGCATCTCTTAAAATAATACGAGAAATGAGCCTGATTCTCTCGGAACTTACATAACCATGTGTATGTGATCACAAAATCTAGGTTTCTGTGGGTGCTGATGGCAGGCAGGGGATTGTGAGTGAATTTTTAGTCATTCTTAAGAATCTATTGTACTTCCTAGACACGTATTTCTTTAGAAAGAGTAACAAACAGCAAATAGTATTTTTGTAAAATCGACAAGGTAGAGGCCATTTGTGACCAGTATTCACAGCCCTTATGACTCCATAGCCCCCAGCCAGGGGACGCTGTCCCAGACCCTTGATGGAGTCGTCAAGGGGAAGTCCCTGGACATGCTGTTCCAGCGCCCAGCCCTTAATTAATTCCACATGCGCCGGCTCGGGGAAGGTCAGGTCATTTAGTGGTAGGAAGTCATTGTCCCTCTGCCTACAGCAGACACAGCACTCGCTGGAGTGGCTGGAGCTCCGGACAAGGTATGACAGTCACATTTCCAGAACCATCTCAGCGACTCCCCCCGTCCTTGTCTTTGAATGCAAACTGACCTGAAAGCCTCTCCCCCCCCTCCACCCCCGCCCCCTGTAAGAAATTAAACATAATGACCTAAGGCACCACTCAGGACCCGAGAGGTGGGCGGGGCCCCCGCTTCTGTGGCCCAGACGTGGGGGTCCCCTGTCCCGCATCCTCCCGTGTGTCCTCTGCGCGCAGGGGCCTCCCAGTGACCTGTGTCGTTGGCAGAGGAAAATGATGTCATTTGCGAGCAAGCTTTCAGCTGTGATATTTTATAATTGTGGAGATGAAAACACGATAATCCTCTCCCCCTTCACATAAACTGCAATCCATCTTTAAACCTGTGATAATTCCTAAAACCTGCCGCTTAATAAACTCACAAACGCCAGGGCCTATGTGATTTTGCGGGGAGGCAATCTTTGATCAGCCAAGCTGAAATGGGCCTGATAAGGGGGCCGGCCTTCCTCTCCAGGAGTCGCCACTCGAGTGGGTCGGAGCTCTCTCCTCCCAGGATCAAGTGCCAAATAAGCAGAAGTCTTCCCTGGCGCCTTATCTCTTCCACTTTCTTCTGGAGATCTCTGTCGCTTTAATCCGGCATGTCTGCTGCTGGTTAACAAGGAAATCCTATGTCAATTATCGCCAACAACTTCCTGCTGCGAAGCGGCGGGGAATCAAAGCATTGGAGAGCCTTTCACAGCAGAGAGCGGTGCAGGGCCTAATTAAACGGCCCTCGCATCCTGCAGCCAGCCGAGGCCACCGATAGATAGCTAATGACAGATAGCCTCGCTTCTCACCACTGTTTGGGGGGCTGCCGGCTGGCTGGGGGCTGCAGGTGCACCCCTTGATGGGGCTGGAGGCTGACTTGTCCACTTCCACCAAATTGGGGGGGGGCTGTTTTCAGAGGGTCTGAAGGGGCTCAAACTTTGGGGAGATTGTACCTGGTTAGAGTGGCTCTGTAAGTTAGAGGCCCCAAGGGCCTGAGGTGGGTATATGTGGGGACCTCCAGCAAGCATTACCTTGGGGGCTCAATGGAGCCCAATGCCTCGTGGGATTTTTCTTCTCTTTCCCTAGTTGGGGTGAATGGATCCCTTGGGGACCAAACAGTGCTGCGTTAAGAAGGACTGCTTTGTATCTCATCAAACATTGGAATGGGAGGAGATCACCCGTCTTGCTGAGCCCTGGGTAGATTCGAACCGCCTAAGCCTTTGGATTACCAGCGCAGCTCTCTGAGGGCTAGACCACCAGGCTGCTGTTGTCGGGAGCCATGCATGGAGCTATGACTCATGGTAACCCTGTGACTAACAGTCCTGAACTTTATCGTGTACCATCCTCTCCACCTCTGATAGAGTTGAGCTCATTGTTCGTCTCCAGGTCGGACCGTCTCGTTGGAGGGTCCTCCTTTCTGTCGCTGACCCTCCACCTTTCCAAGCATCATGTCCTTTTTCCTGGTCCCCCCTAACAGCATGCCCCAAGTCTGTGAGATAAAGCTTTGTTATTCTGGCTTTTAAGAAGCCACTTGGTTGTGCTTTCTCTAAGATACTCCTAGATCTCCCTGCAAATCATTCCGATCACATTTTCTCATTCCTGCTGGAGGTGCACGTATGTTGTTGTTGTTGCTGAGTACTTTTGAGATGGAACCAGCTCGTACCTGACCCTCCAGTGGGTTTTCAGAGGCTGTTAATTGCACCGGGAGGAGAGTGTTGATCCTTCGCCCGTGGAGCAGGGGTGGATTTGAACCACCTGCCTTAGGGATTGCAGTGTAGTTTCTTACCACTAGGCCACCAGAGCTGGAGGTGAACGTACTGACACTCTATCAGACCAATGACAGAACAAAACAAACCAGTTGCTGTTGAGATAATCCTGACCAGTGGTGATGATATGTGTGCAGAGCACAGCCATGCATCTCAGGGATAATGGTTACTTGTTTTCAGGAGATTGCCAGGTCTTTCTTCTGAGGCCACCTCTGGGTGAACTCAAACTGTCAAATCTTTCAGTTAGCAGTCACCCAGACTCAGCAGATGGACTGACAAATACTCTTTCCAATTTCTTCCTTGAAAGAGATGTCTCTGTCTGGCCTTTTTCTTTGTGGACTGGTGCTTCTCAAAGCACGGCCCAGACCAGCAACATTGGCTTCTTCCACCTAGGAATGTGTTGAAGTAATGCTGGTGGCACAGTGGTTAAGCACTTATTTGCTTACCAATTGGTCAGTGGTTCAAATCCACCAGCTGCTTCAAAGGCAAAATGTGTGGCAGTTTGCTTCCAGAAAGATTAACCAAAAACTTCACTGTTGTTGGTTAGAATCTAACACCAATTGACCTCCATTGGGTTTCCCATGGCGTAAATCTTTGGAAGACATTGCTCAGCTTTCTTCTGAGAAGCTGCTGGAGGCTTTGAACAGCTGGAGACACACGGCCTCTGGGTCAGCAGCCAACATGCTACGGGAACTATCTATGGCACTGTGTTACCAAAGCTCTTCTCCAGCCTTGGGAATCCCATAGGAGAGTTCCACTTTATCCTGTCAACACTATGGGTTGGAATCAACTTAACTGAAATGGGGCTTTGGTGGGAAGGTGTTAAAAATGCAGGTTCTCAGGGCCCACGCCAAAGTTGCTGCCTCAGACACTCAGGGGAAACCCAGTGCCCTCTAGTGGGTTCCGACTCATTGTATAGACACACAGAGAACCAGTGGTCTGGGGCATCCCCAGGAAACTCGGTAGTGGAGAGCCAGTTAGTGGTGATAATCATAAATACTACAATTTGCTTCAGAAATTCAGTACATTAGATAATGAGACACTATTATTTAACCTGACTTGCTGTCTGTCTGCCTTGTATAAAAACACACATTTACCTGGCTGGAGTAATTTTCTGAGCTCTGACTCCTGACATGTACTTCGCTGAGGGAGGCAACTTCTCTCTGAATTTGAGGAGGGCAGTGGTAGGGGTAGGGCACATACATGCACTAAAAAGAATTCCGTCTATCTTCTATGGTTACACTTCTTAGAGTTTTTTGGTATATTTTCAAAATTCAGAATTCCACATAGGGTCTGTCTCCCTTTACTTTGTGGTAAAGGACATTTACCTACTCTCAGTATTTCATAAAAAATTATTTTTCTCATTAACAAAACAAAAACATGTTATAAGGACATAATTTCAGATTCAAAGTCAATTCTTTGAAAGGGATAACTTTTTATTGATCCAAAACTTATTATCTTGTCCTGATTTTTCTGTTTAAATAGAAGGTTGGTGAGTTATTTACCAATGAAAAGGCATTGTTTTGCCAATGAGGTCTAGGAATTGCTGTTTTTTTAGATGATAAAACATAAATAATCAATGGTTCTCCACTTTGGCAGCACCTTGATTGCCGTCGAGCTGAGCATGACTCATAGCAACCCTATGGAAAAAAAGGCCCAAAGTCTTTCTATAACTATCATCATTTATCAAGGTTGCTTAAAAATTGTAAAGCGATACAATCACTCTGGAAGGCTGTTTAACATTTCCTCAAAAAGCTGAACATAGAAACTCCATATGGCCCAGTTCACCCTCTGCTAGGAGTGTACACCAAGGAAATTAGAACCGAGACACAAATGGAGATTTGTGTACCAATGTCCTAACAGTGTTATTCACCATCACAAGAACATGGAAACTGCCCAAATGTCCAATCACAACTGAATGGATTGAGAAATTGTGGTTCATTCACACAATGGAATACTACGCAACACTCAGGAGCAATGATTTAAAAATATACTACATAACTTGGGAGAGATTGGAGAGCATTATGCTGAGTGGACTTAGTCTTTCTTATAAGGACAAATACTGCTTACAACCATTATTGTGAAAGTAGAAGGATAACGAGCAAAACGTGTATGAAGGTCCAAGGCGGGAATGGGTGAAAACAGAGGTATGAGGATGGATAAGGGAGAAGAGGGAAATTACAGGATCGCACAATTTAGTGGATGGAGGGAGGGCATAAAGGAAATGAGAAAGATCCAGTGGGGACCTGAAAATATGGGGTAATGGTGGGCATGGGTCAATGGTGATTAATTTTATAAAGTACAATGTATAGGAATGATTGTTTGAAACACATGTCAATGAAGGAAAGTGTGAAAACAAAGTTTCTCAAATTTTATACAAATTTTGTGTGCAAACCAGAATAAAATATTTTTTTTTTTAAAAAAAAAGGAAAAAAAATACCTAGGAATTTTTTAACTCTTCGTGCTTGAACACCCCCCTCAGGGATTCTAATTTCATCGGCCCAACTTAGAATGCTGCTGTTGTGAAATCAACTATGTTGTGATTAACTAGATGTCGTGAAATCAACCATGATTCGTAGCGGCTCTGTGTGCAACAGGTAGAAACCTTCCCTGATACAGTCCGGCTTCACACTCTTCACTGTGCTTAAACCCATTATTGGAGTCATCAGGTCAATCCATTTCATTGATTATATTCCTCTCACTAACCCTCCACTTTCCAAGCTTGATGGCCCCTTCCGAGGACTGGCTCTTCTTAATTGAGAAGCAGGACTGGCCATCTTCTCCTGTAACAATGGTCCCTTGAAAGCTCTGTGAATAACAAAGGTTGAAGAGCAGACATTATTAATTTTGTTTAAATATTTTTTTTATTTTATTGTGACTTCCATCCAATCATTGTCACAGATTTTTAACCCCTCTCCCTCCCTTCGCCTTCCCCCAGCACTTGTGCGCTCTCTCTCTCTCTCTCTAATTTTCATTCATTGTTGTACAATTACCTCTTTCTGCTCCCACCCCGCAGTCCTCTTTGCAACGTGCCTCTTATTCTGGACTCTTGTTATACATATAACGCTAATCATATATCCCTTTTAAACATTTCTTTTCTTCATCTATTCCAGTGCAATGTTCATTATCTATCTACTCTTATCCTATTTTCCTTCCAAACTCCCATGTCAGACCTACTTTATAACAGTGGTGCTATGCGGTACTGCGATGAAGTGTTTGTCCTTTTGTGACTGAGGTATTTCACTCAGCATAATGTCCTGAGGGGCACCAATGTTGTGTAATGCTTTATGAGTTCATTGGTTTTCAGTGCCAGATAGTATTCTATTGTATGAATATACCTTTAGTATTTTTTAAGCAGTTGGGAATCACTGCTTGCAATGTTCATCCACTGTCTTGTACACTACAGCTTTTTACATGCCACTGTGCTTATCATTCCCATGAGGATCTTTCTGCAATCCAGGATCTGGTTCAGTAGACCTGGAATGAGCCCTGAGAGTCTTCTGGTCTACCTACCTTCTGCTGTCTCTGTTGTTACTTGTCTGGTGACCACACTTAGAGTAGCAAGGCCCTAAAGAGACTTACCTCTGAGGCCTTTCAAGTTTGCGTTTAGAAAGCCCCAATGACTTTGCCTTCAGCGTCTGGGGTCAGCAGTCCCAATTTCCTGCGCAAGAAGAGGGAGAGGTAGAATCATCTGCTCAAGGTTAAGCTGGGAGTGGAAGCAGCACAGCCACTGACTGAAGTCCAGGACTAGTGGACTACCCACCCCAGAGGCAGTGGCTGACTCCTGGTGTAGCCTCAGTCTGTCTTGCGGATTTCATCTGTGTTTTGTGGTTACATTGGCCATCGCTGGTAAACCAGGAAGTGTACATTGGCAAAATGACCCATGCTTTGTCAGAGATCCAAGAAACAGAGTGAGGAGCATGGGAAAATTATGGGGCTGAGTTGTCAGCCAAACCCTTTCCAGTCAGTGTAAATGTGTTTCTCTTTGCTATTGAGGCCAAACCTAGGAACTTCCTGAGGTGACCGGGGCAAGATGCCCAACCCAGTCAGATACCCAGTCCTCAGCAATGGGGCTCCATGACCAGATCTGTGGCATGATCTTAAGTTCTTATTAAAATCTTCACTTAGGTTGTTTACTCCCAGGCCTGTCATTTTATACCTCAAGATACACTTAGAAACACATCATGATTTTCTATGAGAAGAAAGAACAAATCTGTCTTCTTCGAAGTGGGCATGGCAGGGCTCTGGCTCACGTGCTTTGGTTTTGTTTTCACGAGGGGTCAAACGCCAGAGAAGAGTTTCATGGTTGGTGTAGTAAAGGGTCAGGGGAAAGCCAGCATCCTCACTGAGGCGCATTGATCAATAGTGGCTGCAACAAAGAACTCAAACTGTGCGGATGATGCAGGTCTGCGTCAATGTTCCACTCCCGAACCAACTCTGTGACATCCGACAGCAGCAACATCACAGTGGAGCAGAACACTTGTTCTAGACTCAGACAGACATGGGATCTTATCTTCTCTTTCCCTTGCTCTGTCTCTGATTTGGGGCAACTTTCTTAACTTTTGAGGAGTCTCAGTGTCCTTATCTATACCATAAGCACAGCAATAACTTCAGAGTGCAGAGCTCTAATGGTGCTTTAGGTTAAGCATTGGGCTGGTAACCTAAAGGTCACCAGTGTGAACCCATCAGTACCTCCAAAAGAGAAGGATGAGTCTGCCTCCATCTGCAAAGATTTATTGCCTTGGAAATCTTTGCTGCATGGTCAGATCGTGCTTTGGGGGAGTCAGGTAACCTCTATGGTCTTTTAGATCAAGTGGGGCACACCAGGCTACATCAGAGATGCCTTCCAGCCCTAACTCGTATGCTTTCCAAAATTTCTCAAACAAGAGGATGATAAAGTAGTGGCCATTTATTTGATCAGTGATATATTCTGTCATGCTTGCTATGTTCTGAGCATTGCTTCATCTAATCCTCAAGACAACATTGAATTAAGCCAAACTCAAACCCACTGGTCACGACCATGTCCATGACTCTGAGTCAATGGGGGCTCATAGGAACCCTAAAGGACAGAGCAGAACTTCCCATAGGGTTTCCAAGGCTACATAGCTGGTGGGTTCAAATAACGAACTTTTCCATTAGCATTAAAATACTTAAGCCACTGCATCACCAGGGCCCACTTATAGGATCCTTGTTGTTGCAAGGCGCTGTCAAGTTGACTGACCCTGTGGACGACAGGATGCCTGATTTTGTGCCATCCTTCATCATCTTTGCTTTGTTATGCAAAAGTTTTTAAGTGTATTAATTTTAAAAAAGAAAACCCAAACTCAATGCTGCTAAGTTGATTTGAACTCGTTGGGACCCCACGGGCTATAGAGTATTAGGGCTACTGGAGAAAACTGGAGGTCACTGGTAGAGGACTAAAAGGTTTGCCTGGCTGTGACCTATCAGAAGTAGATTGCCAGGTCTTTCTTCTGAGGGACACAAGGTGGGTTCCAGCTGCCAGCCTTTCAGTTAGCGGTCAGTGCCTGCCCATTTATACCACACAAGGACTGCCATGAATTAACTCAAGAAGAGTAAAGAATGCCACATAGTCTTTATCAAGACAATATCCACAGTAAGCCACACACACACACACACACACACACACACACACACACACACACACAATTTCCTGGAAAGCGGAACACAGCAGTTTTAAACTTGAGAGGAAATTATGGTCCCCTGTTTTGAAGCCAAAGATGACTTTAAAATAATATTTTCTTTCATTAATGTCAATAACCCAGGTGGTTTGATGTTTAAAATGTTTGTAGTTGTTGTGCTTAGAATTTGAAAACGTTTCTGAGTCTTGAAGTAAATTAATGTCCATTGGCAGAATTTAAAAAATTTGACTGTGCCTGAGTCTACCTTCAGACAAGTCTGACTTTAGGGAGTTTCTATGACAGGCCACCCTTCATGCTTTGTGAAGGATATCAAAGACAGGTGTGACAGAGCCCGGTCCACAGTTTAATCAATCCCCGTGGGTCAGGCATCCTTTAGAAAAATGCCTTCCACCCCATTTAGCCTTTCCCTCAGTGTAACTGAGGATGAGAGGTTAATTCCTGGGCAAATAATAGTTCTTCTTATATAACATCCTTTACACCTCAGTATAACTGTTGGCAGTGGACATCAATAATTCCACCTCCAATACAGTTACTGAACCATCCAGAGTTCTCCTACAATTTAGCAACAGCCATATCACTCTCCTGCTTAAGATTACTTAGTAAATTCTTACTTTTCAGGGAAGAAAATCCAAACTCTTCGTAGTATTATTCTTCCTACTATTAAGGCTCCTATTCCTACTAATTCTGCAAAAGTAGCTCCCCATGAATTGAGATCTTGTTGATAGGAGTCTTTCTGGTTGAGTTTTCACTGTGCCCACACATTTTCCTACATATTTTACCTAGATCGTTTTATTTGTGACTTTCTATTATTATTCCTCCATGTTTACAGTTGAGGAAATGAAGGCATAGGAAAGTTAGATTCACTGCTTAACTACTGAATGGGAGAACTTGGGTGCAAATTCAAGGCTCTCAGATACTTCATAATCACAAACTGGCTGCTACAACTCCAACCATTGTATCTGTCTTCCAGGAAGGAAGGAAGAAGAAGAGAAAGGACAGAGGACCTTCTAACATCATCTGCTTCAATAATACTCATGTGAGCTCTGGTGGCCTAGTGAGTAAGGAGTTGCACTGCCAATCCAAAAGCAAGTAGTTCAAATCTACCAACTGTTCTATGAAAGAAGACTAGACAATCTCCTCCTGTGTCAATTATGGCCTCTGAAAACCCACTGGAAAGTCAATTCTGACTTGAGGGCACACAATAATAGTACATATCACTCAAAAGAACTTAGCTACATGGTCACTTCCAAATGCAAGTGAGGTTCAGAAATGCAGTTTCTTTTTTTTACGTTGGCACCTGGGTGGCCCCAACCAAATGACCATTCTCTTGGTAGGAAAAGGGGAAGAGTGCACATTGGTAGATCAGCAGTAGTTTTTCCTTTGAAAAATGGCATTCTCATTCATCGTGGGGAGGAACACCATTTCTTCTCACTGTAGTTGGGCTGGCTTTTCTCTCTCAGTTTCCTTCCTGGGATACAAGCTTCTACATGAGGAACTATCTCTCACCTTTTCTCAGGCTAAGGTCTAACCTGTAAAAGGGTCATAAACATGATTGCATGGCTGAGTTATGAAAAGAGCATGTAAATTTCAGTTATGATTCCATTTGATTTATGACGGTAGAAACATCATCAAAGTTGCATCAGTGGAAAATGAAAATTTGGCATTCAACATGGCCCTCACTTCTCCACATGCCACTCATACAGTCTGGTTTCTGGGGAAAGATACACATGACTATACCCTAGCTACATCGTTCCCTCCCAGCGTCTCTCATATCATTCTATTTTCTTACATGAACTGGCTGGTGTGTTAACATCTTCACACCTGATCCTCTTCCGGTGACCCTTCTCTGAAGCAAAAGTATCATGTGCTTTAGAACTAACTTGGAAACTGCATCGCTTTTTAATTATTTCTTTTTCTTGGCAACTCCAACGGATTTTTACCCAATATTCTAGGTCACAAAGCATCCTGGTGGTGCAGTGGTTAAGCACTTGGCCACTAAATGAAAAGTCAGTAGTTCAAGCCCAAGGGCAACTCTGTAGGAGACAGACACAGCAGTCTGCACCTCTGAAGACTTCAAAGGCCTTGGAGACCCAGTGGGGTAGTTTAACTCTCTCTTACAGGGTCGATATGAGTTGGAATTGATGTGACAGCAAACGGTTTGATTTGATTTTAGTGTATTTTATTCCAGGTCAAAAGGACATTTCAAGGATACTAGCCGTGGAGAGTTTCTGGAATTCTCTTTCCTACACTGAGATGTGGGGAGGCCTCCCAGGGTCTCTTAGCAAAAGACAAGTGGTTTCAGGCTAGAATTCAGGAAGTTCTAGCAAAATCTGAATAAGGGTTATTAATGAGTCTTAGTTATCTGGTGCTACTAAAATAAGATTATCACAAGTGGGTGACTTTGGCAAACACACATTTATTTTCTTACTGTTTGTTGTTGTTGTTATGTGCCATTGAGTCACCTGTGACTCATAGGGACCCTATGTACAATAGCTCTGAAGCCTGCCCTGTCCTGAGCCAGTCTCACTGACCCCGACACACCTACCTCCATTACTCCAGTTACTGTGTCAGTACGTCTCATCCAGGGTCTTCCTCTCCTGGGCTGACCCTCTACTCTTCTCCAAGAACTGGTCCCTCCGGTTTAGAATGCCCGAAATCCAAATTCAGGCCACTGACGCGAGGGAAGGGCTTCTCTCTGATGGCTCTGGGAGAACTTCCTTGCCTTGTTTCAGCTTCTACTTCTTGTTCCTTAAAGATTTTGTGTGACCAAAAAAGGACAAATATTGCATAGGGCCACTGTTGTAAAACAGGACTGACATCAGGGTTAAGGGAAGACAAAGAAGGAGGGGAGGAATGATGTATACTGCATTGAAACAGATGAGGGAGAGAACTGTTTAAAAGGGATATGTGAATGGGTGTTCTTGTCATGACAGGAGTCCAGAGTGAAGGCTGCACAGTGGAGTGGACTTGGAGGGAGTGATTGCACAACAATTGAAAGAGTTTTCCTTTTTCTTTTCAAGAAGAAGAGTAAATTGGGGGGAGGGGGTGGGCAGGGAGAAAAGTGCAGCAATGAATGACTGAAAACCCTAAGCCTCTGTAAATTTTCATTAAAATAATAAAAATAAAAATTTGTGTGACATGGCTCTTATTTTCCCTCCTCTCTGCTTGTTTGCTTGCTTAATATACTGTTATATCTCAAAAGAAATAGTTATATATTCGAACACAAGCTCATTACCATAACAAAGAAAACCCACACCCAAATGAGATTAGAATCATGGGTATAAAATCTCTTGCCATCAACGTGATTCCAGTTCACAGCAACAATATTATTCACTCACCCATTGCCGCCACGTCAGAACTGACTCACAGCGGACCCTCCGTTGGGATTCCGAGGCTGTGAGTCACACAGAAGGTGATTGTCCATCTTTCTCCCCTGGAGCTGCTCATGTATTTGAACTGCTGGAGAGGTACGGCCTTCTGGTCAGCAGGACAGCTCCCTACAGGCTACACAAGCTGTTACAAAGCATTGAGTTGGAACTGAGCTATGTAGGACAGAGGGGAAACTGCCTCCGAGGGATTCCAAGGCTATAACCCTTTACAGGGGAAAGCCACATCTTTCTCTACTGAACTGGCCAGTGTATCCAAAGTGCCAAATTTGTAGTTAACAGCCAAATGCTTTCAATCTCATGTCACGAGGTAAGGTAGAAATTATCATTTACAGCACGTATTTTGGGAATACACACAATTGAATCTGTAATACTTAATAGAATTAAGTATGAATAATTAAGTAGTAAGGTTAATAGGTTAAGGTTAAGTATTGAGGTATTGTTTCAGTCATAATTTTCTTGGGTTTGACAATGAATTTGGTTATGGTTATGTTACAAAATTGTTAGGTAATCAATGAGTTTATGTCAAGGAACTACAAAAATTCATCGCCATCTAGTTGAGACTTGACACATCGCTGACATTCCATTGTGCTTCTGAAACCATAAATCTCAGGAAAAGGGCTCCCTCATCCTTCTCCTGCAGAGCCGTTGCTGGGTTCCAACTATTAGAAAAGTGTGGCCTTTGGATGACTCACTCAAATCTTCCAGGAATAATTCAGTGAAAGACAAGAAAGACAGTTGTATAAATTGAAGAATGAAATCAATATTACCTCACTGTAGAAGCCGGTGTGAACATTTTCAACAACAAAATAAACTCTACAAGTAAGTAAGTAAGTAAGTAAATACATACATACATACATACATACATACATAAATACATAAATTTATTTTAAAAAGTGATTTTTAAAAATCCAGACAATTTCAATCCTTAGCTAGTATATATAACACTCTGTAGACATGAGTATATAGTACTTTTCATACACGTAAATACCTGGGTCTTGCTTTGGCGCAGCCTGGCCTAGGTATCTAATCAAGGTTTTTGCCCGCTGCCCATTGCCCGACCATGAGCTAAGACGTAACATCTCAAGTCCCTTGCTCAGTAAAAGAACCCACCACCTCAGACAGCCTGGGAATTGACAGCTCGAGCACGGCCAGCGGTGATAGGACCGAATCAGCTGTGCTTGAGGGTTTCTGCTTGTCTCTGACTGCTTTATGGAAAATCGTTTTCCGATCTCAAAGATCCCTGAGGAGTCTCGGCTTGGAACTGGAAAAACTGTTGGGAAGTCTAATTAAAAGGGATCGATACGATACGAGGATTAGTCTAACTTAATAGAGTCAAGCAGGCACTGCTTCCTACCTCTCTGAATGAGTGGAGAGAGAAAAAAAATCTTTAACAGGATAAAATACATTAGCAAATGACAGACAACAAGTAGACCAAGTTAGATTGGACTTTTCACCAGCCCTGAGAAACACATTGGTAAAAAAAATAAAGGAAAATAAATGTCCAAGTGTTCTAGTCTCAGAGCTGGCTGAACGTTCATGGCACTGTGGCTATGATTGGTATAAGAAAGTAGGGGCCGCTGAGAACAGAGGTGACCACAGTCCATGGCCATGCTCATTTCAGGGGAGTAGGTGGCTGCATATCAGTGTTCAGACAAGGAAATGATGTCCACAATGTTGTGGGCAGTGATGGTACTTCATGATAATTACCAATTCATTTCCATGCTTCCTTGACAGAAGAAACAAAGGAATCTGATCATGTTAATGGCCACCAAAAAACAAACAAACAAACCAAACCAACAAACGAGCTAACATTTATGTGGTGGCTTCTACATGCCAAAGCACCATGCTAATACAATATTTAACACTCAGCTGTTAACTAAAAAAGTCACTGGTTCAACACACCCACTTCCACCTCCAGCAGCTCAGTGGGGGAAGACCTACTGATCTGTGTCTGTGAATATTACAGCCCAGGAACCTGTATGGGCAGTTCTATTCTGTTACACGGGGTCACTTTGAGTCAGCTGGATGACATCCAACAACACTATGTCCTGGAAACTTCTGTAGGCAGGTTACCCTTGTGTGTATCGTTGTATCTTCACAGTCTTTTATGGAAGGGAAACTGAGGTCTGGAGATTATCGTTAACCACACTCTTCTAAGTGGTATAGCACTGGTTTGTGCATTGCTGTATAGAGGTAACTCGTGGTTGCTGTGATGCTAAACACTGTGACACTGATGTGTCAAATGCGACAATGGTTACCCATAGTAGACAGAGTTTGGTGGAGCTTCCCGATTAAAACAAGCTTGGAAGCAGAAGTGGCATCCACTTCCATAATAGTTTGCCTCCAGAAACTCTATGAACTTGGAGAAAGGACAAAGGTTATACAAGTGTTCATGTCTTTCGTTCATAGGGTCACTATGAGTTGTCTACGATTCGATGGCACTTAACAACAACACCACCAGAAGGCCCTAAGCCCTAAAGGTAGGAGAGAGGAAAACACTGATGGCCCTATCGTCAAGACAGGCTCACTTGAGAAAAATGCTCTGGAGCAGAGTACCCATTCCCATCAACATCTAGTCACTTGGCGTTTGCCAAGAAAAGGTAGCGAATCAGAACTTTTAGCAGAGAGCCTTGCTGCTGTCCTCCCTGAAGACAGAGCCCCGTGTATCTTCTGGACAGAAGAGCTTGGTTCTTTCTCCAAACTCACATTTTTTTTAGTATTTCACCTGAAATATATTTCTGTTTACGACGTGAGGTTTGAGATCTAGCATCACCCCTTACCAGCTGCCCAGACAACCAGCTATCCCACAACCGCTCACACATAAAAACCGCCTCTTCACATTGAACAAACGCCACCACATTGGCCAGGTATTATGTTTCTTTATAGATTGTAGGATTTTCCTCGATATTTTAATTTGTCCTCATTCTATTAATTTAATCCAATGTCCATGGTAGATCGCTTCACATGTAATAACACTATAGTGAGCTTTATTATTTTATAAATAAATCTCCCTCACTGTTACTTTCTTTCAAACTCCTCTGGGCCATTCTCAGCTAGTTATTGCTATATATAAAAGTTAAAATAGTTTTATACCCTGCATCTCTAAAGAATTATATTGAATTGAATTTCTATGTTAATTTGAAGACTGATGTTGTTATGATATTAAATTTTCCTTTACCAGGAACATGCTTAGTCTCTCCATTTGTTTGGGTTTAAGATGTTCAATAGATTTGATAGCTTTCTGTAATAAGTCTTATGCTTTTATTTGGGAGCTCTGGTGGCTTAGTGGCAAACAATACTACTGCCAACCCCAAAGGTACATAGTTCGAATCCTCCAGCTGCTCTGTTAGAGAAAGTTGGGCAGTCTCCTCCTGTGTGATTTACTGCATCTGAAAACCTACTGGAATATCTTCTATGGGTAAGTTCCTACTCAATAGTACACAGCAACAGCACATTTTTCTTAGGGAGCTCTGGTGTTACACCCCAAAGGGGGTGCCTCTCTGGAGGTTCAAATCCACCGTGACTCCATGACAGAAAGACGGACAACCTCCTCCCATGTGAGTTACAGCCTTCAAACCCAGGGGGAGGTCAGCTTTGAACTGGTTCTCACTTGATGCCCATGAGAGGAGAGGCACGAGATGCTTTTATGAAATTTGTTCTTGGTTAATATGATAAATAAGAATTTTTTTCACCTCCATTTCATAATTTATTTTTACTACTGTAGCAGCCGCTGTTGTTTAAATGACATCTCTGATCCCTCCAGGTACCCTGCCTTAGTACCCCAGACTGCCTCAGTGGTGTGTCAGGAGACTGGCGGGAGAGGAGGTGTAAGTTTCCCAGATACCTTACCTCTCCCCTAGTTCTCACCTTTTGCCACATGTGACGTTTCCGAGGACCTGAAGGAGAAAAAGTCCACGTTGGGGGCTCACAAATAGATGACTTAGCTGTGTGTTGACAACTACGAATAGATGGCTGCTATACTCAAGGGTTGGCGCACTGCTCGCCTAGTGGCAAGAATCTGCACTGCCATCTGAAAGGCACACAGTTCAAATCCACCAGCTGCTCTGTGGAAGAATCCTATGAGATTAAACGCCTCTGAAAAAAGGGTCAGCTATGGGTCATTTCAGACTTGACGGTACACAACAACAACAACAACAAATATTCAAAGGTTAGGAAGCTCTGGCAGCCTAGTGGTAAGAAGCTGCAATGCAATTCCAAAGACATGGGGTTCAAGTTTATCAGATGCTCCAAAGAATGATAGGGAATCTCCTTCTGTGCCTATTTACTGGCTGTGAAAACCCACTGGAGGGTTAGCTATGGGTTGGATCTGACTTGACGGCACATGACAACAAGAACATACTCAAAGGCTGATATTACATACAAGCAAAATATTATTTAGAATCATTCAAGAACAACTAGAACAGTACATTGACAGGGAACTACCAGAAATTCAAGGTGGGTTTAGAAGAGACTGTGGCATCAAGGACATTATTGCTGATGTCAGATGAATCTTGGCTGGAAGCAGAGAATACCAGAAGAATGTCTATCTATATTTTATTGACAATGCAAAGGCATTTGCCTGTGTGGGTCCCCTCCTGTTGGGATTTGCAGCCCCAGAAACCAAGTGGAGAGCTGCTGGGAAATAAAACTGGCTTATAGGCAGTGAGTGAATGAGTGATAGAGTGAGTGAGTGAGTGACTGAATACAAACTCTGGTAACCCGGGGATTCACCATGGAGGCTATTGTTGAAGACTCCTTGTGACAAACCTTTAGAAGATGTATTAATCACGTCTCTAACCTTACAAGTATAGGGCATTGAACATCACAGGCTCAATCTTTGGCAGTTAAGGATGTTGGCCATTCTAAGAATTTGGAGACATCCTTGGTACAGAAAGGTGATTAGTTTTTCGGGGGTGATGGGGAAGGAATTCCAATTATGATTCAGAAAGGTGTTTTTCCCTCTTGACCTGTTTTTAAAGTTGATTAAAAAAACCAAACAAATACTTGTTTTCAAGTTGATCCCAACTCATTTTGATCCCATGTGTATAAAGATAGGTTTTCAATGATTTTTTTTTAATACTCGAGCAGGTTTTTCTTTGAAGTACCTAGGGGTGGATTCAAACCTTCAACTATTTGGTCATTGTCCTAGCATACTAATCATTTGCATCACTCTGGAGCCAGTATTCTTTTTTTTTTAATTATATTTTATTAATTTTCATAAACATTTACAGAGATTTTGGGCTTCCACTCATTCATTGTTACACTATTCTCTCTACCCTCCTCCCAGTTTGTTCTTGTCCAAATGCCACAGTGGAGCCAGTATTCTTTACAGCTACACAGACTCAATCTCTCTTGCTAGCATTAATATTTAGTATATTCATTATTTTTATTTTATTTACTTTCTCTCATTTAATCAGAGAGGTCTCTTGCCAAGTTCTCTATAGTCTTTGTTCTCAGCAAAAACTTGCACAACTTTTGGCAGCTGTACCTGTGGAGGTCATGAGCACATGCATAATGAGCCTCAACTGACGTGAATATGTTTCAGGGCTCAAGTTTCCACATGGTCTAAAGCATTTCTAGGTGGGATGAGAGAATTGCAAAGGTTCCCCTTGGACCTACTATTGGGTGAAAAATAATCTATCCACTTGGTCTTTACGGCAGTCCCCTGGATATTACCCTGGGGTAGACTTTCCCGAGCCTTTCACAGCCTAGTGACACATATGTCAAGGCAACTCTTCATCAAGCCCCTCCTCTACACTTATCAAAAGCAACACCCACAGTGTTGGGACCAAGCTACCACCCCAAAAGGCTTTTAGCTCGTCTCTTCCTCAAAAGAAAGGGCGTATTTCTTTCCATTCACACCACACAGCAGTTTATGAATATGACTTCAGTCATGATTTCGTATGTGCCCGTGTAAAGGAAAGAGTGGGAATAAAGAAGAAAACCAATAAAGACCCAAACCAAAAACACATGCCCTGGAGGGGAGCACATCAGGCGGGCGATGGCTGGGGAACAGATGAATCCACTGAAATGTAAAATATTCCCCCGCATTTTGGCAGCTTTGAAATGCTACACTTTCTAGCTCTCATCTGTTAATCATCTGACAGGGCTTTCTCAGCTCCCAGGAGGGAAGGCCTTCTCTTCCCATGGTCCCACGATTGGAAGCACCTACAGTTTAACAACCAAGTGCCAAGTCAGAGAGGTAGCTAGCACACAACAGAATGAAGAAAGACAGGAAATCACCAAAGAGGTTCTTAACCCACCTCCATTCCTAACTGAACTTCACTGTATATAGTTTTCAGCACGAAGGCTTTGCTCCGAGTTCCTGTCATGGCTAAGTCATACGGCTATAATCATATTAATGCCAGATAATGCCAGGGAAGCAAAGTGACATAATGAGGAGATTTCAAGTTCTACACAAAAATACTTAAAGGGTCTCTTGGGAAATCCACCTACTTTAAATAATATTCTTAAAAGCGTAGAAACCATGAACTGTGCCAGATTTAAAACCATATATAACATGACGGGCACATCATTATTGTAGTTCGTTTTGTTGTTGGGGTTGTGTGCTCATGAGTGAGTTCCAACTCCACACACGACAGAACAAAACCCAGAGGACAGTGCACCATCCCCACAGCTCTGCTGTATGTACCTCGCTGCCATGGTATCCATCCAGGCCATCTCACTGAGAATCTTCCTCTTTTTTCCTCACCTTCTCCTTGTCCAAGCATGATGACCTCCTCCAGGGACTGGCCTCTCCTGGTAGAGTACCCAACGTGTTTGAGATAAAGTTTCACCAGACTTCGAAGGAGCCCTTCACCTTCATTTTTTCAAAGACAGATTTATTTGTTCTTCTGGTTACTGTTTGTTGTTGTTAGGTGTCGTCGAGTCACCCGTAACTAATAGTGACCCTATGTACAACAACCCTAAACCCTGCTCTATCCTGTGCCGTTCTTACTGTCTCTGACACACCTACCCCCATTACCCCAGTGACGGAATAAATCCATCTCATCAAGGGTCTTCCTCTCCTGTGCTGTCTCTCCACCCTCCCAAGCATGACGTTCCTCTCCAAGGACAGATCCAGCCTTGTAACATGTCAAAAATATGTCAGATGGAGCTTCAGAATCCTTGCCTCCAAGGAACAGCCTAGATTCACCCTCTCCAGGATGAACTTGTTTGTTCTCCTAGCAGTCCATGGTATTCTCAATACTCTTCTCCAGCACCACAGCTCAAAGGCATCAACTCTTATTCTATCCTCCCTAGTCATTGTTCAGCTCTCTGATGCACAGCAAGTAATTGCAAAGACTGTGGCCTGATCAGGTGCACCTTAGTCTCCAGACTGACACCTTAGCTCTTTAGTACTTTGGAGCAGTCCCTGACAGCAGACTTTCCCAAGGCAATAAATCCTTTCATTTCCTGGCTGCTGGTACCAACAGTGTTGATTGTAGAGCAAATTTGTGGATAAAAATAAAGCTGTGAATAATCTGAATCTCTTAATCATCTATCATGATGCTGCCAATTAGCCCAGTGGTGAGAATCTTTGTTTTCTTGATGTTGAGCTTCAATCCATATTGAAGGCTGCAGTCCTTGACTTTCTGTAGCAAATGCTTCAGGTCCTCCCCAGTTTCAGCAAGCAGGGTTGTGTCATCTGCATAATGCAGGTTTTTTATGAGTCTACCTCCAATCCTGATGTCACATTTCTCCTCAAAGAGCCCAGCCTCCTGGATAATCTGTTTGGTATATAGATTGAAAAGATATGGAGATATCCTTGACTCACACCCTTCCCAGTTTTGAACCATGCAGTGTGTCCTTGCTCTGTTCTGACAACTGCCTCCTGGTTCAAGCATAGGTTTCACATAAGCACAATCAAGTGTTCTGGGATTCCTATTCTTAGAGTCAGCCACAGTTTGTTGAGATCCATACAGTCAAATGCCTTTGCATAGTCAATGAAACACAGATATAATAAAAACTCTTTGAACCCCACAGTCCAAAGGCATTAATTCTTCTTTGGTCTCACTCACTCATTGTCAAACTTTTTTATAGAAATGAAGAAATTGAAAATACCATGGCTTGGGTCGAGTACATCAAGTTAGTCCCTGCTAACATGGGGACCCTATGCACAATGGAATTGGATTCTTGAGCTCTATTAGGCTTTCCTTGGACAATCTTTAGTAGATTTGCCAGGCCTTTCTTCCTCATCTTTCTTAGTCTGGAAGCTCTACTAACACCTGCTCAGTATCCCAGCAACACACAGACCTTTACTGACAGATGGATGGTAGCTGCACCCTAAGGCACATTGACTGAAACTTGAATCCCACATAGAAGAGAAGAACTGAACCACTGTTGTCCTCTAGTTAGTTTCCATAGCACAACAAGCTAACCAATTCTGACTCATCTCAAGCCTCCATTGAGTTTCTAGCACGTGAGTCTTCACAGGGGAGACGGCCTATCTTTCTGCCCCGGAGTAGTTGGTATAGGACAATTACTGACCTCACACACTACACAGCCAGACCTCCCTAGTTTTCCCTGGGTTGGGTTATTTTGTGCCATTGAGTCACCTGCAACTCATAGTGACTCTGCACACAATAGCTATGAACTCTGTCCTATCCTGAGCCAACCTCACTGTCTCCAACACACCTACCTCCATTACCCCATTTACTATGTCAGTCCATCTCATCCGGGGTCTTTCTCTCCTGTGTTGTCCTTCAACCCTTCCAAGCATGATGTCCTCTCCAAAGAGCAGTACCTCCTGGCCACGTGCCAAAAGTATGTGAGACGGAGCTTCAGAATCTTCTTCAAGAACAGTGCTATTCCAGACTCCAAGGTGGAATTTAGAAAACTGTTTTCTAGAAAATAGCAGTAATCTAAACCTGATAGAGTATGTACCTCAAATGCAATGCCTTAGATGCAATGCAAATTATATGAGTATTAAATAAACCAGCCCTTTGCACATCTGTTCATTGGGTGTGCACTTCCCAAGAGTAACTGGCATATTGTGACATGGGTCTATGCTAGTGTCCTTGGAGTCAGCCAGGAGGCCCGAGGGAGTTTAGTGAACTCTGAGGAGGACTGCTCTCCTATGCAAAGCAGAGTATTTAACTGTCTAAAGTCAGAGTTCATGAGGCTTCTGCCATTGGAGCAATTCAGGCAGAGACTAGAGCCTTCTCGATGCCGAAGTTGGGCCCAATGGGAAGGTCTCGAACTTTCTTGAGTGGTAGAATCACCTTATTACCCTGAGGTATTTTTGAGTCAATACCAACTCAGTTACCCTATGTGACAGAGTACAACTTCCCCACAGGCTTTTCTTAGCTGTGATCATCATGGAGACAGATTCCCAGGTTTTTCTCAGTGAAGTTGCTGAGTGGGTTTGAACCATCAACCTTTGTTATCAGTGCAGAACCATTTGCACCACCAGGGCTCCTCAGACTCGTCCTCCAAGCCAAAATGGAAGCTGTTGCCTTTGAGCTGGTTCTGACGCACAGAGATCCCACATGACAGAACCGTTCGGAGGGGTTTTTGAGGCTGTAACCCTTTACAAAAGCAGATGGCCGCATCCTCCTCCAACACGGAACAATTGGTAGTTTCAGACTTCCAGTTTGCATCTGACTGCTTTAAACACTGTGCAACAAAGGCTCCTTAAAATTACTTTCACTTTAAGAAACAGACACAACAAGGAGGCACTCTTGTCAAGTAGCCTCTGACCTCTTGGATTTCTTAGCCTATAAATCATGGGAGGAAACTGCCCGTCTTTCTCCTGTGAAGGGGGCCGGTGGATTCAAACTACTGACCTTTTTGTTAGCAGTCCAATACATTATGCACTAGGCTCTGTGCCAGTAGGGCTTCATAAATATCCACCCTCTGCAAAAATCCACTGCTATTGAGTCAAAACCAATTCATAATTGACCTTCCAGCAAGTTTCCAAGGCTGTAAATTGCTCTGGAGAAAATGATTCAACTTTTTCCTCAAAGAGCTGCTGGTGGATTTGAACCGCCAAAGAGGTATGACCTTAAGTTTAGCAATACATGTCCCTATGGACTATGCCCCCAGAGCCACTGATAATTTCTCTAGTCATTACTGCATTCCGTGAATCAGAACCAACCCATAGCCGACCCTCCCTGGGGTTTCAGAGGCAATAAATCATATGGAAGGACAGTGTCCATCCTTGCCCCATGCAGCAGCTGGTGGATTCGAACCAAGTGCCTTTGGGTTGGCAGCACAATTCCTTACCACTAGGCCACCAGAGCTCCCTAATCCCTGTTGTTGTGCATCGTCAAGTTGAAACAGACCCATAGCTGACTCTCTAGCAGGTTTTCAAAGAGAATAATCACACAGGAGTTTGTCCATCCTTCTCCCACAGAGCAGCTGGTGGACCCAAATCATGTGCTTCTGAGACTGCAGTGCAGCTTCTTACTGTGGGGGCACCAGAGCTCCCCTGAAAACAAACAGACTCTTTAACTCACTGGCTGCACCTCTCTGGGACACCTGTGTCATCAGGTTTGACCTCTAAGAGATTCCAACGTGGGCTAAGAATGGCTGTTTCTCAAACCTGGACATGTCCACACATGTGGTTCAGATGGAGCTTGGCTCAGTGGGCCCGAGGAGTCTGCACTGCTAACACACTCCAGAGTGAGTCTGACTCTCTAGTCCACAATCCCATCCTCAGTGGTTAACAGTGGTTAACCTCCTCTTCGGATCTGAGTCTCCGTGGCAGGAGGTGACTCACTAGGGCTTTGGAAGATGAGCTTGTAAATCGACAACACAGTGACCTGGGCAGGATTCACCATGAGTGTGGTGGCAGCTTGAGGCCAAGAGAGAAGTGGATGACCGCCCCCCCCCCGACCCTGTGGAGAGGTGGGGATGGGCTGACAGAGTTGTGTCAGCAAAGTAACAATCTGACTTTCCACCAAATCAACAGTTGTTAGGTATTAAACGTTTGTTTTAGGAAGAGGCTGAGTGCAGCAGAGAAGAGAACTTCCCTCTGGCGGAGACAACTTTATTGTTGTCTGGTTCAGCGCTGGCCCTCACTTACCCAGGGAAGCCCTGGAGTGGATTTAACACCAGCAAGGGAAAAAAGAAACCACACAAGCCCATTGGCTTAAGCAGATGCCCTATGGTGTTTGGGGGCTGTGACTCTTTTTTTGATTTAACAATGGTTTCATTTAAAAAAAAATATCTTTTTATTGGCTTATTTACAAAATTTGTATACATTGTGTTTCACACTATTCTTCATTCATAATGTGTTTCATACAACCATTCTCTAAATCTCAATGGAAGCATCTCTCTCCCTAAGAATGGCTGATGAGTTTAACCTATTGACTTTCACATTAGCAGCCAAATGTTTTTACCACTGTGCCACCAGGACTCTTGCTATCTTTGACAGCATTACCGCGGGGACTCTCAGCTGGCCACCCTCATTTCCTGGGACTGAGAGTTTTACGGCACAGATAGGAGCGTCTGGTAAACCAGGATGGGTTGGTCACCCTCTCCACCAAGTCCCCTTAGTTACATCTACCTTCAGCGGGGGCTGTGGTGGACATTTCCTCTGACAGCCGACAGACTTCCATCGCACGAGCTTGAGCATCTTTGTTTTCTGTCCAAGGACCTTCTCCTCAATCCCAGGAGTCCACACACAAAGGGAAGGTGGTTCTCAGAATAGAATACCTTAGGCCCCTCCACTGAAGAACTGTTCTCCACACCCAGAGTTCTGCTGTAGGATGACCCTATTGTCTGAAGCAGTGACCAGCTCTCTAACAGATACTTTATAGTTTTTCTTTCCTTCTCTGCATCCTGAGATCATCTCCCAAGAACTCAAGTCCTTGTCTCGGGCTCTGCTTTGGGGGAGCACCAGCTGAGACCATGTCCTCATTCCAACCACACATAAATCTTCAAGCAGATCCAGCAGACACCTTCCTCCACCTTGTCCTCTTCTTCGGCAATAGCCTTCAGCCTTTTGTTCTTCCTACATGTGGGCGAAATGTGGGGTCAAGTTTGGGGGATGATTTCTCAACAATCTGCGTTATGCAGATGACACAACCCTGCT
>NW_006399756.1:12959550-12995536 GCF_000299155.1 Elephantulus edwardii | reverse complement strand
TCTGTGCCTTAAAGTGACTTCACAGAGGAACGAAGAGATATGTCACCACATGCTGGTCTTGACCCTATAGCTCCAGGCGATTTGTGACTGAAGACCTGCTCTGCAGAAGCTCTGCCTTTTCCCTGCTGCTGGCCATCTCTCCCACTTACCAGCTCCAGCAGGAAGCAGCTTTGGGAGTGCGCTTCCCCCCTCTGCTTCCCCCACTGAGCTGAGAGGATTTAAGATTCCGTCACTGTCATCTGCAAACTCCTCTGAGCAGAAACAATCCCGTCATTCTCTCCCTACTTGCAAAGGTGTTTAAGATATCTAAATATTTTAAAGGTATCTACGAGGGTTGGATTCTTTTCATCCTGATGACTTGATGAATAAAAGATGCCCTAATTTCAGTTTAATTATTGTCTAATGCTCTCTAATTCATTTCAGACCAGTGTTTAACTTCTTTCCAACTTGACAACCTTTCAGGCAAAACGGATCTTTAAAAAATTAAAAAAAGAAAGTCAAGCTAGATCTCTTTTTATAAGAGACAGAGGCTGGGTGTCTCTGGATATTAACTAAAGAAAAGTAGCCATTGAAATCTCTCATGTTTTTGACATTCTGTAAATTTAAACTCATCCAAAATACTCCCATAAAAAAATATATATATTTTGAAAATAAGGGAGGGATTCCGAGCTTGGAGGCTGAGGTTTTGTTCTGCCAAGTTTGAGCATGGAGCAGATTTTTACGGTTGAGTTATAAGCCCCTGAAAATAGGTTTATTATGGAAGTGTGAAGCCACGACTAGAGCCCACAGCAGCGTGAACGGCCCTGTTACCGTAATGCCCACATCCTCTCCTTTGTACTGAATCCGCAGAGCACGACACCTGCTTTGGCCTTGTTGCTAATACATATCGGTGCCAGCAGCTTGTGCCCCTCTTTTGAAAGGTGCCCCAACGATTTTAGTCATCCCCACCTCTCTAGGGGCTCCTGGGTGCCCATCTCAGCCATGATTTAAGGTGGCGTTTGTAATGGACACTAAATGACGGTAAAGAATAGTTTCTCTGTTGGAGGGTCTTAGAGATGTGCTGAAATCCTAATCCTCAGTACCTGCAGGGACCCTGTATGCAATTGGGGACTGGGAGGGTGCTGTGGGTTAAAGGTTCGGATCCACCAGCTGCTTCTCAGGAGAATGTACACACTCCTCCTGTGTGATTTACAGCCTCTGAAAACCCACTGGAGAGTCAGCTATGGGCCAGTTCTGTCTCAATGACACACAACAACAGTGGGTTAAGGTGCTCACACTGGGATTAAGTGGGTCCTCTCTGCGAGTCAGCTGTGACATCCGATCGCCCCAGGCTTGTCAGAGAACTGTGTTCCACGGGGGGTTTTAGTGGTTAATGTAGATCGCCAAACTTTTCTTCTGAGGAGCTTCAGGGTGAACTCAAACCACTAAACTTTCGATTGACAACTGAGTGCTCAACTGCACAATTCTTTATGACTAGTAGAGGGTCGGCGAAGGAGAGGAAGACCTTCAGTGAAATGGACCGACACAGCGGCTGTAGCAACGGGCAGAGATTGTGAGGATGGCACAGTATTAGACAGGGTTCCTTCAGTCGTACATGGGGTTGCTATGAGTGGAGTCAACATGATGGCATCTAACCACATATGACCAGTATCCTGATAAGAAACAGAACGGAGGCAGTGGACGATGCCACTGCACACCAAGGACCTCCTAGAGAGGCCAGGAGCTGAGCGAGGCTGAGCATGGTCTCTCTCTCAGAGCCTCGGAACGAATGAACATGGCCAAGAACTTGGCTTGTACGTCTCCAGAAAGGGAGGCAAGGCTCTTCTCTTGTTTAAAGCCAACCACTTGGTGGGGTTGTGTCAGGACAGACTGGGACACTAAGACAGGTGAAATGGACACTTTGCTAGCTGTGTGGGGATGTCACAGCCAGCTCTGCAGAGAGAAAGGTCAGGCCAAGTCCTCCAGGTACTTTCTAGAGGCTCAAGAGAGAGCACAGCACACCAGGAAGAATGGAGTGAGATCCTATCGTTTGCTCCAAGTTCAAATACTCTGCATTCTTTGGGCATCTGAAGTTTTCTCTAAGAAGTCCACATGTTTATTTTCTGGAACTGTTTGGGGTTCTTCCCCCCCCGCCTCTTTTTACTACAAAGTCAAACATTTGGAATTCTATTGCATGGTCTTCATGCAATTTCCATAACAGGATTAAAATTGCACTCAGCTGCGCAGGAAGTTGGCACTGTGATTGGTTGCAAAAGGCAAGCCCAGTGGTGGGAAAGTGTAAACCCAGTTGCGGAGACAGCGTGGTATCTGGCCGGCCTGACCTCCATTGTCCCACTGTTCTTCCTTCCCTCCACTTACCTGTCCACTCACCCCTGCAAACACTTGCTCGTTTCTTGCACAAGCACTTATTTCATGCCTCGACACCAGCGATGAGAACAGGACGGATGGGCCGGGCCTCCTCTCCCGAGCGGCAGGCACATCCTCCGGCCTGCAGAGATGGTGATGCAGCCACAATTCTGTCGGGAGGAGCGATCAAGTGACCCTACAGATGGGGTGACTTTGAGAAAGCTTCTTCTCATCCCTGTATAACAATTTCTTCTGGATTTCTCAATATATACTACAGATTTTTTTTTTTAATTAAACCCAGTTCCCATTTTTCTCTTAAGTTGCCTCTGAATTGAATGATGGCATAACTTTTGGAATAAGCGAGGGAATAAACTCAAACTTCAGACCCCTCCAGGTACACACATCCTCTGCTTGCTTAAAGACTGCGGCCTGAAATCAAGGGCCATAGTATCGTGTCTGCTTTACATGGAAGCAGGGAGCCCTGGTGGTGCAGTGGTTAACTACTCAACTAAGAACCAAAAGGTGTTAACCCAACAGTCTCTCTTCGGGAGAAAGATGTAGGCATCTGCTTCTGTAAGGATTAAAAACAAAACAAAGTCTTGCTGTGGAATCAATCATTACTCAGCAATTCTATAGGACCGAGTAGAATGGCCACTTAGGCTTGTCCATGAGGTTTGTAAGGCTGTAAGTCTTACGGGGCATGCTGGTACATTTTTCTCACTTAGAGTAGCAGGTGGGTTCAAACCAATGAACTTTCAGTTATCATCTGAACACTTAACACTTGTGCTATCTGAGCCCCATCTGAAATGGTTTCAGCCTTGAAAATGACATAAGACAATTCGACTCTGTCCCAGAGGGTCATAATGAGTCAGTACAGACTGAACAACATCACGTAAACAATTCGCATTTCCCTGTTATCTATTTGGATCCACAGTTAGATTTCCTTCGGGACAGAGAGGAATTTTTCCTCAAGAAGTCCCAATAGAAAGCCTTCAGGTCCTTCTCTGTGAATGCCCTTTAACTATATGACTAGGCATTTCACCAAAGAAGGCATTCAGATAGTCAACAGGCATGTGAATGAATGCTCAAGATCACTAGCTGTCAGAGATACGCAAATTAAAGCAAAACCAAGCCATCACCCGACTCCAGCAAAAATAACAATCTTCAGTAAGATATCAATCAGCAGAATGCCGGAGAGGGTGTGGAGAGATCAGAACTCTCACTCACTGCTGGTGGGAATGTTAAATGGTGCAACCACAAGGGAAAGCAGGTTTATACTTCTTTAGAGAGTTAGGAATAAGAATCCTGTTTGATTGAGCAATTCCATCACTAAGTATATAGCCTAAAGAGGTAAGAGCTGTATCATGAACACATGTATCCCCATGCGTGTTTATTGCAGCACTATTTATAATAGTAAATAGTTGGAAACAGCCAGAGTGCCTAGCAGTGAACAAGTGACTGAAAAAATGGTGCGTTCACACAATGGAATATTATGCATCACTGAAAAATTATCAAGAATGAATGTAATACTGTGCAATCTGCATAAGAGTAGAATAAATGATGCTGAGTGTCATGAACAAATCTCACTAAGACAATTACCGTATAAAAGAGCACCAAAAAAGCCTGAAGTGGTTTCCACATGGAAAGAATTCATTGTGGAGGGCTAACAGAGATGAGACTCAAGGGAGAGGAGATAAAGACAAACACACGTAAAGGAATAAACAATAAAAATAAAGTAAAATGTTTTATGAACTATGTAGAAGTAGGTGATAGGCATTCTATACATATTTATAAAGAGAGAACACGCCCCTGGACTTTTCATCTCCGTTGTTTATCTATAAATTGAGAGAGTGTTAAGGAATGAGGGGAAATGGAGTAGGTGGTAGCTTGTTGTGACTACAACTGATTTTAAAAATAACTCTCAAAAAAGAAAATCACATGCATATAAGGGATCCAGCACAGAATGAATGTTATTTAAAGCAAGCACTTAAAAGACCAAAGAGAAACTGGTCTGTTCAACTGGCGAATTATTTTTCAGCCTATTTCTCACTGCTAGGAGTCTGTAAATCCTATCACCAAAATGATCAAACATCACACAGATTTATTAGGAATACATCCTTGATTTATTTCCATTTGAGATTATTGCGGGCTTATTTATTTATTTTGCAAATAAACTCTGAAAAGCGCTCCCATGCTGTATTATTTGGTAACAAGATTGGATTTAGCATTCACATTGAGCCTAACAGTCTATCAAAGGAGACGGTGGATCAGACTCTTTTGTGTTGCATGCAGGAAACGTTCAAAGTCCTTATAAACATGACTAAATCTAAATTGTACGTTTCAGAGGCAAAGGGTGCTAAAAATTCCTGCTTGATGTTCAGATAAGAGAGTACGAATGGCTTATAAGCAGTAGTGTTTCAGTTGTCTCGGTTGTAAATAACATTAGAAGAATTCTAAAGTCATGTGGGATTTATAAAACACAGATCAACATTTTTCTTTTAAAAAAACAGTTATGTTCTTTTCATTCTTGCTCAATAAGGCAGAATCGCTATGTCAGAGGTGTATCAGCTTTTAACAAGTCCAATTATTTTTCATAGCAATTCAGCCAAACATATAATTACATCTTAACTAAGAGGTCAGTCACAAGTTTTTGATGGGTGAGCATGGGAAGAAACTTGGATTTCAGTGGTGACCCACTAGTCAACTTTAAAGAAAACCTCTCAGAAAAAAAAAAAAATGGAGTGAAGTGTTGGCGTTATCAAGAAAAACTGTAATCTTTCTCCTATCTCTTCATATTCCCATTTTTCTCTTCCAAGCCATGAGACTGGTGGCTCAAATCCGTCATCCAGTCTGAGGAATAAATACATACAGTCTTCTTTCGGAAGGGCTGTTATGAGCCAGGATCAGCAGTGAGAGTGAACTCTACCAAATGATGCCCTGGTACTGAAGTGCTGTGTATGCTGGGCTGCTTACCAAAAGATCAGCAGTTCGAACCTGCCAGCCACCCCATGAGAGAAAGATGGGCAGTCTTCTCCATTTCCAGCCACAAAAAAGTAAGGAAGGTTGCCGTGCATTAGAATTGACTCAATTGCATTTGGTTTCAGTTTTTGGTGTCTGGTAACATAGCTCATAGAGAGTTTCACTGCTATCCTAAAAGCCACACAGCTGGTTCAAATCCACCAGTGGCTTCTTGGGAGAAAGATGGGCAGCCTCCTTTCATGCCCTTTACAACTTCTGGAATCTCACCCCCGTTCCCCGCAATGAGGGAGGAAAATAAGAGCAAGGAGTCTTTTTTTTAAGTGGGACTCTATTACCCGGTGTCCAAAGTCTTCCAGCCAAGGGCCGATACTAAGCCTTCTATTCCTGTGGAGAGTGGAAGCGAAGCTTTCTCCTTTGCATCTCAGACCTCACCCATTTGCTCACAGAAATAATAGTGAACAAGTCAAAGTCAAAGTCAGGAACATCACCTGGTGGCACTTACATGAGGACCTGGCGTCGTGGAGGTTTTGCCCTTGAGCCGTTTGGCACTAAACAGCGTTTCTCAAGCAGGAATCACAGAAAGGCCCTAGAATCTTTGTGAAATACAGGTTCTGAGCCTGGGAGTCTAGGGTAGGGCCTGGACTCGGTTTCCACCCTCCTCCGGGTGGCGTCTACACTGCGGGTCCTCAGTCCATACTCTGCTGTGGGGGTTCAGTGCTGTCAAGCAGCCTCGGTCACACAGTCACCCTGCACAACAGAGCAGAACAGCCCAGAGAGTTCTCTAAGCCGTGATCTTCACAGCTGAAGGTGAGGGCTCTCGCTGGGGCTGTTGAGTGAGCTCGAACCTTGATCCTTTCAGTTAGCAGCTGAGTCCTTAACCTTGCTTCACCAGGGCCCTTTACACCACTTCGTAAAGATCTAAAGAGCAGTCGGTGTTGACATTCAGAAAAATGAAACATTAGATCCTGGTGTGTGTGTGTGTGTGTGTGTGTGTGTGTGTGTGTGTGTGCGCGCGCGCTCTCAGCATGACCAATTCTCCCCTAACTCTGACCACTGTTCCGGAGAGGAACCCACACAGCATGGAGGTTTTGGATTTGTGGTGGTGTACTAAGCACTGGGCTTCACTGTCCTTGCATCTTTTTTTTTTTTTTTATTTTAATGGAAGTTTACAGAGACTTAGGGCTTCCAGTCATTCATTGTTGCACTTTTCTCCCTGCCCACCCCCACCCCCCAATTCACTCTTCTTGAAAAGAAAAAGAACTCTTTAATTGTTATGCAATCCCTCCCCGCAAGTCCACTCCACTATGCAGCCTTCACTCTGGACTCCTGTCATGACAAGAATACCCAATCATATGGCCCTTTTAAACAGTTCTCTTCCTCTTCTGTTTCAATGCAATATACATCATTCCTCCCCTTCTTTTCTGTCTTCCCTCAACCTCGATGTCAGTCCCTATGTGATATTTGTCCTTTTGTGACTGAGATATTTCACTCAGCATAATGTCCTCCAGGATCACCCATTTTGCATAATATTTCATGAGTTTCTTGTTTTTCAGTGCTGCATCTTATTCCATTGTGTGAATATACCAGAGCTGCTCTATCCATTCATTTGTTGATGGGCACTTGGGTTGTACCCAGCTTTTGCTATTGCGAACAAAGCTGCAATAAACATGGGTGCATATATCTGCATCTTTCTTTTATAGATGAGGCACAGAGGAGCTAAAGTTCTTGCTAAGTATCATAAAACCAACAACAGATTTAGAGTTTTTGGGGTCCAGCCTGTCAGAACTTGTATTAAAACAATAGCATCAAAGAGAGAGAGAGAAAATAAAAAAATATTACAGTCAAGTCAATTCCAGCTCCTAGGCCCTGTGGTCCGTGCAGGGCAGAGACGGACCAGCCTGCAGGCTACCAGGGCTTTAATCTTTACTTGAGCTGGTGGCCGCATCTTTCTCTCCTGTGTTTGAACGACTAATGTTTCAGTTAGCAGTGGCTACTTAGCACTACAGCCCTGGAGCTTCTCATGACGTATGTTATGGGCCCTTCCACACAAGCCTATGCTTCCTCTGATAATTACTCGGCCACTTACCCACTCAGATCTTTGCCCAGGCTGTTCCATTGCCCAGGTTTCCACAGTTCCCCCTAAAGATTTCAGCTCAAGCGTCCCTTCCCAGAAAAGCCTTCCCTGACCCTTGGCCCACCTCAGCTGCAACGTGTCCAGTGTCTTCCTCCATAGCAGCCCACTGCTCTCCTGTGACACCAGTCACAGTGTTTGGTTGTTCAATTTTCATTTTCAGATCTCTTTCACTCACAAAGCTATAAACTCTCTGAGACCAGGTACAGTGGTTGGTTTTTCATCAGTCCCTAGCACTATGCTTGGAACCAAAGAAAGGCTCTATAATTATCTCAGGGAGCTCTGGTGGCTTAGTGATAAGGAGTTGCACTGCCAACCCATACACGTGCTGTTCGAATCCACCAGCTGCTTGCCCCACAGGAGAAAAAGGGACCTTCTCCTCCTGTGCAATTTACTGCCTCTGAAACCCTGCTTGGAGGGTCAGCTATGGGTCAGTTCTGGCACAGTGATACGGCAACAACATAGTTATTTGAAGGAGTCTGTTGGAGCTGGTATGTTACATGTTGGGCTGCTTGGCAAAAGGTTGGCAGTTCAAGTCCACTAGTCACTTTTTGAGGGAATGATGAGGTTTCTTCTCCAGTAAAGTTTTATAGTCTTAAAAACTTGGTGGTAGATTGGCATCTGTCAGAATTGACTGAATAACAGTAGATTTGATTTTTTCTCTCTCTTTTTTTTAGTATAGTTATTTGACTGACTGATAGAAATCCTAACTGAATGAATGAATGACATTCCATTCTGCAAATAACTACAAAGCCACTAGAGGGCAAGTACGCTCACCACACCCTCCTTCTCCATTCCCGTGGTCCACACATGGCTGACTCACCTAAGAAAAGAAATTCAAACAGTGCACCTCTCACCTGTGCATTTGCTAGACGATAGGTGGGATAAGCCGCTCATCTAAACTGCATTAAGGAATGAAGGGTGGATTGCAAAACTCCACTCGTTTCTAAGTTCCGAACGCAGTGGATTTGGTTTTTGGTTTAATGCAGAATTGCAATGTTGGAGAAGAGTACTGAATATCCCACGGACTGTCAGGAAAAGAAAACAAGTCAGTCTCAGAAGGAAGTACAACCAGGGTGTTCCTTGTCAGGATGGAGAAACTGCCTCCCAGACTTTGGGCGTGTTGTCAGGGTGCACCGGTCCTCAGGTACTGATATCATAGAAGATCCGGGAAAGAGGGGAAGACCCCGACAAGTTGATTGACACATTGGCTGCAGCCAAGGGGCTGAGCATGTTCAAGGTCACAAGGCTAGGGTGGAACAGGGCAGGGTTCAGATCTGTCATTCTGAAAGTCACTCCGAGAGAGTCACTCCAACATCTAACAACAACACTGTTGTTGTTGTTGTTGTTGTGTACCATATAGGTGGCACCAACCCATGGCTGCCCCTCCGGCGGGTTTTCAGAGGCAGTGAATAGCATGGGAGGAGATTTCCCATCCTTCTCCTGCAGAGCAGCTGGTGGCCTCAAACTGCGTGCCTTTGGGATTGCAGAGCAGCTTCTTGCCACTAGGCCACCAGAGCTCCCTACAACAACATGTTGTTGTTGTCGATTGCCTTTGAGTCGAGCCCGACTCATAGTGACCCTATGAACAAAAGGCCTAAAACCCCTCTACAACCATTGATGTTTATCAAAGTTCACAGAGGTTCTGGAGGCATGTTGTTTAGGAAGTGGATCCACTCCTGCTTCCAAACATAGCACATTAAAAAAAAAAATCCAGACAACTTAGGATGATTTTCGAAGTTTTCTGAGTACATTTCACCTGCTGTTCCTCTTTACTGCTATTCCTTTTTAAGGTCTCATCCTAGAGGTGCGGATCCTCTATTCTTCACATAATGTGCTCAAGACCCGAGAAAACTGAAGCTCTGGGGGAGGGACAGATGCAGGTTTCTGTCAGAGATTGATTGTAGTTGGTGTCTCCACAGTGAACCACCAGGAAATCAAAGAGGACAATTGTCGCAGCAGAAGCTTCCCCCGAAGCAGATCCTGGGAGGGGAGTTCTGAGCAAGTTACCTGTTGAGAGCTTCAGGGAACTCCCGGAGGAGGATGGGAGATGAGACGGGCAGAGAAGGCAGGTCTAAGGTGTGTGCCATCCAGCCACTTCTGTGGGGGCCTGGGCTTTATCCCACAGGGAGACTCTGAGTGGCATTGCAGGAAACCCCTCCCTTATGCCACAAAGGGTGATGAGCTTCGACTTCTACAGACTCCACTTCTGGCTTGTGTGGGGTACAAATCAAAACTAAACCAAACCAGAAACTTAGTTGCTGTGGAGTTGATGCCAACCAGTGTGACATGTATGGCAGAGGAAAATTACGCTTCATGAGATTTCCAAAGCTTTAGGGAAGTATATTGCTAGGCCTTCTTCCAAGGTGCTTCTGTGTAATTCACACCTCCAACCTTCAGCAGAAAAAACCCCCCATGTTCATTGGTTATATCATCCATACTTTTCTTCCATGGTTTGAAATCCTGGGGCAAAGAAACAGTTAGGGACAGGCTAGTGTGTTAGCACTCAAGAAGTCGAGGTTGAACTGATGTCTGCTGTTTCATCAAGCTGATCAACAATCCTCTTTTACTTCCAGGTTAAAAGGAAGCATCTTGGAACAGATAGACAAGACTTTGACTCAGTACGTCCTTCAGAACTTTCTCTGATCGCCTGCCCCTGAAAAGCTCCCAAGACGTAGAGAAGTTCTGGCCTAGAGCAATGGCCATCCACCTTCAGGACGATAACTTGCTCCTTATTGTCCCGTAAATTTTTTCTTTTTGAGATATTTTAAGGTATAATTTCCCTCTTTTGGCCCCTGTAGGGCAGATACAGGGAACTCTGGTGGCCTAGTGGCAAGAAGTTGGGTTGCAATCCTGAGGCCATGAGGTTCGAGGCCACCAGCAGCTCTGTGGGAGAAGGATGGGCAATCTCCTCCTGTGCGATTAACTGCCTCTGAAAACCCACCAGAAGATCAGCTATGGGTCGGTTCCAACTCTACGGTGCACAACAACAACAACAACAGGGCAGATATGGTCCCAGATTTTTCCTGCCACCTTAGAGATCTGGGACTCATTGGAAATTGCTGGCCTTTATTTCCTTGTCTAAGGAATGAAAGTCAGGACACCCTCATCATGTCTCTTTCACAAGGATGTTATGAGAAGAGACGAGATAGTATCTGAGAAGTACTTTGAGCTCCAAAGAAAAGTGCTCTTATGAGCTATATAAATATAAGTTATTACACAGTATTATTTTAACCTGGCCCAAGTTTAGATTAGTTGTATGAATCATTCATCAACCTTTACTTTGTATAATTAAAAACGTGTGGTTCTTGGAATCTTTGTTTGGGAAGCAGGTTAACGCGGCTGGACTAGGACTGGCGAGCTCTCAGAAGTCAATGACTTGTGGTTTAAAGACAGAGGCAAGATTGATGGAGGAAATTCTATTATCAGCTCTCATTTGAGATCTTCTCAATCAACCTTTTTAGGATTTAATGGTTCATGTTTTTGTTTTTTTTCTTCTTTTTCTTATTGACCTTTTTCACAGTCTCAACACTCCCTCAATAGTTCAGAAAGCACTGCAAGAATCCCTTCCAATTGTTTCATGCCTTCCCCAAAAATCCCAACAACAACAACAACAACGTCTCAACACTCCCTCAATAGTTCAGAAAGCACTGCAAGAATCCCTTCCAATTGTTTCATGCCTTCCCCAAAAATCCACGAGATGTATTTATTCACTATCTCTCCAGTTGTGAAGTTGAATCCAACCCATAGCAATGGATGTGTATCAGAAAAGAGTGGTGCTTCATAGAATTTGCAATGGATGATTTTAAAAAAAATGTCGATAGATAAGCTTTCCTTTTAAGGTGTCTCTGGATGGATTTGAACTTCCAACCTTTTGATTGTTGTTGTGTACCATCCAGTTGGATCTGACCCATAACTGACCCTCCTGCAAGTTTTCAAAGGCAGTTTAATTGCATGGGAGGAGATTACCCATCCTTCTCCTGCAGAACAGCTGGTGGATTCGAACTGCATGCCTTCAGGATTCCAGCACAGTTTCTCACTCTTAGGCTATTATTTACACAACCCAGGGATTCCCATGCAGTTGTTGCTGGTGTCTTTTCCTAGCACTAATATCTTGATGGTGACTTGTTCACTGAGGCCCGCTGAGTTTTTTTAAGTTCCCCATTTGAGTCTCTGTCCAGTATAGCCTGGCTCAAAAAGTGCCTCATTTAGGATCTGTCTGACTTTAGATATAGTGTATTGATCACAACGTTGTATAAATGAAAACCCCAATATGACAATTCCATGAGTGTGTGTGTGTGTGTGTGTGTGTGATTGAGAGCGGTTCTGTAGTTCCCTTATCTTTGCGTGTCTCCCCAAGTTCCCAACACACAGTTGACTTTCAGTGGGTCCTATGTGATTTGAATGTGTAAATGGTAATATGAAGACGGAAAAGGAGACGTGAAAACACAATGAATCACTGAACCCAAGGACATCATTAGCCACGGTCTTCCCATGTGTTAGTTATTAGCTATTAGAGCGTGGGTGGTCTGGGAGAGATGGACTCGTTCTTCGACTGGCCACTGTGGTGTCAAACAGTATATTAACTATTGGCAACAAGGGTGTTGACTGGATTTCTGCTGTGCATTAAATTTCCCCCAGTGACTTCAACGAATTATACACACGCCCCAGGGGCCCAGGCTGTTCCCGGCTGGTGACTTACACTCTGGAAGGGTCTGGTGGAACAAAAGGATATCAGGTAAGGTCTGCAGGGAGCATCTGCCCTTGTATAAACACACCAGAAAGCAGATTGCTGACAAATCCCACCCAAGTGTCACCATGAATTGGATGACGAGTAATGGGGGGGGGGGGTGCGTAATTGGCAGATTGTAGAGAGCATAGAGGGAGCTGTGTACCTCCAATCCTGCTATTTCTTTGTCTTTTAAACCATCATCATTATTCGTCTGCCAAGGTGACACGCTCTAATGATTGAGGAGTTAATGACAGCACACAGAGACTCCACCACAAATGTACCGAAGCGAACAGGAGAACCAATACCTTTGCTAATCTTTAGCTTTTCTTTGATCGGCTGGTCATGCAGAATGTATCTACTGTGAAAATAATTCCTTGATTTTTAACTTCAATAATTTCTTTGTTTCAGCCTGGGAAATGGGATTTTTGCTCTTTATATGTGAGAATATAAGTCGACTTGAACTATTTTTTCTCTTCAGTATTTAGAAGTCTTTGACCATCCTCTCCCTTCTCAATTTTGAAGTATTTGGTTGTTTAAAAGAAACCAGTGAACTATAAAGTTCCTTTAAACATTTAGGCCATCGATTCACTTTTTCAGGAGGATATTTTGAAGAGATAAATGAAGGGGGTAAATGAAGTAGAAACATTCATATTAAATTTCCTTTGAAATCCATGGGTTTTTAAATGAAGGGAAAGTGATTGGCAAAACATGTTTTGGTTTTTGCCGAAACTGAAATGTTTGAAAAATAGTTCAAGATGTTCCTCTACATTCCCAACCACATCCATCTGGGGCCCTCCATCTCGAGTTTAAATCTATTTTTATACATTTGGTGTGTAAAGAGGAAGACCCTCGAGGGATGAGTTGACACAGTGGTTGTAACAATGACCCACACAGCAATGTTTGTGAGAAGGATTTTGTCCTGCTCTATGTAGGGACTCGTAAGTGTTGGGACCAACTCAGTGACACCTAACAACAACAACAACAACAACAACAACCAACTGGGCAGAGAACTCAGTTCTTCACTGTAGTAAGAGTGTCACCATATTTTCCTAAAATAGAAGAAAATGTTAAATGTAAAGGATGGTACCCACAGCTACTTAGAATATACCCTGCTTATATACACTACTTAGAATATACCCTGCGAATATGAGAACTGAGTCACAAACTGAGATTTGTACCTCAATGTTCATAGCAGCATTATTCACCATTGCAAGAACATCAAAACAGCCCAAATGTCCAACCACAAATGAGTGGATTGAGAAATTATGGTACATTCACACAATGAAATACTTACTATGCAGCACGCAAGAGTGATAACTTTGTAAATTACTACCTAACTTGGGAGGGACTGGAGAGCATTATGCTGAGCGAACTAACTCAGTCCCACAAGGATAAATATTGTATAAAATCGTTATTGTAGAATGAGTATAAGGATCCAGGAGGGGTGGGAGAGGCTGGAAGCCGAAGGATGTGGATGTACAGGGGGAAGAGGGGATTAATCATTGGGTTGTACAATTTGATGGGTCAGGGGTGAGGGAAATGGAAAGAATTTGTTTGAATTTGTATTAGAATTTTATAAATAAACTAATGAAAAGAAAAAAGATAAAGACCAGACCAAAAAAAAGAATAAATAATAAAGGATGGGAACATAGTCCTATGCCTCCTATCATGTTCCTAAAATGATCTTAAAAATATTATGCTAGACAATTGTGGAAAGGCAATTATTTCCACATCACTTCGAATTTGATCTGGATGCATAATGTGAGCTTAGTTAATTTATTTATTTCACTTGTTCTTCCTTGAAACAGGCATCTATTATTGACTATTTCACAAGTGCCAGGGATTGTGTGATGTGAAGGCAAGTGAGAAACAGTCCTTGCTCTTAGAGATCGGGCTGTTTTGCTAGAGGACCTAGGCATATCTTTAAAGGGCAATAGAGAAGTCCCCTAATTGACCTAGAGCAGGCGTGCAAGAGAGGAATGGTTAAAACTCCTTGGGGATGGCAGAGTGGAAGGTTTCAGGGTAGAACCATGAAAGGTGAAGAGAAAAATCTTCATTTGAAGATAGAAACAGGGAGAGGGGTATAGGTCCACAGTTAGAAGCCCAAAAGTGTTGGAGCATCTATTGAGAATGTGTTGAGTGGAATGACGGGAGGTTGGTAAAAGCCAGGTGAGAGCTTGTGAGTAGGAAAGGTTTGGAGGCCAGATTCTAACACATCCTCCACTCTGTGGGAGAAGATGAGGCCAACTCGTCCTGTAAAGATGTAGACCCTTGGCTATCCTAGTGGAGGTGGCCCGGAGTTAGACTTGACTCAGTGGCAGTGGGCAGGTAGGTGGCTTTCTTCCTGAGGGTTATTTCCTTTCTTTTCTTTCAGAAACTCAATCACTGGCTCCTGCCTTCCTCGACAGGTTCCTGATACTGTAAATACAGAGTCACGGATTTGATGTTGAGCTCTGCCTGGCCATATGTGAACCATCTTTCCTCACTGAGCTGTGACTGGACTAGATGATTTATAAGGATATCAAGGATAACTGCAGAGTCTTGGCCCTGAAAATGTAATGATTGATAGGTGTGTCCCCCCACCCCCACCCCGCCGTTATATTATAAGGTCTGTACTTCTCTGGTTTGGAGTCTTGGAATTCGAATGCCTGCAGATCCTTGTTGACCTCTTGACTACGAACTGTGAGGGTCTTTCCCTCTTTCAGCAAACGGCTGGGGGTCTGGGGGCAGATCTCTCCCTGCTGATGGACAAATCTGCTTGGATGACACTCAGCTTTCACTACGCCTGTTTGGTTATGGTTTTCTTTGGAATGTGATAAGAATGGCTGTTTCCTCATATTGCGCTGAAATTGCCAGTTAATTTGTCGCTGCGCATTCATCTACTGAGTGGCTGAAAAGCCAGCTGTCCTTTACGTACAGGGAAACGGGGTATTAGTAATTGGGTTGTCACATGAGGCACAATATGTGGTTTGGAAGCCATTATAGGATTAGAGGCAATTTGGAGATTATCATCTCCATGACATCACCTGTGGGGGTTGAGACACTGGCAGCTCCACGCTGTCCATAATTCAGTTGCCATGGTTTGAAACATACCTAGGACAGGTTTATATCCATTTACTAAACAACATGCCTCTGGAAACTCTATAAACTTTGATAAATATCGATAGTTATAGAAACGCTTCAGGCCTTTTGTTCACTGGGTCGCTATGAGTCATGCTAGACTCAAAGGCAACCAACAAACAGATATTAAGTAGGAAATGTGCGAGGTTGTATTCTCTCTCCACACTCATTTAATCTGTATGCTGAGCAAATTTTCTGAGAAGCTGGACATTATGAAGAAGAATGTGGCATCAGGATCAGAGGGAGACTCATTAATAGCCTGCATCATGCAGATGACACAACCCTGCTTGCTGAAAGTGAGGAGACTTTGAAGCACTTGTCACAGAAGATCAAGGTATGCAGCTTTCAGTATGGATTGCATCTCAATGTCAAGAAAACAAAGATTCTTACTACTAGACCAATAGGCAACATCATGATGGATGAAGAAGAGTTTGAAACTGTCAACAACTTCATCTTTCTTGAATCTACAATTAACACTCTTAGTACCAGGTGTCAGGAAATAAGGAGACACATTGCACTGGGAAAATCAGTTAGGGGCCTCTCCAAATTATTGGAGATGATAACAGTTTGAGAACTAAGGTGTGTCAGATTCAGATGATAGTCTTTCTGATCACTCGGTATGCATCTGAGAGCTGGATGATGAATAAGGATGACAGAAGAATAATTGATGCCTTTGAACTGTGGTATTGGAGGAGAGCACTGAATATCTCATGGAGGGCCAAGAGAGCAAACACGTCTTAGAGAGGATGCAGCTGGAGTGCCCTTTGGAAACAAAGAGGCTTTGCCTCACATACTTGGACATGATGCTATGAGGGATTATTCCTTGAAGAAGGACATGATGCTGGGAAGGCAAGGGAGAGGAATACCCTTGACCAGGTGGACTGATGCAGTGACAATGGGCTCTTACGTGTCGGGAAATATGAGGATGGCACAGGATAGAACAGACTTCAGGTCTTTTGTTCAGAGGGTCGCTATGAGTTGTACTTGACTCGGGAGCACCTAACCGCCACCACCACAATATATTCTATATTTTTGTATGCTCTTGTGGCCTAGTGGTAAGAAGTTGCACTGCAATCCCGAAGGCAGGCACTTTGAATCTATAAGGTGTTCCACAGGAGGAAAATGGGCAGTCTCCTCCTGTATGATTAACTGACACTGGAAATCTGCTGGAAGGTCATCTGTGAAATTATTCCAACTCAACAACAAACACTAAATATCTATCATCTATCTATATCTATCTATCTATCTACCTACCTACCTATCTATCTACCTATACCTATCTATCTCTATCATCTATCCCCACCAGGGGGATCTATGGGAAAAGGATGGTCAATCTCCTCTCGACCCATAGCTGAAGCTACAGTGAGTTTTCAAGAGGCTGTTAGTCTCATGGGAGGAGACTGACCATCCTTCTCCTATGGAGCACCTGGCAGATTCGAACTCAGTGCCTTTGGGATTGCAGTGCATTTTCTTACCACTAGGCCACCAGAGTTCCTATGTATATGTATCAACACTCTTGGCACCAGCAGCTAGAAAATGAAAAAATGTATTGTGATGGGAAAGCCTGCTGTTAGAGATCTCTCCAAAGTACAGAAGAGCAATGATGTCACTCTGGAGACTAAGGTGTGCCTAATACAGGTCATGGTCTTTGTAATCACTTGCTATGTGTCAGAGAGCTAGACAATGACTAGGGATGGTAGAAGGAGAATTGATGACTTTGAGCTGGGGTGTTGGAGAAGAGTATTGATTATACAATGGACTGCTAAGAAAACTAACAGGTTCATCCTCGAGAAGGTTAAACCTTAAACCAGGCTGCTTCTTGGAGGCAAGGATTCTGAAGCTTCATCTGACACAGTTTGGACATGTTGCAAGGAGAGACCAGTCCTTGGAGAAGGCCATCATGCTTGGGAGAATGGAGGGACAGCGCAGGAGGGGAAGACCCTCAACGAAGTGGATTGACTCCGTGACTGCGGTAATGGGGGTAGGTGTGTTGAAGATGGTGAGATTGGCACAGGATAGAGCAGGGTTTAGGGCTCTTGTACATAGCGTTGCTGTGAGTCACAGGCAACTCGAAGGCACATAACAACAAAAAATACACACACACACACACCCCTCTATGTATCTATATCTATTATCTTAAGGGTAAGGTAAGGCAAGGAGTTGCACTGCCAACACACAGTCAAGTCAGTGGTTCACGGAGAACCAACTGCCCTGTGAGAGAAAGACGAGAAATCTCTTCCCCTGGGATTGACTGCCTCCCTCTGAAAACCTGCTGGAGGGTCAGCTATGGGTCGGTTCCAACTCAATGGTACAAAACAACAACTATTATATGTATGTATGTACATACATTGAACAAATCATTCAAGAAGTTGGATCCCATAAAGAAGAACGTGGCGTCGAGATTGGAAGAAGACTCAGCGACAACCTACATTATGCACATGAGCAGAAGACATAAAGTTGCCAGTGGAGAGTGTACCTGACTCAGGCTATGACCTTTCCAACACTCGCTATGCATTTGAGAGTTGGACAATGAATAATGATGACAGAAGTACTGACGCCCTTGAGCGCTCTTGTTGGAGAAGAGTACTGAGTGGCCCGTGGACTACCGAAGAGCAAACATATGTCTTGGAGGGTGTGCGGCCGGAGTGCTCCTGGGATACAAAGAGAGGAAAACTTCATCTCATATGCTGTGGGCATGCAGCTAGGCAAGACTGTTCACGCCTGGAAAGATGGAGGGTCAGCACGGAGAGGAAGACCCCCAGCGAGGCGGGCTGACACAGTGACTGCAGCAGTCGGCTCAAGCGTGTCAGAGGCGATGAGGATGGCACAGGATAAGGTAAAGTTCAGGTCTGTTGTTCATAGGGTCACTGTGAGTCATACTTGACTCTACGATACCTAACAACAACAATAGCAATGTAGAAGCAAATCCAGAAATTCATATATTGGCATATAATAATGTGTGTGTTATTATGTCATTCCCTCACACGTCTTTATTTTCTAACACGATTGAAATACGCGCACACATCTCAAAACAAAATACATCGCCACTGAGTCAAATCCAACGAAACCAGAGAGTTATACTCCCCCTAGCAGAATAGGATTGCCTCCTTTTCCTCTCTCAAAGCAGGGGTGAATTTATCATTGTACTACAGGGGTTTCTAAACTAACTCTCTCTCTCTCTCTCTCTCTCTCTCTCTCTCTCTCTCTCTCTGTGGAGTGGCACTTATGGATAGATTTATATACGGGCATCAATAGTTCTAGAAATGCCAGCGGTATGATTTGAATATAGAAGGATCTGGCCCCTATAACATTAAAGTACTAAGCAGCTTTTGAGGTATCTGGTTTTGTCTAAACCTATGATTATTCAAACTTACTTGTGAAGAATGGTACATCTTTTATATTGCTAAGCAACATCTTGCTGAAGATTTTTAAAACATGCCTAGAACAGACCAGCCACAGAGAACTGCCAGAAGTTCAAGCTGGAGAAAGCCTTGGTGGCCTAGTGGCAAGAAACTGTGCTGCAATCCCAAAGGCATGTGGTTTGAATCCACCAAACGCTCTGCTGGAGAAGGAGGGGAACTCTCCTCCTGCACCAGTCAGATCTGATTCGATGGTATACACAAAAAAATAATAAATAAAAATTATCATGAAAAAAACCCCACAATTAAAATAATTTTTTTAAAAAAGTAGTTCAGACTGGGTTTTGAAGAGGCCATGACACTAAGGCTATCATGGCTTATGTTAGATGGATCTTGGCTGAAAGCAGAGTACCAGAAGGATGTCTGTGTCTCATCGACTATGCAAAGGCATATGACTGTGAAGATTACAATAGAGGATGACTAACACTGAGAGGAATGGGAATTCCAGAACACTTGACTGTGCTCATGAGAAACCTAGACCTAGACCAACAAGCTGTTGTTTGAACAGAGCAAGGGAACACCCTTGTGTTTCCTGTCCCTTCCTGGACGGCTTCTTAAGGCCTGAGCTCTTGGTCACATCATGCTACATTTGGGGCACTGGCCATGTAGGTATGATTGTCTCTGGCCCTCTCTGTCTAGACACACAAACTACAGCCACTTCTTTCTGAAGTATGGCGTTATCTTAGATGTCATTACCAAGTAGTGTGGTCTCTCTGCTGTCATAGAAAGAAACTCTGCCTGTTACTTAACCCCTTCAAGCCCGTCTTCCTCCCATGAAGCAGATAGTAGATTCAAACCACCTGCCTTTGTGTTGCTAGCACATCTTCTTACCCACTAGGCCACCACAGCTCCCTTGGACATATCAAGCACATGAAATAGAGTCGATATAATAATTGCACTTTTTTGAACACCAGATTTGTGAACTGAGCTTCATACCTGCTGCTTACATGGGTATTACCATTTTCTTTTAATACTAGTTTATTTACAAAATTTGAATTAATTGGTTTTCAAAGCCGATCCTTCCTATTTTCCTTACCTCCTCTACCTGTCAAATTGTGCAACCCCGTGATTCCCATTTTCTGTGGGAGCTAAGGCCATCTTTGTCACTGGAGACTAAGGTGCGTCTGATACAGGCCATGGTCTTTGCAATCACTTGTTATGCATCAGAGAGCTGGACAATGACTAGGGAGGATAGAAGGAGAATTGATGCCTTTGAGCTGTGGTACTGGAGAAAAATATTGAATATACCATGGACTGCCAGGAGAACAAACAAGTTCATCTTGGAGAGGGTTAAACCAGGCTGCTCCTTGGAGACAGGGATTCTGAAGCTTCATCTGACATATTTTGTAGCTGCTTTAAGGCAGGACCAGTCCTTGGAGAGGGATATCATGCTTGGTAGGGTGGAGGGACAGCACAGGAGAGGAAGACCCTCTATGAGGTGGATTGATTCAGTGACTGGAGTAGTGGGGGTGGGTGAGTCAGAGACAGTGAGACTGGCACAGGACAGAGCAGGGTTTAGGGCTTTTGTACATTGGGTCACTATGATTTGCAGGCAACTCGACGGCACATAACAACAACAAACCTTCTCAGAGGGTCTATGAGCTGCTGGATCTTGACTTTGCTCTTGACCTTTGTGTGCGGATACGTGTGCACGTTGTGTGTGTGCATGTGTACACAGGCTTAGCAGGGTCCTGTCTGGGTGGGTGCAACGTGTTTTCACTTTGTGACCATGTATTCCAGAGTCCCCCAAAGTCTGCGTGCAGATGCCGTCAGCATTATCAGTTCTTGAATTTTCTTAAGCACCACATTTCATGTGGTTCTCTAGATGTTAGAGCTCCGTCCCCCCGCTGCCCCAGACTTGGCAGAAGGCTCTCATAGGGTTTCTATTAAACGACCACAAGGAAATGTGCATCGTCCTCTCCTTGGGAATCCCCTCTTTACCAGTGGTGCACTCTCCTGCTGCCTCGCAGCCTCCGAATCGCTTGAGCATGGCTCTAATTTTCGCTGCTCTTGGGAGAAGTATCAATAGTAAGATATCACTTTCATAAGCGCTATCAGACCCTGATTGAGCATTGCCAGGGAGGTTCAGGCCACTTGGTGGTTGCATTTGTCTTAGATCCAATTACAGCTATAAAAGTGGTTTGCATTAGAAGTTCTGACTCTAGGATTTGATCATCGTAAGTAGGATAAACCACCAAAAGAATGTGATTGCCTTCACTAAAAGGATGTAATAGCCCAGAGAATATCTTTCATATTTCAAATTAGAAAGGCCAGGCGCTGTGCTCTTCCCAGAGCCCGCCCTCTAATGCCCACCAAATCTACACTGATTGGGTCTGCCATGATCCTTCAGCTACAGGGGTTTAGTCTTTGACTAAATTGCAAGGATCTTTTCTACAAGGGAGTCAGTTTAGTAATTCTCATTGCAAGACCAGCTCTATGCTGAGATGCATGGATGTGGTGCCTAAAGTCTTGGAACTAAGTTTGTTCTTGGTGTTTGTTGTCAGCCGAAGTGGAGTCGGCTTCATACATAGTTACCTTGTGTACAAACCCCCAATGGATGCCCCTTCCTTGCGGCTTCCTGATCATCAATGTGCTTCTCACCTTATTGTTGCAACTGCAGTCTATTCTGAGTTCCTTTCAACCTGGGGCACTCACCTTCTGCTGTATAGAATGATACTCTGTTGCAATCCATAGGATTTTACTTCCCTATTTTTCAGAAATTGATCACCAGGCCTTTCTTCCTAGTCTGCCTTAGTCTAGTGGTTCCACTCAAACCTGTCCACTCTCCTTGACCCTGCTGGTATTTGAAACACCTGTGGCTTAGCTTCTAACATCATAGCCACACACAAGCCATCAAAGTCCAACACACTGACAGAGGGGTGTCCTACATGCTTAGAGACCTTAAGATTGTTTTGTTGTCATTTGACTGAAAGTTTATAAAGAGTACTGGGTTTTATTTCAATCATTCAGACCCCTTTTATTTTTGCAACTTCAGTACCCACAATGCAATTCTCCCTTCTCACTTCCTCCCATGAACTCTCACTTCCATCAATCCTTCTGTCTTACCCCTTCCTGCTGTCAGGGCTCTATCTTTGGCCAAATGCTGCTCCCTTGACCCTATCTGGTTGATCATTCTAAGGACTGAGAGCTTTCTCTGTATTTAAATTGATCCCCAACCCACCATCCCTCAGGACTTAGCTCATCATAGGTTGTGGTATTTCTGCTCAAAGCTGCCTGATTGTGGGAAAATTTGTGTCTGAGAGGCCTTGGCAAAGAACTAACTTCACATGTAACATGTGGAAGTTGGATTTTAAAGAGATGTGTCACCCTGAAAGTTCTGTGAGGTCATCACTGTGACTGGCAACCATGACAGAACACAGGCCACTCCATAGAGCCCCCGGGCCAATGGAACCATTGATCCAACCACAATCTATTGCAGAGCAATGGATTCACTCACAAAACATGGCCCCAGGGTTCTCTAACATGGACTCCATGACTACTCAAGGAAGCACATGGGCCCCAGATTTCCTGACAGCCCACATCAGACACCCAGTCTCTACTCAGCCTGGTCACTGCTCATCTCATTCTGCCCTTGTACTGCTGTGTTGACAAAGAGAAGACGGGACAAGAACAAAAAGAAGGCCAGGCAGGACTTGCTACACTTGCTCTCCAGCCTCTCTGCCTTTTTGACTGTACGTGGTAAGTCAACAACCCCATGACGGGACCCTGGAGATGACCACTCTGGGTTGATGACAGTGAGCTGTAGGATGCATCTAGTAAGAGAAGCAAGTCCGATTTCTTTTCTTTCTGGGAATTGTTTTGGCCTAGAGTTGATTTCAAGGAGAATCAATAAACAGCCTATTGAAAGGTTTGAAGACTCTTAGCACCTCACCTTTTTTTAAGATTTAATTAAATCTTATTTGCTACAAATGTTGGCATTTAAGAAAAAGAACAATGAATCTCATTTACTTGATTTTTAAATTTTCTTATTTTATAATGGTCTTCTTACAAAGTTAATACACATTGTGTTTCGTACTATCTTCATTCACATTGTGTTTCCTACAATCATTTCCATTCGTTATGTTTTATAAAAGTAATCGCCATTGGACTATGCCTACCATTATCTTGTCTTTTCAGGTTCCCACCAGATCTTTCCTGTTCCCTTTATCCCCTCCCTCCACCTAATTGTACAGCCCCCTAATTTCCCCCCTGCCCACCCTCACACTTATGCTCCCGCCCCTTCCCCCTTAAATCCTCCTCCATGGTTTACTAATTAGCCTCTACTTTTACAATAACGGTCTTAAGCAGCATTCGTTCTTAGGAGACTGAGTTAGTTCATTCTCCAGTCTCTCCCAAGTTATATATTTTTTAAAAAATTGTTGCACCTGAGTGCTGCATAGTATTCCATTGTGTGACTGTACCACAATTTCTCAATCCATTTAGCTATAGTTGGCCATTTGGGCTGTTTCCATGTTCTTGTGATGGTGAATAATGCTGCTATGAAGGCTGATGGTTGCTTTTTTAACTATACTGAGAACTCTTCTCCTCTGCTCCCTCCCTCGGTCCCTTCCTTTTCTTCCTCCTTTCCTGTCGACCTACCTTCAATTTGCTCACCTTTCTCTCCTCTTTTCTTTCCATCTCTTCATTAGCTCTCTTCCCTCCCTCCCTCCCTTGTCCTCCTTTTAAGTAAGAAAGAAATCACATTCTATCATTTGCTTCCTAAGTAATGATTTTTTTTTCTTTCAAATTCAGAGTTGAGCCACACACGAAAACTCTTAGCTACATTCTAAATATGGCAACTTTAATAATTCTCTAAGGCCAATTAAATGTAAAGCACTTAATTGCCAATTACACTGGGAAAAAAAACCCTCTGCAGAATATCAATTATTATTAAACTAGCCCATTTCATAGCTTATGTATATTTAGCATGTGTGTATGTGTGTGTGTGTGTGTTCCAATTTGCTGGTGGAATTTTCGTTTCCAAAATTCTACTCACTGATTCTTATAGGGAATCACATCAGGATTCAGAGCTCAGCTCCTTTCGGGCCTCAACTTTATCCAGAAACTTGACATCAAGAACGTGGTTGAGTGTGTGCCTTCTGGTCTACCTCCAGCACGATAAGCAATCCTCCCTGGTGCTACGCAGGGGATTCTGATCCAGATACCCGCACTCCGGAGCCACTCCTGCCAGCCAGTATGACAATGCCTGAGCTCACAAGAAAGCCTGGGAGCCTCTCTGACATTTAGCATCTGTAATGCAGAGCGTGTTACACAGACACATCAGGCCCCCAACGTAATATGCCTTCACCTCAATGCAAGCAGCGTTTGAGTTCAGGGAGAGGAAATGTGTACTAAGAGAGCAGGTTAAAAATCGACATTATCCCAGACTTTCATGAAATCAAAATTATGGCCATGATGCTAAGTTATTATAATGTATTTATTACCAGGATTGCTTTCATATTTAACCGATTTGGCCCATCTCAAGACCTGTTTTAAAATGCACCACCTTGCCCACCTTTCCCATTTTCATATGAAAAACAGGAAAGCAAAAACTAATTTACTCAGAGAGACACAGCGCCTGTTTGCCCGTTTATCTCTTACAGACCACCCTCAGTCCGATGTTGACAGTACATGATATTCCATTAATCTGCCTAATGAAAATTTAACCAGTGTTATAAACAAATAATTGGCTATTATCCTCTCAAAGATCCCGAATAAATTACTTCTGCTTATTCCCCCCCTTCTCTCGGCGCTCCAAAGCCAGCCTTCTGATGGATGTCACCGGGAGAAGGAAGGGGGGACAGCACCATTCCACTCCGAGCTTCGCCCCGGCTGCTGTCGCTGTCTCACACACACTCTCCTCTGCGAACCCTGTGAGTGACCATACGAGGGGCAGTGAAGGGGGCCCCCACCTGTGGGACACTGACTTGGGCCACCTTTCAGTATGATTTGCTACTTTTCTCTTTATACCTACGTTGTTGTTTTTAGGTGCTGTTGAGTTAACTTTGACCCCTAGAGATGCCCAGATGACAGAATAGGTCTCCCTTGTAGGGTTTTCTAGGCTGTGATCTGCACACAAGGAGAATGTCAGGTCTCTTTCCCACAGAGCTGACATGCAGTGAGTTTGAACCACTCACTTTTAGCGGGTAAACATTCAACTGACGCGCCAACAGAGCTTCCACTCTTTTTTCCCCACACCGTCTTTCATCCCGTCTTCCATTCACTTCTTACTCTGCCCCATAACTATCCTCTGAATTCCTGGTCTCCATTCTCAACCCAACGCAATGGCCCACACCCACACACTCATATCCTCACATTGTTTTTGTTAGGTGATGTCATGTCAGTTCCAACATATGGGTCATTGTGTGTCCAGCAGAAGAAAACACAGCCCAATTTTGCGCCATTCACACAATCATTGCTATTTTCAACCCATTGCTGCTGCTCTCATATCAACTTGTCTCAAAGAGAATTTTCCTCCTCCCCCCGCCGCCCAGGAATCTCTATCTTACCAAGCATGGCGCTCTTCTCTAGAAATGGATCCTCTTGATATCACATCTCAAGTATGTGAGGCAATGTCTCAACATCCTGGCTTGTAAGGAGCAGCCTCGTTGTTTATAAAAGACATAATTGTTCACTCTTCTGGAAGTCCACAGCATATCCAATATTGGCATTGTCATTTGTTGCCATGGAGGCAGGATTTCCATGCTTATTTTCCAGCTTTCATGAGAATGTGGGTGTTTGACAACACTACGGCTGGGTCAGGAGCATCTTAGTCCTCAAGGGGACATACTTGCTCTTAGTACTTCAAAGAGGGGGATTTGCAGCAGATAAATGTGTCATTTGATTTCTTTGATTTGACTGCTGCTTCTATAGGCACAAGTGCAGATCCAAGTAAAATGAAATCCTTGTCAGTTTCTATCTGCTCTCCACTAATGTTGCTTTTTGGTCCAGTTGTTAAGGTGCTTGTTTTCTGGTGTTCAGGTGCAATCCATTCTGAGTGCTGTAGTCTTTGTCGTTCATGAGTAAGTGTTTCAAGTCCTCTTGCTCTCAGCAAGTAAAGTTGTAGCATCTGCATATCACAGTTTGTTAATGAGTCTCTAATCATCCTCCTCCTTCTTAAAAAAATTCTTGGATAGTTTGTTCAACATACAGATTCATTAACTATGGTCAAAGGATAGAATGCTGATGTATACATTTCATGGTTGTATACCAAGAAATATACCCTTGTTCTGTTAGGATAACTGCCTCTTGCTCTGGATATAGTAATGTTCCACATGACATAGATTAAATATTCTGGAGTTTTCAATTTTTTACAGTGTTAGCCATAATTTGTTAGGACCCACATAGTTTAACGGCTTTATATGACTAATTAAACACAGGTAAGTATCTTTCTGGTATTCTCTGCTTTACCTCAAGAGCCAGCTGTTTGATATATTAAGCTAAACTATCTGAATGAGGTACAGACCCTGTTTGCAACATTGTGAGGAATCAAACAAATTGAAGGAATTACTTAGCTGGAAGGCACTTTAGGCTATTAATGCTGAGAAACATCCTGGTCACATAACTCTCCATTACATTTGACACTGTTGGAGTAAAGGGCAGGCTATGCAGTTAGAGACCTCTCACTAAAGTACTGAAGAGCAACGATGTTAGTCTGGAGACTAAGGTGTGCCTCATATAGGCCATGGTCTTTGCAATCACTTACTGTGCATCAGAGAGCTGGACAATGACTAGGGATGATAAAAGGAGAGTTGTTGATGCCTTTGAACTGTGGTGTTGGAGAAGAGTATTGGATACACCATGGACTGCTAGGAGAACAAACAGGTTTGTCCTGGAGAGGGTGAAGCCAGGATGCTCCTTGAAGGCAAGGATTCGGAAGCTTGGTCTGACATACTTTGGACATGTTGCAAGGAGGGACCAGTCCTTGGAGAGGGATGTCTTGTTTGGGAGGGTGGAGGGACAGCACAGGAGAGGAAGCCCCTCGATGAGATGGATTGATTCAGTGACTAGAGTAATGGGGGTAGGTGTGTCAGAGACAATAAGATTGCCACAGGATAGAGCAGAGTTTAGGGCTGTTATACATATAGGGTCGCTATGAGTCATGGGCAACTCGACAGCACATAACAACAACAACATTCATAAAAAAATGTGTGTGGTGGTGGCAATGCTGGAAGCTATGTCCCTGTTATTTCAATACCAACGGGGTCACTCATGGTGGTCAGGACTCAGTGGAACTCATTCATGTCAAGACAGAGGAGGAGGAAGGGTGAACTTCTGGAAAGTAGCCAGTGAGATCACTGAGGAGCAAAACAGACCATTGTCTGATATGTTGCTGGCAGCGGTGTTACTTAGCTGGAAAACATTCAAAACACAGTCATCACACAATGGACCTGGGCGTTCCAACCTTGCACAGACGACGCAGAGCCAGGCATCGTTTCGTTCTGCCGGACATGGGATGACCGTGAGCTGACTGACTCCGTGGCAGTTAATGACAACAGGTGTGAGAGCTGAGGCCCAGGGAATTTAACCAGAAGCTGCACTGTGGTTCTTAGGTAAGAGGGTTAGGAGAAAGCCTGCAGGTTATATGATTTCAGGATACCAGGTGGTCCTGGAGAGAACTGGATCCCAGGTACTCCGGCTTAGTACAGACGACCCTGCCTGGACCCCTGAGTTGGTCTTTAGATTCAGTGAAAAGTTGGCATTACTAGAAGTACTAGCTCACTTTACATCCCAGTATAAAAATCTATCAACACAAAGAAATGAACAATTGCCTCTCACGCTATTTACAGCCTCTGAAACCCCACTGGAGGGTCAGGTATGACTCAGTTCCGACTCGACGGTACGTAACAACACTGAAGTCCCATCACAGCTAATGTGCTCTTTGCAAGGCTTTCTCTCAGGGAGCTGAGGCAACATATGGAAAGCACGTGGCAGACCCCTGGAAAGACTTGGCTGGATGACTGAGAGCTGCTATTATGATAATTAACGTTCTGACCCCAGAAACACACGCTTTGCCCTCCCGGCAGTTCAAGTAGACCCCGTGTGGGGTAAAATTGCAAAGCAGGTGTGATTGTTCCAAGACAGAAGGGCTCTTGGTTCCCTCAGACCCCACAGCAGGGGTTAGAGCCCCAGATGCGCTGCACCCTACCTTTACCACCACTGTGGGATGGGCCTTCTTAGAAGGGGGGGGAGGCCCAAGAGGGAGAGTAGATGGTGGTGTCTAAACCTTGGAAGGTGCTTGAGGCTTGAGGAGCAGCTAATAAACAGGAAACGCTCATCAGGTTATTCTAAGATAAACAAGGAAGATGGAAATTTCACCAGAAAACACAATCATTCTTCCACTGACCCAAAAATTAATCAAAGAGATGGAATAACTTGACCCCTGAAAGACAGTTATATAAAAAGCAACTCTAGGCCTGACCCTTACCCATTCCTGGCAATGGGATAGGACCTTACAGAGTTCCATTCCTTGCGCATGGGTCATCATGGGTTGGCATTAACCCAAGGGCAGCTAACAAGTTCAACAGCAGCTTAACTTAAGAAAAACAAGTTCACACCCTCCTAAGGAGGAATTCTTCACAGGGACCTAAACAGGGAAGGAAAGGAGAGTTCATTGGTGATTCTTCAGTGTTTATAGAGAAACCTTGTGGGAGTCAAGTATCAAGTTCATGTACAATCTTCCTCAACCTCCTGGGGAGGAAACCTCGGACTGCTGTTGGTGAGTGAGCGGCCCAGTGAGTGAGCTGCTCTGAGCACAAGGAGTGGACCTTGTGGATGTAAAGGACTCGGGTGGCCACCTACCCACCGGCAGTGACCATCTTCCTGCAATCTTACTGGTTGGACTGGTCCACTGGACCCTCAAGATGCAACATCAGTCATTGAGAGGGCTACACTTTAGATCCGGTGCAAATACAAAGGTGCTTCATGAGACTTCACCCTGAAGGACCACCCAAGTAGTCCAACTTGAGAGGTGATTTGAAAATGTGTGAAGGAAAATGATCCCAGGGCATCCTGTCACCCTAAGGTTCAAAGGCCAAGGACACTAGAACATTCAGTAGATGGAGAGGGTAGACTGTACACAAATACCTGCGGCCTTGGGAAAATCTTCCTTCCAATATGCCGAGTGATAGCACAGTAGTCACAGAAAGCAAGTGCAAACTCTGCATTTTCCACACACCAGGAGCCATTCAAAGTTCTTTCAGGTGCATTAACTACATTAATCTTTACAGTAATTTTTAAAGTAGGTACTGCTTCAATGAAGCCAGAGAGAAAATGGAAATCTATCCAGAGTACCTCAGAAGAAAGACCTGGCAATCTACTGCTTCCCCAGAAATCAGCCACCGATGACCCTGTGGAGCACAGTTCCACTTTGGCTCATAAATAATGTCACTGCAAGTTGGGTGCCTTGAGGGAAACTGGTGTAAATTTTTTTTTTCTGTTACTATTAGCTGTTCTTGTACCCAGTATGCAGATGAGAAGGCTGAGGTTTCAATGAAATGATTTGTGCCTGGTTAGAAGCAGAGCCCAGATTTTCACTTTGGCGGTGTGGCTTGGTGCTTTGTGCTCCATCACCACCTTACCCTGCCTAGGGCTGAGGTTTTCCACGTTCTAAGACGCCATCTCTTTCCAAAAGTCGATTTTGGAGCTTCCTAGGGAGAACCAAGCATGCAGGAATGCATGAGGGCGAGTTTCCCCCTTCCTCGGGCAGCAGAATGCCAAGCACGCGTCAGGGGCATGTGATGATTACCCAGAAACCACACGGCCTATCGGATGTCACCCGTCGTAATTTATTTTTATGAGAGTAGTAAGTAGTATCAGCGTTTTATAAGCATGTATTTATATTTGTTAATTTAATTTATGCAAATGCCTCATTTATGTAAATCATACGCAGATCCACCATCAGGATATCTTTAGCAAAATAACATGATCAAGTTATTTAAGGATCTGACATATATAATCTGGGAATGCAAATTATTTTTACTGCATGTTCTTGATGCCATTAAGTTCATAAAATGTCAACAGTCTGGTTTGACTGAAGCTCGCTCGGAGGGCTTTTGGTGCCTTTGCTCGGCCGTTGTTGTTCCAGGCTGGGCAGCTCGGGCCAGGGTGCTGCCGGGAGGGTGGAAATTGCCGGCAGCAGGGTTTCCAAGCCTTGAGCCTCCCTGCTCTTTGGAGGGATGAGGTTACAGTGTGTAAACAGAATACTGTATTTCATAGCGAGCCCAGGGCTTTGGATTTGATCCCTCCGCGATGGCAGAGTCCTCATTATCAATTCATGGTGTTGCCAGGAGGTCGTCATGAATAATAAGCTTTCCCCACGTCAGGACCATCCATCCACTCAGGTCGCTTCAGTGATAGGTGAGATTTTTATCTCATTTTAGAAAGGAAACTCTCTATGTGACTTATATTCAGTGTTACCAAGCTCTTCATCTTCCTTGGATCCACAATCAATGCACTTGATACTGGTAGTCAGGAGATCAGGAGACATACTGGCCCGGGAAAGTCTATAATTAGGGACCTCTCCAAATTATTGGGGAGAACGGATATCGGTTTGAGGACTAAGGTGCATGTGATTCAGGCTATGGTTCCTTTTCAGTCACTTGCTATGCAACGGAGAGCTGGACAATAACTAAGAATGACAGAAGAAGAGTTGTTACCTTTGAGCTGTGGTGTTGAAATTCTGAATATCCCATGGATGGCCAAAAGAACGAACAGATATGTCTTGGAAAAGGCACAGCCAGAGGGCTTCTGGGAGGCAAAGATAATGGACCTTCATCTCACATACTTTAGGCAGGTCTCTAAGAGAGGCTAATTCCTTGGAGAGGAACATCATGCTTGGAAAGGTGGAGCGACGTCAAAGGAGAAGAAGATTCTCAACCAGGTGGGCTGGAGCAATGGGCTTGAGGGTGTCAGAGATTGTGAGGATGGCGCGGGGTTCAGATCTGTTGTTATTCATAGGCTCGCTGGGAGCTGTGCTCAACTCAATGGTGTCTAACAACAGGATTTCCCAAGACTATGCATTTTTACAGAAGCAGACCACCTAGTCATTCTCCCTCGGAGCAGCCGATGGATAGGCTTACCAGCGTTTTAGGCAGCAGTTGAGTGCTTTAACTTCTGTGACATCAGCCTCCTACGTTTAGATGAGGTGCTGATAACTGCATATCTATCTTTCCAGGACAAACTCTGTTTTCACTCTCCTGCACCTACCAACTTTTAAGGAGCCGTGGTGATAGTGTTATGTGCTGGGCTGCTAACTGAGAGTGTAGCAGTTCTAATCCATCTGTCGTTCCGTAGAAGAAAGATGAACTGTGTCCTCCCACAAATCATTTCAGCCTCAGAGGTTCTATGTGGGGGGTGGGCAGGGTGTGTGCCTCTGTGGGTCAGAATCAACTAAGTGGCAGCGGGTGGGTTGAAAGCCAGAATGAAAGTCTCTGAGTGGCACAAGCAGACGACCAGCTAGCTGAGAGGTTGGCCGTTCAAACCTACCCAAAGGTACACTGGGGACACTTTCCTGCTTCTGAAAGGTTACTGTCTTGAAAACTCCATGGGTCAGTTCTACTCTTTACACATGGGGACAACATGAGTCCTAAGCTGTTTGGCAGTAACTTAGGACAACAAAGGGCAGTACAGAGGTATACACTTCAGGCTGTAAAGGCAAGCAAAAGGGCCTTGGATCCTGTCTCTCCCACTTATTGTTTCTGTGAATCTTTCAGCCTCTCAAAGACTCCATTTTACTCATCTGTAACATGGGTACAAGCTCATTTCTCCAACACACCCCTCCCCCCAGACTAAAGAATCCCTCCAGAAGGTCAGTGCAGCCTTCTGGTTACATAGTCAGTGCTATACGAAGGGGCTGATAGAAGAAGGAACACAATTCCTTCATGTATGTCCTGCCCCGATGGGTTTAAAATTTAGGAAGCAGAATCATATATGCACTTGTGTCTTTATTCCCAGGGAATAAAGACGCAATCACATGTGTGATTCAGGAGACAAAGATACACAAGACTCAAAGATAACAGAGCATGTGAAATCCTCAAAGATTGAGCTCTTCCCTGCCTCCCCAGCCCATCCCTCCCCAGTCCCTGCTTTGCACTTTGTGGTTCAGTAACCCTGACATGTGCATCTTCCCCTGAGGGAAACACCTTCAAAGTGAACCATCTTCCAGCAAAGTGATAGCTGTGCTGTGGTTGTCAAGGGGTGCCACTGAGTTCAGTTCTGACTTGCAGGGACCCCATGTGGCAGAGTGGAACTGCAATCCCTATTGTGCAGCGTTTTTGGAAGTAAATCACCAGGGCTTTGTTCCACACAGCAGCTGGGGTGAGTAGGTCCAGTCACCATACAGCAGAGCAGCAGGTCAAGTGGTGGGTTGATAACACAGGAGTCAGCTGTTGGAATCTCCTCCCAGTGAGGTTTACCTCCCGGGAAACCTGATGCAGGCTTGCTCTGAGCTGGAACTGACTCGACGGCAGTGGATTAAACGTGGCCCGAGCATTTCAGTTGCAAGGAGATGCAGTTTCAAAGAGATGTATTTATTTATTTTCAATAATTCAAGACCAAAAAGCAACAAAAACACAATTGATAGTTTGCAGGGTTGCTCTTCTCAGATTCATTTGCAAACAAGAAGACAACTGCAGTGCCAGAGCCTCATTGAGCTCCATTTCCATGGCTGGGCGCCTGTCTTATTCCTCCCTTCTGCTCTCACGTTGTCCCACGTAACGCCCAGAGCTCACATCCTGCTCCTGCAAACCTCCTGATTACAGAGAAGACAGATAACTGGAATTCTTTTTAAAATATTTCCCATACGAAATAATAAGAAAAAAGCAATTTTGACTCTAATAGTTGGCTGGCCTTTGCAGGCAGGTTTGGGGTGCCCATGTAGCCTGCCCAAAGCATTGTCAGCCCCAAGGAAGCGAGAGAGGAGAAGCTGGGTCTAGCCCCACCCAGCACCCTTCATTCTTGATATAACCCTCTCTGTGGGCTGCCGTTGTCTGAAACTGCCTGTCACTTTTGGATTTGACTAAGATCTTTGAGCATGTTGCCAAGAGGAACCAGTCCTAGGAAAGAGACACCGTGTTGGGAAACGTGGAAGGTCCGAGAAAGAGGGGAGACCCCCAACAAGACGGGTTGGCACAGGGACTGTAAACGTAGAAGGTCCAAGAATGAGGGGAGATCGCCAACACGATGTCTTGGCACAGGGACTGTAAATGTGGAAGGTCCTAGAGAGAGCAGACCCCTGACAGGACAGCTCAGCATAGTGACCGTCATGGGTTCTAGCATGCAGGGGGTAGAGATGATGCCAGAGAGGGTAGGTTCCGAGCTGTCATTCTTAGGGTCACTCCGACTCACTGTCGCATAACAACAATAACATATTAGAAAGGGAGAGGGTTGCCCTGAGTACCTACTAACCCCTGAGGGCACTTCTGTTAAAAGTAAAAGAGAGAAGGAACGGAGGGAGGAAGGGCAAAAAAAGACCACCGACCCCATCGAGACGATTGTGATTCTAAATGACTGAGTGGGACAGAGTAGCATTTCTGAGGCTGTAAAGTGGTCTGAGTGGCAGGCGACTCGATGGCACATATAACAAAAACAAGACGTCTTTATGGGCCCAGGCTGCCTGCCACCTCTTTCACCCACAGAACAGTGGGCAGGTTCTAACTACAGACCTTTCAGTTAGCAGCAAACACTAACCTCGAGATTAATTCCTCAACCAGGTAAATGGAGGGTCCTGGAGAATGAGACCCGGGGCAGAAGGAATTTCTTTGTGTAAGATTTGGCAAACTGCAGCCTGGGGCCCAAATCTGGTATCCTGCTTGTGGATATAAAATTTTATTAGAATATATCCATGTCCATTTGTTTATGTATTAGCGATAACATCAAGGTTATGTCCCTGCAATAGACACCAAATGGGCTGTGAACCTATTTACCAGTTGGTCCTTCCTAGAGAACATTTTCAGCCCCTGGCTTGATGTACGTGCCTTTTGCCGCCTGTGGGGATGGTCTCCTGATTGTATCTTAATTGTACCACTTCCTGTTACTTGCTTGGTGCTTCCTCTTGGGCAAAGGTTCTCATTTCTGAAACTTTAATATAGGGTAATCATAACAATAATGTGTATGCATAACTTTAGGAAGCTCTGGTGGCCTCGTGGCAAGAAGCTGCACTGCAATCCCCAAAAGCATGCAGTTCAAATCCACCAGCTGCTTCCTGGAAGAAGGATGGGCGTTCTCCACCTGTGTGATTACTGCCTCTGAAAACCCACTGGAGGGTCAGCTATGGGTCGGTTCTGACTCAACGGTACACAGCAACAAGAACAATATGCATAACTTTGCAGGGTTTAAGAATGCAAATAAATATTCATCACATGATGCTGGAAATTGTAACCATTGTTATAATCATAGTGATGGCAGAGGACTTTAAGGTCAAGGAGCTTTATTTTGAATTGCATTTAGAACTGCTTTGTGGTGGGGATATGAAGACTTAATCACCAGAATGGCAGGTAAGGACCGAGCTGAAAGGATGCAACCAGGTGGCAAGGTCTCAGGGGCCCTGCTGAGCTGGGTGTTAGCCCTTTTGTAGTTGCATGACTGTTAAATATTTTGATGCCTCTTCTGGTCAGATCTGTATTAAGCTTAGGTGGCAAAGAAGGAGCTGTGAGCTCCCCAGAAAGAGGGCATCCAATGTCCCCTGGTTTCTGCTGCAATTGATATTATCTTTATTGTTGTGTATTGGAGTAGGAACCAGCTCATAGCAGCACAACTTTGATGTCATGTTATTGTTGCTATGTGCCATTGAGTCATCTGTGGCTCATAGTGACCCTATGTATAATAGCTCTGAACTCTGTTCTATGCTGAGCCAGTCTCACTGTCTCTGCCACACCTACTCCCATTACCCCAGCAGCTGGGTCAATCCATCTCATCCAGGGTCTTCCTCTCTTAAGCTGTCCCTCCACCCTTCCAAGCATGATGTCCTTCTCTAGTGGAGTCACAGATAATACATAAACCCTCCAGAAGATTTTCAGAGGCAGTAAATTACACAGGAGAAGATTGACCATTTTTCTTCCATGGAGCAGCTAGGGGATTTGAACTGCTTGCCTTTGGATTGACAACACAGCTCCTTATCCACTAGGCCACTAGAGTTTCTTCCTGCTGCAATGCTGTTGGGAATCAACATATTCCCAAGCTTCTTCCCTCCAGAAAAGTCAGAACAAGGATGGATCCTTTCACTGTGGGAACTGGAGCCTTGGATGCTCATCCTGAATGAGGCCATGTTTCAAGTCCATGTGTCTTCAGGGTCAAGGCTCACAAAGGGTTCATATAACTTTGCACTGATCCACTCAGTGATGCACAGAATACCCATTGTGTGAAGACACTTTGGAGAACTGACCTTCCATGGTGTTTTTGTGGGGGCTATGTGGACAAGGCGCCATCCTGGGTTGGAGGGCAATCCCAAGGAGTATGTATCTTCTTATCTTCTATTCTTGTACTTAGATTTGTTTAGATTCACCAAAACAGTTTAAAATTATTTGAACATATCTTTAGAAATCAGATTTTATTTAAAATTCCAGATTTTCATCCTATTTGGGGACGAAAATACAACTTGACAAGCTCTGACAACAATGGGCTCACATCCCCCCATGGCCCCCAGCCAGTGGGGCAGACCCTGCCTCATTTTGACAGAGTGGGCAATCTGGGTCTCTAGAGCCCTGATTACTGATGACTGTCACAGCAAAACTCTCTCAACGATGTCACAGAAGCACTTAGGGCCATGGTGGAGAGGGCGGACTCTAGGATGATAACACTGCCCGCCAGGTCACCAGGACTTCCTCAATCTCTCTGCGCTCAATTTCTTTATCCAAAAAGAGAGATTAGTCCTAATCGCATAAATTTATTGCAAAGATGAAAAGAAGAAACAACAAAGTGATTAGAATAGTTTATGATAAATACTAAGTGCTCCATGAAGGATCCTCCTTCTAACAATTCCACCACCACTCTGTTGTCTTTGGGTTGATTCTCGATTGGTGGCCCAGTGGTAAGAAACTGTACTGCACAGAAACAATCATTTTGTAAATTTCTACCTAACTTGGGAGGAACTGGAGAGCACTATGTTGATTGAACTAACTCAGTCCCACAAGGACAAATACTGTATAAAACCATTTTTGTAGAATAAGTATGAGGATCCAAGGTAGGGGGAGGGTGGAATTAGAGGGGTGAGGATGGGTGAGGGAGCAGGGCGTTAATCATAGGGTTGCAATAGTTGATGGG
>NW_006399756.1:12956608-12958957 GCF_000299155.1 Elephantulus edwardii | reverse complement strand
CCAAAGGTACATCCACAAGCTGCTCCCTGGGAGAAAGATGGACAATCTCCTCCCATGCAATTTACTGCCTCTAAAAACCTGCTGGAGGGTCAGCTATGAGTTGCTTCTGACTCAATGTCACACAACAACATCCTAGGACAGAATGGAGCCTCCCCGTCGTGTTTTTTAGGCTGTAAATCTGTACAGAAGCAGGCTTGTCTCATCTTTCTCTCCTAGCGTTACTGGTTGATTAAAACCACCAATCTTTCGGCTAACAGTACAAGATCTATTGCATCCTGAAGGGTCTCTCATAAAAATACAGAGGACCATAATTTGAATGTGGTCCTTAAACAATTTGCCTTGCTAGGAAATTTGTTTCTAGCATCCAAAGTAAACTGCTATTGCTGTCAGGCATTGAGAAGACTCTGACTCAAAATGACCTTACGCACAACAGATTGAAACCTTGTCTAATCCTGTACCATCCTCACAATCTCTGTGCTTAATGAAGCCCATTATTACAGTCACTGTCACTTTTGTTTAAAGATCTGCCCATGTGGGTTTTGGTTTTCCCCTGCATGCACTTCTTTCCACCTTCCATTCTTTGGGCACCATCAAATGCAAAGAGCATTTGTAAACAAATAACATTCAAGAGAGAAGAGGAAGTAACATAGATAGAAGTAGATGAACTCTCTTTGCAGAGTGCCTAAGGAAGTCTGAGAGGCACTCACCCTAGAGACAGAAGAACATGGAGGTCACCCTGGCCAGCCCCTTCACAAGAGCCAGACATTGTCAGCAAACTGAGTTAGAAAAAAAAAAGTCCAGAGGAAATAAAGGCAACAAACCTGAATGAACAGTACTACACATTGGCCATTCGGTGATTCATACATATTCACAAGGAAAGTAAGTGAAAAACCAGCATTTCAGACAGCTTTACATTCTCAAATTAAGTTAATAAAATAAGATTTCCAATGTAATGACAAATTAATTCTTCTCTTTGTAAGTTTATTAAAATAAGTGTCTCCTATCTTCTAACTAGCACTGACATGTGCTTACATAGATACATCCCACCCAGTAACCTAATCTCCAGGCAATCTTGAAGCAATTAACTCCTTCTAATCTTGAACTAACAAAGCCCACCAAGCCAAAAGCCCCTGAGAACACCCCTCAGAGGGCTGGTCACCTTCCTCAGGCTCCTGCTTGAAGCATCCCAAGTAGGGTCTGCTAAAGTGGCCCAGAGCGGCATTTGCCTAAAACCACCAGATGAGTCATCACTGATCCTAAGATCTTCATTAACTCTTTATTTCTCTGTTAATTAACACAGAAAGAATAAACTGAATGCCTGACAGGCAATGACTGACCCTCCCACTGCCTGATGGTTAATGGGATGCAAATGACATGTAATGAGGGTCTTTCCTTAGAGGGAGGGCAGCTGGTCTACTATTTTTGTTGTGGATTTTGAAAGTGTTGGGGGATGAAAAGAGTTTACCCAATAATTTAAGTCGCAGCTGAGTTTGTAATAGAAAGTCCATGCATTTCTGTCAGTCCTACACATGGCAAAACTAACTTAAGCTGTTAACTGTGAGGTTTAGCTGCAAATGCTACCATTTAGGAAAAGGGGGGGAAATCCAGCTCAGGCCCTTGTAGGAGAAGCAGAAGAGTGGCTGGGTTATGTTAAGTTATGGGGCACATTTTGGTTTTTTTCCTAATGTGACTGTGGCAGGCGCATTACTAAAAAGTGTTTTTCTTGGTCCCAAGCTTCACCTTTGCTATTTATAATAGTCTTAAAATGTTGGCTGCAGAAACCAAATTTCATCATCTAAGATTTACTTAGAATACAAATACAAATATGATTTCTGTGCTGTCAATAAAATGTTGTTTCAATTAAGGGAGGTTTCAGTAAGAAAGTCAATAATGGCTCTCAAAGAAACGCCATTACTGCCGACTTCAAGTTGATAATTGATACCATTTACTGTTGACTTCTAGTTGATAATTACATGACAAGTTTTATAAACAAAAGGATGGTTTTGATTGAGAAACACGCTTTTTTCCTCTGTGCACTGCTTTCCCTACCGTGGCTCGAAGGAGACTGTAGGAATTTCCAGCTCTCATCTCTGCTCAGAAATTCAAGCACCTTCTTTGTCGTTAGTGAATTGAATTGGTCACCCCCTTATGCAAGTTCCCAATCAAAACCCACCGGTACAGGATGCCGACTGTGAAATTCTAAAGGCTATGTACGTCACGGCAGGGGTGTGGCTTACGGAAATGAGAAGGAACTGGTGGAAGAAACAATGTATTTGAATTTTTTATATAAATTAGTATAAAAAGGAAAGAATTCTTTTTCTTTTCAAAGAGAAAAGTGAACTGGAGGGG
>NW_006399756.1:12945767-12955998 GCF_000299155.1 Elephantulus edwardii | reverse complement strand
TCTTTCTTTCTTTCTTTCTTTCTTTCCTTCCTTCCTTCCTTCCTTCCTTCCTTCCTTCCTTCCTTCCTTCTTTCTTTCTTTCTTTCTTTCTTTCTCTTTCTTTCTTTCTTTCTTTCATGGGTGAGAGAGAGGAACTTAACAATAATAAAAATTATTGGTGGTTGTTTTACAGTTTTAAGGGGTTTCTCAAGATATCTTCCAGAATGTCAAACTTTATTTTTTTAATTTCTCTCTCTTTATATATTTTTTTAAAAGAAACTTTTTCTTTTATACTGGTTTACTTGCAAAGTTCAGACACATTGTTTTACGCATGGGATCTTTCTCATTTCCTTTACTCACGTCTCCCTTAACCCATCAAATTGAATTTCAAATTTTTAACTCCTTTTAAATTTCAGAATCAGTGAGGAGAATACTTTCTTCTTTCTCCGAAGCACTTGTATCTCTTGACTTTCATTCTTTAAGGATCCCTGGTGACATAGTGTATCATGTGCTGGGCTGCTAACTTAATTAACAGTTGGCCGTTCAAATTGGATCTCTATTTGTCTAGAGAAAGATGGGCAGTACCTGCACATAAACCTTTATCACCTTGGGAACACAAGGGAGGGCCATCATCAATTCAATGGCAGTGCCGTGTCCTCTTTCTGGAATCCTCTTGTCCTAAAATTTCTGCTTAGCCTTCAGAGACATGGAAAGCCACTGAAGTGGCCCCAGACCACTTCTGTATTTTTTTTCTGTATCTGATTATTATCATCCATCATCTTGTTGGTTTAAAGCTCCCTAACAATAGGGACGATGCCTATCATAGCCTTCCTACCATCTGGCAGGATCTGGCACGTAGTAGGGACTTAGTACATGTTAATGCAATAAAGAAAGGTAACATTAAGGGACAAGGAAAATTTCCTCCAGAATGTCATAGATTGTCCACCCTCCATGATGTTGTTCCATATTCCCACCTAGAAGAGCCCTCTCTCACTTCAAATCTCTCTTTAACGATCTCTCTTCTTTACACACTCTTCTTGATCCTCTAAAGTAGAATTCATAGCTCCTTCTCATAGATCAAATCTCTAGATATACTTCCACCTCCATACTGGACACCTTCTTGGTATCTCTGCCTCTTTGGCTACCCCATGAGTTCACAGAGGGAGGAGCATAGTTTTTTTTTTTCTATTATTAGCCTTTCACACTAAGCACAGTTCCAAAACGATAAAATTTTTCAAAAACAAATGAGGTGAGACACTGTAGATTGGGAGAAGATTTCTGGAAAGCACACATCTTATAAAGACCTAACATCCAAAATATATAACATACTTTCCTATCTTGACAGCAAACAAGACAAATAATCCAATAAAAAGGAAGAGAAGAGAACTTGAACAGAAATTTCACCAAAGAAGCTATTCAAGCAGACAAGAAGCACATGAAAAGATGCTCAGTGTCGTTCGTTAGCTATCCTGTTGCTATCCAGTGGACTCTAACTCCCTATGAGACAGAGCAGAACAGCCTTACAGGTTTTCAAGGCTGTCAGTCTTTCTAGAAGTCTATTGTCGACTTAAGAAGCATAAATGACATAGCTGAGCCTCTACATCTCGTGGTTCCTAACCTGTATACTATAATAGACAAAGTGCTAGTCTATAGGCTTTTTATTGTAACAACCACCTTCCCTCTGTAACTTGATTTGTGCCACTACTAGAACCTCTACTTGGAATATTATTTCTTGTTAATTTTTGACTCATGTACTTTTAACTTGTTAGTTAAATTTGTGTCTTCTAGGCTGCAACACCTCCATGATACATCTTCAAGGTTATGAACATGTACAGCTAAGCACAATTAATAACAGTGCATCTAAATTCCAAAATCAATCTCCATAATAGTGTATGTGTTTCCTACTGCCAAAGGGGCTCTTTAGAGTAGTGAGAGAAGATCTTCACCCTGAAACCCACAGCGTCCCTTTTCAGCAGGAAGTAGCTAAGAGAATACGCCATCCCCTTTTCCTTATGAATCAGGGTATAGTCTCTCTCAGGGAGGAGTGATAGGGAATGGCAAAAGGGCACACTGACAAAGGAGATTAATCAGAACTGGCTTTGACAAGCACTGTGGCAACTGGACAATTAAAACAGACATTCGGGAGTGGGGGGGGTAGAAGAACGAACTGGGGAGGAGGGTAGAGAAAATAGTGCAACAATGAATGAATGAGAACCCAAAATCTCTGTAAATGTTCATTAAAACTAATAAAATTTAATAATAATTTAAAAAAAGAAGTCCATTGTCACATCTTTCTCCTGAGAAAGGGCATAATGCTTCGAAAAGTAGAGAGTCAATGAAGAGTGAAGACTCTCAATGAGGTGATTGTCACAATGGCAACAACAGTGGGTACAAGCACAACAGAAATTGTGAGGATGGCACAGGATTGGACAGGGTTTTATTCTGCTGTGCATGGAATTATGATGAGCTGGAGCCACCCTGATGTCACCTAACAACAATTCACAGTAACCAAAAGGTGGGGACAATCAAAATATTCATCAATAAATGAATGGACAAATTATATGTATATTTACAATGAAATATTACTCGGCCATAAAGAGAAGTGATATTGATAAGTCTAGCAAACATTATGCTGAGCAAAATTAATCAATTACGAAAGGACAAACGCTGTATGATCCCACTTTCATACAGTAAACATAGACACAAACCTCAAAAATCATTTAGGACAAGACAGTGAGAAGGGTTTCTTAATTTGAAGAAAGCCATTAAATTATATGTAAAAATTATTGAATAGATATATGTTTTGTTGTTTATAGTTTCCCACAATTAACATAAATCTAAAAAAATTACTTGAGCAATCTTTCTTTAAGGAAATCCAGCACAAATATTGATGTCTTATAAAAAAACTTTTCAAAGAGTTGAAAGGCATTGCATGAAGATCGTCACCCATAATCCCCATAACAATCTTCAAGCCGTTCTATTTTACAGAGAAGGAAGTGGGGGTTCCGAGAAATATAAAAGAGTGGTGGGATTAGAACTTATTTCAAAATGAGACCGAGTCTCAGACTCTAGTGGTAAGGAGTTGAGTCATCAACCCAAAGGCACTTGGTTCGAATCCACCAGCTGCTTCTCAGGAGAAAGGGGGGCAATCTCTTCACATGTGATTTTCTGCCTCTGAAAATCCACTGGAGGACCAGCTAGGAGTTAGTTCTGACTCGACGGTACATGACAACAAGGTATATTGTGTTAAACTTTTCCACTAATCCATTTACCACTAAAACTGTTTTCTTGGTCTCTTATGAAAAGCCCCCAAGAGGATTACTTTCTGCGTTGATTCAATATTAGTTATGCAACTCAGCAAAGAGCATGTGTTGCCTTGCTAAGGTTCAGTTGGGATTATGTGTGTTTTTTTCAACTATCCTTAACTCAAATTTATCAGCTTTGTAACTCTCGATGTAACTCGGTAAATGGCACAGAAAAAAATCGAGAGAGAATAAAAAAGTGGTTGGTGTTTTTTTTGTGTGGTTTTTTGTTTGTTTGTTTTGGTTTTGGTTTTGGTTTTTGGTTTTTGGTTTGGTTTTTTTTTTAATGAAAGAGAAAAGAACAGTAGCGTTATGGGTTAGTTTGTTGTTTGGTGAAGTTAATTTGATTTCCAGCTCACAGAACCGTGACAGACTAGAACTGCTCTGTACGGTATCTTTCTTCCACTTCCTTCGTCAACTTTTAAAAATGTCAACCTTTTAGGTAGCGGCTGCGTGCTTAACTTTTGCACCATCAGAGCTCCTTAGAGATTGGCGTATGTCCCCTTAGAAGATTTCAATCAAGTGTTAATTCCTCTTACCTGTAAAAGTGGTTTTATCTGGAAATAGGGTCTCTGCAAATACAATTAATTACTATGGGGCCACAATGTAGTATGATTTGCCCTACTTATTATAATGATGTCCTTAAAAAAAAGGGGGGGAAAAATCTCGAGCCAGACAGAGGGAAGATGTAGTTGTTACGTGGCGTCAAGTTGGAACCTACTCACAGCTGAGCCTTGAGCAGGTTTTCAGAGACGAAATTGCACGGCAGGAGATCATCCATCTTTCTCCTGAAAGAGGTGAAAAATGGAGAAGATGTTAGAGGCAGAAATTATTGCTACTTGGCTAAACTTTTTCAAAGTTTTTTAGAAGTTTGACTGAAAAAAGAAGGTGAAGTATAACTGAAAACCTGGTAAGATTTGTTTCCTTTGTCTGGATGTTTACGGCCCATTGTTTCATTAGACATCTCAGTTAATTGGCCTGATAATATATTTAGTACTTCTGTTTACTTCAGGAATTAAGGAGACACATCACACTCAGAAATGCTGCTGTTAGGGCCCTTTCCAAATTATTGAGGCGCAGTGATGCCAGTTTGAGGACTAAGGTGTGTCTGATTTAAGCCATGGTCTTTACAATTACTAGCTATGCATCCGACACCTGGACAATGAATTAGAACAGCAGAAAAAGAATTGATGCCTCTGAGCTGTGGTGTTGGAGAAGAGCAGTGAACATCCCATGGAGGGCCAAGAGAATGAATAGATGTGTCTTGGAGAGGATGCAGATGGAGTGTTCTTTGGAGGCAAGAATGATAAAGCTTCGCCTCACATGCTTTGGGCACGTTGCTACGAGGGGCTGGCTGTTCCTTGCAGAGGGACATGATGCTGGGAAGGATGGTGGGTCGACGAAGGAGACAAAGACCCTCAACAAAGTGGATTGACATGGTGACTACCGCAATGGACTCTTGTGTGTCAGGATGTGTGAGGATGGCACAGAACACTAGTGGGTTTAGATCTTTGGTTCATAGAGTCTCTTTGAGTCGTACTTGACTTGATGACACCTAACAACAACACTTCTTTTTTACCTCTTAGCTCTTTACATAGTGCTTGGGGTTTAAAAACAAGTGAGAAGCTATCCAAGGCACAACAACCAGTATCTATTTTCCTGGACCAACAGAGAAAGAAAGAGTGAGGAACAGGAAGAAAATATGGAAATTTTCATTATTTGTCTCCCTGAACTTCTGCTATGCTTTCTATGAGACCTTTGATATTGATGGTGCCTGGCTACTATTACTAAATATTCTCATCAAGAATTATATAGAGGAATTCTGATCAAAAGTAGGAAATGTAGAACAGAATTTAAAATTCTAGTTGACCCAACTTTCTGGGACCATATGGGCTGAATGAACCTCTGAAGTTACTACTGCCTTTAGACAATCTTCCTTTCTTTACAAATCCCCTGAAGACTTAAACTGAAGGATAGTTTAGCTTCACTAATAAAACAAGGCTTCCTTAAAAATCATCTGAATGAAACAAATTTGACAACAGCAACTCCAAAGATTAGGTCGGAACCTTGGGAAGCAGCATTTAACATTTCTGTAAAGGAGGGGAGCAATTGTACAGCTTGAAGAATTCAATCAACATCACTGACTTGAACATGAAGGGACAATTTGAATGGTATATATTTCTTAACAACAGCAACAAGCACTTTTTAAACAAGTGTTTGACATTCTTTTTAAAACTAATTAGCAGAATGCATCTGAGTAAAACACGCTTCCCCTCATGTGTCTCTGGCATCTGCAGCTCTCGGGGAGAGAGCGTGAAGTCCTTGACAAAGAACCACCGTGGGTTATAGTCACAATTGGGCTGATAAACCAGTAGTAAACACGGAGGTAGGTGAGTAGTAAATGTTATAGGGCCTTCGGACTCTTCTCAGATGGTGCATGTCAGAAGCCCAGGAAAACGTGTTTTCGAATTGGTCTGATCTGACTGATTAAACAGGAAGGACAGCCTATGAAGCCCTGGGCTTGTTTCTCTCACTTGCAAACTGATTAGAGGTATAAACATGAGATCCAGGCACATCATGTTCTAGAAGAAATATTCATGGATTCCCCACTGCCTCTGCTTTTGGTGGTGGTGTTATTGTTTGTGCCACCAACTTGGAACTAATGCTTAGCTGACTCTCCAGTGAGTTCTGAGGCAATAAATTGCACAGGGTAAGATTCCCCGTCTTTCTCTTGCAGAGCAGCTAGTGAATTTGAACCACTCGCCTTTGGGCTTGCAAGACAAATCCTTACCAGTAGCTCATCTATGTTTTTAAAAAACCCACAAGTCCCAGGCACTGCAGGGCAAGTGACACGAAAGCATGGTGGCCTCAGCTGTGCTTTCTCCTGCCCTATGTAAGCAAAATGTCCTCAGGGGCAGAGTAAAAAGCAGCTCAGTTCGTCACCTGCAGCTTCTCACCAAAGGAGCTCTAGTGTCAGTACATTATGGGTTGTGCAGCTAACCAAAAGATCAGTGGTTCAAATCCACCCACTACTCTGAGAAAGATCCACACTCTCGTCCCAGAAAGAGCCACAGCCTTGAAAACCCAATGGAAGGTCACCAGGAGTCAGAATGATGACCACGCAATGGTGGCAGTGGCTTTAGCCTCTCATCAAATCCCCCTCTACAAGAAAGCCTATAGATGAGTCTAGATAACCAAATAGGAAAATGGGACGTGCTACAGCGAAACGCAAGGCTCGGGGAAGAAAGGAGCTAACTGTGTGAGCTGGACTAATCCCCAGCAAATAAAAATTCTGACGATTGCTTCTTCAGCCTTGTGCTTCTGGGAGTGCTGGGCAGAAATGGCAGAGACTCAATATCAATCATTTCCTCCCTTTTATTTAAATGAAAACATCTTTGTATATTATATATACTTAGGATGTCACCAATTTTGGAGGTAATCTTTTAGGTTAAGTATGTTCCCACATTAAACTGATAATTATCCTCCCTTCCCTTCTTCTATTCCCCTGACACTCAGCACGCTGGGTTTTTGCTTCATGTTTTATTTATAGGACAGAATTAATATGCAGATTTGCAAAAACTTAAAAACTCATAATTATTCATAAAGGGCTTTAAGGTTATTTAGTACATTTTTACGAAACACAGAGTTTGTGGGAACGCATTCTTAAAAGTTGTCGGAAGGGTATCAAGTAAGGGTAAAAGCTAGTATGGGGAGTAATCTGCAAAAGATCGAACTCTTTGAATGAAAATGGTTGTCAGTATTTCTAATCAATATTTAAGGGAAGTAGTAGACATCAAGGACCTTGTAAATATATTCAAGACTGGCCTGGCAAGAAAAGATTTGCATACCTAATGCAAACAAGCAACACAGAGAAAACTGTCTAGTTGGGAACCTTTGATCACCAAGCAAATGTACTAAACGATCAAGATACTTGTTTGTTGGACATTTGTATGATGTTGTATGTTTTTACATGTATGCTCGGGTCCAGAGGAAATTAATGCCAATTGGTTGTGGATACATCCTATTTATTCTGGAAGAAGCAGAGAGAACAAGGTGGCCAGCCACTATTGATGGCAGCCACCAATAGAGCCTTGCCAAGGTGCCCAGACAGTAAAGTATATGTGAAAAGCCGTGAGAATGGAGTTTTGACAGCCCTTTCCTTAGCTGATAAATGGCCTAGGCTTTTCACTCAACTCAGATTGTAAGAACATCTCAACAGACTCTGGGGAGCTAGGTCCAAAACCACAGATCAAGGCACCTGCTTGTTTTTAGGATGCTTCCATCTGAAATATCTAGGAAGGAGGGCAAAAGATGGGCAATCTCCTCCCGTGCAATTAAGTGCCTCTGAAAATCCACCAGAGGGACAGCCATGGGTTGGGTTCTGACCCCATGATACACAAAAACAGAGAGGGAAAGCAAGGCAATTAACTGCAGGTGGTACGAAGCCCACTGGCACATGGAAAATTCATCTTTACAATGCAGAGAGGTAGGGAGGTGAAGTAGAAGGAGTAGAGTGCTGGGTCCCAAGGTCCTGAATTGAACATTTGCCCTAAGGTCAGCTATGTGATCTCGGGCAAGCCACTTCCCTTGGTACCTTGGTTGACTCATCTGTAAAAAGGGAATATATATATATATATCCCCCAGTCTAAAAAAAGGAGGGGATCAATCACTACCTTTAAACAGCTGTGAGACAAATGACATCTTGAGTATAAAATATCTCCCATCCGTACATAGGAGGCTCTAAAGAGATAGCCACTCTTTTTATTAGCCCATGCTACTTTGCTGTAGGCATCTAATTAATACTTTAACCTTAAGTTCACATCTCTACACTCACACACAAAGATAGCCGTCTTCAGAATGACCATAATCTTTGCATTAAATGCAGTGGCAGCTAAATGGAGTAAGTGCCTACTCTGCTTTTTATCAGTGTATATTAAATTACTTAAATAATATCATGTTTACCTAAGGCTTACAAAACATAAATATATATGACAACAGAGCTTTCCTCGCAATTAGAAGCATTCTGTTTGAGAGAGGAAGGAGAAGGTATAATCCTCTTTTAGCAGCTTTACTACAGCTTTGGAGCAAAATACCACTTTCATGCTCCTTCCTCTCAATCTTGTTTGATAATATTACATACGTAGCGTACGTAGGGCTTTTTCCTCAGAAATGGGAGCTTCCTGGTGGGAGTCAGGGTGGAGAGGAACAAAGAAGGAAATAAGGGCATAGTCCCCATTCCTTGGGGGTGGACGCCCTTACCAGGACTCCCCTCCCAAATGATCGACAGCTGCACAATCCAGCTTCTCAAATGACTCCATAAATACACTGATAAATATTTAAGTGCCTTAAATACAGATGTAACCTGCAGACATGACAGCTTGAGCAATGAGCTCAATTGATTTCATGAGATTCTAATCTCCGAACACACCCTCAGATGCCTCAATTCACAAGCGAGCAGGACGAAATGGTTTTCACCTGATCTCTCTTTCCCAGCTGGAAATAGCAGCTAATGAAGGCGGTGAAATAGCCCCAGTAGTGATGCTGTGATGCTGTGTATGTGCTATGTTATTACTTCCTGGAGAAGAAAACACACGGCTTTTACGGCCATCTAGGATTAATCTCTGGTGTTGATTTAAGAGTGTGTATGTGTGTGTGTGTGTGTGTGTGTGCCCCTCAGTCAACTGACAGCTTAATCTTACAATCAACTGAAAGAGAGCTCTGGTAGCAAGATGCACAGAAGACTGTTGAGAAGGTTAATACCATCTTGGTTTTAAGGAACTGGCCCATTGAGTGTAGAATAATTGAGGACTCAGGTCGCTAACGTGCAGTCAATGCCCTCGTGGAACTACAACACTTGATACTTAGTAGCATAAGCTTAAGTTAAATCATTGCCATTGAGTCTGTTCCCACTCCTGGCGACACTGTTGCCCCATGTAGAATCACCCTCTAGGTTTCTAAGACGATAACCTTTACAGAACAGGCTCCTCATCTCTTTCCTGGGGACCCATTCATAGGGTCAATGATGTTTGTTTAGAAGCCTAGTGTTTAAGTACTGTACCAGCAGGCCTCCTTGGCACCTGCCATTGTGTCAGACCGTAGTGGCTTGTGTATTGCTGTGATGCTGGAAACTATGCCATCAAAATTTCAAATGCCTGCAGGATCACCCATGGTGGAGAGGGTTCAGCCAAGTCTCCAGATTAAGACAAAGAGAAAAGACGTGGTGATCTACTTCTGCAAATCAGCCAGGGAAACCCTGATGGATCACAAAAGACCACGTGCCCAAGTTGCCTGATTTGGCCATGTCATCAACAAGGATCACTTCGGGCATGTCATCGAGAAGGATCACCTGTTGGAAGCTGACATTCGGGCATGTCATCAAGAGGGATCACCTGCTGGAAGGTGACATCAAGTTTGGTTCAGCAGAGAAGCAGGAATGGTGAGAAAATTAGCACAATAAACACAAAGATAGGCTTGAATATGCTGCATGTGGTGAGGATGAGGAGGACCAAGCAGCATTTTGTTCTGTTTTAAGTAAGGTCACTGTAAGTCAAAGTCAACTCAAAAGCATCTGTCTGTTTGTACATCTATCTATCAACTAGGCCACCAGCTTTGGTGACTGAGTGGTGACCTAGTGGATGAGGAGTATCCCTGTCAACTCCAAGGAGAGTTATTTGAATCCACCAGATGCTCCACAGGAGAAAGATCAACTATCTCTTCCCATATGGCTCACAGCCTCTGAGACATTGATGGAAGGTCAGCTATGAGTTGGTTCCAATTCCATAGCAATGGTTGATATTGATAATTTATCTTCTATTAGTTCAACCATTGATCCATTCATCCATTCATTCATCCACCCATCCATCCATCCACTAATCCATCCATCCATCCATCCATCCACCTATCCATCCACCCATCCACTCATCCATCCATTCATCCATCCATCCATCCAT
>NW_006399756.1:12945128-12945667 GCF_000299155.1 Elephantulus edwardii | reverse complement strand
CCATCCACTCATCCATCCATTCATCCATCCATCCATCCATCATCCATCCATCCATCCATCCATCCATCCACCCATCCACTCATCCATCCATTCATCCATCCATTCATCCATCCATCCATCATCCATCCATCATCCACCCATCCATCCATCCATCCACTCATCCATCCATTCGTCCATCCACTCATCCATCCATCCATCATCCATCCATCCATCCATCCACTCATCCATCCATCATCCATCATCCATCCATTTATCCATCCACTCATCCATCCATCCATCATCCATCCATCCATCCATCCACTCATCCATCATCCATCCACTCATCCATCCATCATCCATCCATTCATCCACTCATCCATCCATCCATCCATCCATCCACTCATCCATCCATTCATCCACTCATCCATCCATCCATTCGTCCATCCACTCATCCATCCATTCATCCATCCATCCATCCATCCATCATCCATCCATCATCCATCCATCATCCATCCATCATCCATCCATCCACTCATCCATCCATCCATCATCCATCCACC
>NW_006399756.1:12939833-12945028 GCF_000299155.1 Elephantulus edwardii | reverse complement strand
CCATCCATCCATCCACTCATCCATCCATCCATCCACTCATCCATCCATCCATCCATCCACTCATCCATCCATTCATCCATCCATCCATCCATTTATCCATCCATCCATCCATCCATCCATCCATCCATCCATCCATCCATCCATCTAAATATTTTGTATTTCCTGTAAGACTCAGCATAACTCTGTACAAAAGGTGGGTTTAGACATAAAATATTCCTGTAAAACTCATAGAGAATATTTTTAAAAATCCATCATCATTCCTAATCCAGAGCTAAGATCCCAAGGCAACCTGTGTGTGTGTGTGTGTGTGTGTGTGTGTGTGTGTGTGTGTGTGTGTCTTTGTCTTTTCAGGCTTCCCTTGGTACATTTGCATATGTATATAGCACTCAGGGAATTTTTTTGTGCAGCTGCTTGGGGAAAATGTCTTCTAGTCCTACTAAAGATAAACACTGTTAAGGTGGTGAATTTCACAGCTTGAATAACTTCCTGCCGACAATTTATCAAACTCAGTTGCACACATGTCTTCATGCTCGTGACCTTCCCTTCAATTTTGCTGGTAACACAATACACATCCCCACAGAATGTCTTAAGTTCAGAAGATTCTAGAAAGTGGCCAAGGGACTCTTGTTGTTGCTGCTGTTGTTGTTTGCTCATGTGAAGGGGCTTGCTTATCTTTCCAACTCAAACACAAACACTGCAAAGGCTGCAATTTCCCGAGGAAACCTGTGGAAAGACCAACTGGCTGCCAGCCCAGCCCACCCCCTTCTTTCCCCTATATTGTCAGAAAGTGGCCTGGATCAGCTTGTGTTTGAGGGAAATCGCTCCTGCCCTGATGAGGTGCTCAATAATGCCGTGGTTGGAACCAGAGCTCTGGATCCCAGGATCTGCAGGCTTGTGCATGCACCCCCCTCTCCAACCAACAGCAGGGCCTAGGAATTTAATATACTTTCAAGTGAGTTTTAGTACGTGTGACATTTTTGAGCCCAAAGCTAAGTTCAGAGGAATGTCTGTTTGGGGAGACAGTTCTCAAGATGGTCTGTTGCATCTTAATGAGATCCCGACCTCAGAGGCAACGCAGTAGCTACCTCCAGCTGTAGGATGCAAATTTTCCCATTTCCTTTGAAAGTCTAGTAGTTAATGAATTTAGCCAAGGGAAGAAGGCCCCTGCCCAAACACGGGGGTCTCTACCTGACTGGCAAAATGGAGTTGAATGTGTTTTGATAAAATCACCCAATACGTTTCCTATCAAAATTACTGAAGTCACTTCCAGGACCAGGGAGTTTTGATCCCCCAAGAAAAGCAGCTGGCAGTGAGGTTTTTGTTTCTTTGCAACATAGGCAGCTGGTAAGGAACTTTATCCTTAAGAAGAAGTGACCAGTCAACCAGTGGTTTAAATAGGTCTGCATCACTCAGAAGGAGTGAGAGTGGCACATTGGGTAAGCATTTAACTTTTGACCAAAACAGCAGAGTTTTTAGTTTAACATGGAGATGTAATGATCTGATCCTGCAAGGATTACAAGCCAGAAAATGCATGGTGGCTGATCTGCTCTGTCCTATATGGTCATTAGACATCAGATCCAACTCTACAGCACAGAACAACTTTCCTCTAAAATACCAGCACCATCCAACACTTGCTCTGCTCCACGCCCCTTCTTTCTGCTCCAACCTACCTTCTGGCAAATATTTCTTCCTAGAATTGTTGAATCCAGTCATTGGTGGTGCCTCTGATTGAGGGGGGTTCTGGGACCAATGAAAAGAAGTGTTGAATAGAGATCTGACGTCATGACTGGGAGTGTCTGCCACGGGGAGGGGAGGAGAGAGCCTTCATCCGCATATTGGTAATGACGTAGTCATCTTAAGATTCATTTAGCTCAGGAATTGGGCATTCCTTAGTCCTTCTCCGGTTTGAGCAACAGAAGACAGTGATCCTGACATTTCTGAATTTCTCCAGAGGAGTCCCTTAGAAAGTCAGAAATCTAAGCATTTCAAAGACACCATGATCATTAGAAAAACATAGAACTGAGAGGGAGAGAATTGTGTTGAGCAAGAAGCGAAAATGAGGTTCTTCTATTTATTGAGGATTCACTAGGTGGCACAGATAGTTAACTGCCCAGCTGCAAACAAAAGGTTGGAGTCTGAATCCATGCATAGACATTGCGGAAGAAAGGCCTGACTATCTACTTCTGGAAGATCCCAGCCGTTGAAGACCCTAAGGGATGATTCTCTCCAACACTCCAGGGTCACTGTGGGTCACAGTTGACTTACTGGAAGCTGATTGGCTCCCATTTACTAGAAGCTGGTACTGCCTTCTCCATGTTCTCACACCTCAGCTTTTCTTAGAAAATCTTTGTAAGAAGAACCTTCTTCAACCTCCCTGAGCACAATAAGTGATTCTACAATTGGACAGAGCATAAGTATTTCTCAAAGGACAGTCATGAAATGAATTAGTGATGCTGTGAGCAGAAATTGCCAATTCCAAGACGCCTAAAATGTGCTCTGATTCAGACTGCATGGCTTTGAAAGCTGCATTTGTAAGGTTCCCCCAGCAAGACCAACTACACACATCATGAGACCCAGCATAAAGCAAAAATTCAGGGTCTCTTGATAAAATATCACTAAGAATTTCAAGGCTACATAGTGGAGTGAACTTGGGGGGAGGGATTGCGTAACAATGAAAGTTTTTCTTTTTCAAGGAGAAGAGTGATTTGGGGGGGAGGGGTGGGCAGGGAGGAAAGTGTGCAACAATGAATGACTAGAAACCCTAAGTCTCTGTAAACTTTCATTAAAATTAATTTTTAAAAAAGAATTTCAAGATGATAATAGCAGGGCATTAAACTTTGGTGGAGGCCCCCCTAAGGGTACGCCAGGACTGTCCAGGTCCTAAAGTATGTTTTTACTCCAAAAAGACAGATGTGATTCAGTGCAAGGCACTGCTGGTGTGAGAGGTTGTCAGGCAAATCCCCATCCTCTCTAAGAGTCAAGGTCTAGAGGTCCAGAGATCCACTTGATGTGCTACAAGGGCTGCACTTCTACCTTAGGTACCTTAAGATGACCATAACAAAATCCCACAAAATAGATGGCTTTAAAGAACAGAAATTGATTGTCTCAAAATTTTGGAGGTTTGAAGTCCAAATCAGGGTATCAGGTGTGTTGATTTCTTTCAAGGGTTCTTAGAGAGAAATTGCCTCTCTTTCAGCTTCTGTGAACTGCCAACAAAACAAACCGTGGCATTCCTCTGTTGCTCACAGATGTATCTCTTGTGTTTATGAACTAGATTCCATATCTGTCCTCTCCTTTTAAAAGACACCACTTAAGGGAAAAATGACAACAGCCACTCAAAAGCCTAGAAGGGGAAATTAGGGAGGTTTGTGAGTTTCTGTCACTAGAAAAGGAACAACTTTGAAAAGAACTTTGAGAATGGTGGTTGCACGATTTGAAAAATGTAATCAGCTTCTCTGGATTGTCCCAGAAACTATTGAATGAGTGTCTGTTTTGCTGTGTGTATTCCCCAACAAAAATAAATAATAATATAAATCTCACATACATGTGACAAAATTTGAGCTCAGACCAATTAAAGTAAATAAATAAAAATATGACTGTACTTGTAGTCCTACTCAGTGTCCCTGGGCCCTGGCTTCTCTTTCTATATCTTGGTTTTCTACCCTTCTCTTTTCCCTCCTAAGAGTTCTTCCCATATTGTTAAAAAACAAACCAAAAAATCCAGCTAGCTAACATCCTATAGTTTGACGCCACCAGTGGAAAGAGAGTTGTTGCAGACTGGGGTAAGGTATTTTCATAATTATTAATAATGAGACAGACAACCAGGAATGAGATAAAAACAGAGAGTGTAAAAGACAAGGGGCCAGAAGACAGGGAGCCAGGAGTTCCAGTGACTGAAGGGCCTCAAACCACACCTCTCTGTGTATTTATTGAGAATCAGAGGAAGCAAATCATAAAGAGAATTCAATGCAAATGAAACTGAGCTCTTTCTATTGAAAACCTTCCACTTGACCCAAGAGGGAAGGGTCAGCAAATGCAATGCAAGAATCCTGTAAACCCTTAAAGATTGCCTTAGTGCCTCAGGGTGAACTCCAGCTTGTACCTCACCTCCCCCACATCCTCAAATAGCATTAGGTTTATTACACATATTTAGTATTGTCTTCCCATAAAGAGTGCCTTTTTCATTGGTTGAAGAATTTCTGAATTTCTGAGTCCTGACTTTCTCTGGCTAATCATAGGTCACATGTCAGTTTGTGAACCACTGACTTAGACCATCTGCCTCAGAGCTTCCTGGAAAGGATTCCATCTCTTTGTCCAGTCTCACTAAGAATAAAGCTGGCCAGTTAAGCCAAAGGCTATTTGGATATTCCTACCCAAGGAACTGGGGAGAAATACCTAAAAGACACGCGTGCGTGCGTGCGTGCGTGCGTGCATGCGCACGTGTGCACACACACACACACACACACACACCCACCCAAGATGTCCACCATAGGTGGCAGCACTTAGTCTGAAACTGAGTGAGGAAAAACCATCCATGTGAAGAGTTGTGTGGGAAAGAACCTTTCCAGACAGCACGAACAGACTAAAACCTGACACATACAAAAGACACACATAACTCAGAGATGGAGACTGTATTGGAAGGGTAGAGAGTCAGTGGTTTGCAGCAAATGTGAAGAGGGCTAGAATGTTTTAGGCCAAGGCTACAACCCTTGGTGATTCTATTCACTTTTTTAAGATGAGCTCTTCCTTAGAAGTCATCTCTTAGATTTACTCAATTTTGAAATTGCAAATATGGTATTCCTAAAGGGACATGGCTTCCGAAATGGCTTTCCTTCAGAAATTCTACAAATAGTGCTCAGGTCTTCCGTTCATAGGGTTGCTATGAGTCGTCTATGACTTGATGGCACCTAACAACAACAAAGGGACATGATATCCTTAGATTAATTGTAGCAAAATATCACCTCTCACATCTGATATAAAGATGTTGGACACTCACCAATTAGTTAAGAGGTGGTTGCTTTTAAGAGGTAAGAAATGCCCCAAGTATAGGAGCTCTGCTGGCCTAGTGGCAAGAAGCTGCGCTGATATCCCAGAGGTGCTCAGTTTGAATCCACCAGGTGCTCTGCTGATGAAGGAGGGACACTCTCCTCCTGTACCAGTCAGATCTAATTTGATGGTACATGCACAAAAAAAAT
>NW_006399756.1:12909801-12939293 GCF_000299155.1 Elephantulus edwardii | reverse complement strand
AAGGTAGGTAGGTACCAGGTATAAAAGTTGACTGCAGGGAGCTCTGGTGGCCCAGGTGACAGAGATGTGGCCTCCTCGTTTAGAGGTTCGAATCCACCAGCCCCTCTGGGGGAGAAAACCAGGCAGTCTCCTCCCATGTCATTTACAGCCTCTGAAAAGCCACTAGCAGCCTCCGGAGCAACAGGACTTGGTTCTGACCTGAAGGCAATGACTGGCTGAAAGGTCAAAAGTGGTTTTTAACACTTTGACCGGCGTAATCTGCCCCCTTCTAAAATGGCAAATTTGCACAAAAACTTTTACATGCTGCTAAAACTTCTCAATTTCAACCAAAAGAGGGCCATTTTGTTTCCTGAGGACGTAGAGGTTTGTCAGCATTAACTGTATTTAGAAAATTATTCAAAAATTTCTTGATAAGTCAGATAGAGCCAATCTGGATTTTGACTCTTTGTTATGATTTTAGAATGTCATCTGTTTATTTCTTAATATCCTTCACCAGATTAGAAGAAAGTCTTTTCATCTCAGAGAGCGTGGCTCTGCATTCAAATTAACGGAGGGAAATGGGCTTGACAATGTGCGGGCCTTGGGTTTCTTTTTTTGTCACCAATCAGATCACACTTTTCTTATTAATAGAAAAAAATGCTTCTATCAAAAACGACGCAGAAAACAAGGACGAACCAGGCTGTGTGTGACTGACAGCTGTTTTCCTTGGGAGCTGCCCGGGGTGAGTGAGGACTCGGAAATATGCCGAGCACGAGGCTGAGATAGCAGGCCCTCAAAGCTGGCGTCACTTCGTTCATATCATGTTATTATTTTTGCCCCACAGTGTTCCTACTGCACTGTGTGCGCCAGTCCTCCTTTAAACAAGGCAGGATCCCACAATAATCTATTATGAGGAGGGTGGTTTTTTCCCTTTCACTAGAGATTTATTTTGGTTCTGTTGTTTTTATACTTAACATAACAGATGTTCAGCATTTTCCCTCATAATACCACTGTGAGTCTCATGTTATCCTTAAAACCCTACAAAATTTTCGACAGTCCCTCTGAAATGATTGTCTCCACCTCTGGAAATTTTATCTTTCTCTCACCATTTGTGATATTTAAATATACTGTACATTATGTACAAAAGGAACTACTCATCTTTTTTTTTTCCTTTATAACTTGGTAATTAATTGCTACTGAAAGACAATTACCCCAAGAATTGATTCCGATTCTACCAATCTACCAGAAGGAAATAAAAATATTCCTTTTGATTTTTCCACTTCTGCCCCAATTTATAATCATGACCAAGCTGTGATAGGAGACTAATTTAGGAATATTCTCAACATAAGTTGTAGGACAGGCTTTAATTGGGCATGTCTCAGTCTAAATCACACCATTCCTGCTATGCTGGTAAGGTGAATTTAAAAGCTTCTATTTAAGGGGACTTGAACTTGTTTCATTAAAAGACTCTGACCTGCACACCCATGTTTATTGCAGCTTTATTTGCAATAGCAAAGAGCTGAAAACAACCCAAGTGCCCATCAACAAACGAATGGATAGAGAAGCTCTGATATATTCACACAATGGAATTCTATGCAGCATTGAAAAACAAGGAACTCATGAAATATTATACAAACTGGGTGACCTTGGAGAACATCATGCTGAGTGAAAATCTCAGCCACAAAAGGATAAATATTGCAGAGTGCAACTGTTGTAAAATGGGACTGATATCGGGGTTGAGGGAAGACAGAGAAGGAGAGGAGGAATGATGTATACTGCACTGAAACAGATGAGGGAGAGAACTGTTTAAAAGGGATATATGATTGGATATGATCGTCATGTTAGGAGTCCAGAACGAAGGCTGCGCAGTGGAGTGGACTTGGGAGGAGGGACTGCAAAACAATGAAAGAGTTTTTCTTTTTCTTTTCAAGGAGAAGAGTGAATTTGGGGCAGAGGGGGTGGGCAGGGAGAAAAGTACAACAATGATTGAATGGAAACCCTTTCATTAAAATTAATGAAAACAAACAAAAAAGAGACTCTGACCTGAGTGGGCTCTCAGGTTGACACTACCCTGTCAGACATGCGGTTGGTTTTTCAAGCCGTGGGTCCTCACTCCCAGCAGCCCAGGTAGGTTTTGATAGAAGCCTGCCATCTTCCCTGTGTGCTTGCTGGACTTTCATCTGGTTCTTTGTCTTCATGGGCAAGCTTATGGCTCTTTGCTGTGTTTGCTTTTCTGTCACCAAAGAGAACTGGTGGAATTGTAAGCATTCTCTGAAGCGCTAAAAGCTTCTAAGAAGAATGGTTACATAAACAAAGCATTGAGTTGCCTTTCAAGCCAGCTGGCCCTCTCTCCTAAGTGTGTGGACAGCTGATGGACAAAACTGATGATCCTTAAGCATCAGTTGCTTCCTCCTCCAGTCATTACTCTGTCCAGAAGACTCAAGGATGCCTCCTGCCCCACAGGTCAAATTCCAAACTTGTTGTTCTGTCATCCAGTGAACTAGCAGCAGCTTGCCTGAAGCAGTTTCCGGGCCCGTCCTCTGAGATGTGCCATCTCCACGGTTGTTCTCATGAGCACTCCCAATTCAGGCCAAGGCTACGCTTTCTTCCTCTACCGTCACTGCTCTGTCTCTCACCAACACTTATTGCTCTTCTGATCTTTGACATGTATTGCTAACACTCTTCCAGTAGAGCACATCTCTATTTTCATCAGATTCTGTAGATTTCAAGTGACAAATCAGGTTAACAACAACAACAACCAAATATGTTGGTATCCACAGCTGAACAGGCCAAGGGATTCAGCTGGACTTGGAGTTTGGTCCAGGGTTCAAATGTTATATGTCTGAGATCCAGATTTATCCATTTCTCAGTTTCTTGAGGCTTGGTCTTGGTAACATGCTGCGACCTCTCCTGGGTGTAAGGTGACTGCCAGGACCTTTTCGGTCCCTTTCCTTCCAACTTCCCATGCTGGAGGAGCAAATGAGAGCCTGGTATTATAACCTCTTGCAAAGTCTGTGAGCATGACTAGGGCAAAGTGATGAGCTGACTGGCTAGAGAGAGATTAAACCCTGTGTTTCTATCATGAGCAAGGGGCAGGGTCAAATCCATCAACAGCACAGGACTGAAGGTGGAGGAGGAGTGAACTGCAGGGAAAGAAGAGGAACTGGGTAACATCGCAGAGTTACAACCGTTCCCTTAATTCCCTAGAAGATTCTCCCTGAAATGATGCCAAGGCAGGGTCCTCATAAAATATGACTGAGTTGAGGACAGTAGTCTCGGCTCTCGCTCTGTTTTCTCCAGGATTGCTTTGTCCCTGACATCCAATCACATTTCGTGACATCATAAGGACAACGACTGACAGATCACTACCCACAACAACTTACACCCAAGGCCAGAAAAATAGAAACTTCAAAACTTTGACTACTCCTGAATATTAGGAGGGAAAATTCTACTGAAAAGACATAGGAAAAAAAAAAAACCCAACCCCTCTAAATTCACTGTTGACTCAATTCCAACTCATAGCAAAACTCCATCAAGTTTCCATGGCTGTAAATGTTCACGTATACTGTTAAGAGTGGCTATTCCTTCGAAAGGGACATAATGCATGAAAAGGTGGAGGGTCAGCGAAAGAAAGGAAGAGCCTCAACAAGACAGACTGGCACAGGGATTGCCCCAATAGGCTCAAGTGTGTGTGTGGGGGGGAAGGAAAAACAAATAAAAAACAAATTTGACTACTCAAAAACCTAGACTTGATCTTTTATTTTTTCGTTTAAACTACAAGCACCATCCAGCCACAGTGGTTGGTCTGTAGACAGAGACACCGTTTTGGAGCCACGTGTTTTAACAGTACCTAAAACTGGAAAAGCAGATGCCCCGAGAGGATGCTGGGAGGTCCCTGGATGAAGTTTCCTTCGTAATTTCTGTCTACTTCCCTCACCTTGAAGCCCCATCCTCAAGAGCCTCCTTTGGCTTCTTACTGGGTTTTGGTTGATGGAGATACAGGTATAATCACAGTCTCTGAACCTAAAAGGAGAATATCTTTCAAGTTCTACAGTGAAAGTCAAGGAGCCTCAGTTCCTCGGTGGTTAAAATGCTTGATTACTACACAAGAGGTTGGCAGTTCAAACTAACAAAGAGTGCTTCAGAAAAAAGGTGTGGCAGTCTGCTCCCTTGAAAATTCGCTCTTGGAAAATCTACAAGGCCATTCTACTCTCTCCTGTGGGGCTGCAGTGAAACAGAATCAACTCATTGGCAGTAGAATTTTTTTAAAAAATGGTCACAGTCAATTATAAAGGACAGAAAAGTTCTTTCCTGTTTTTTATTACCTAGAAGAGATTAATGCTGTTGTTATTATGTGTCCTCGAGTCGCCTGCGACTCATAGCGACTCTATGTACAACAGCCCTAAACCCTGCTCTATCCTTTGCCAATCTTATTGTCTCCCACATGCCTATCCCCATTATCCCAGTGACTGAATCAATCCATCTCATCAAGGGTCTTGCTCTCTTGTTCTGTCCTTCCACCCTTCAAAGCATGACGTCCCTCTCCAAGGACTGGTTCCTCCTTGCAACATGCCCAAAGTATGTCAGACGGAGCTTCAGAATCCTTGCCTTCAAGGAGCAGCCTGGCTTCAGCCTCTCCAGGACAAAAAGATTAAAAATAATAAAATTGATTTACTTATTTAGTATGATGTATCTTGACTGGCAGTTCAGGACTCTGGACTGAATTAGGTATTAAGAAAACAGAGATGAGCTAAAGGATAAAAAGTACGCGGGGAGAAAAGTGCAACAATGAATGAATGGAAGTCCAAAATCTCTGTAGATGTTCATTGAAATTAATAACAATAATAAAGTCTCTGGTTGTTCTATGGACCAGTAGGGTGGCTGGAGGAACAAATTTTAATGCAGAGCCCTGTGAACACAGCATATTAAACTTACCTTTTACTGTTCTTATCACATTGGCAATGATACATTGGTGCAGTTGTTTGATTCATTGCCATTTCCTCTTCTACCAGGGAGCTCTGGTGGCCTAGTGGATAAGGGGTTTGTAAATGGAGCAGATGAAATGTAGAGGAGGCTGAGTCCGATTTCTTCCAGCTTCATAAAGGGGAACTTTCCCCAACACAATATCCATAGTACCAAAGAAATAGCTACATGGTAATACATGGCACCCACCCTGTTCCTGTTGGGTCTGATGTTCATTGCAAATTGACTCCCACACTTTACTCACAGTTAGTTGTGAGGTTTATTAGGGAAATAAGCTGGGGAGTAGGGAGGCCAAAGACTATTACACAAGTCCAGTTTTAGTCTAGCCAACTCAAGCCAGATTAGCAGCAAAACACAATTCTTCAATTAATTCAGACAGCATCTCAGTTTTCAAGTGAAAGTCTAGGTTCAGTTCAGCAGCACAAATAAATCTCTGGTTTCCTCAATTATTTTTTTTTGTTTCCTCATTATTAAGCAATCTTTATTTAGCTCAGAGCAGTCACAAGCCAGTTTTCCCTTCAATGATCCTATAAGGAAAACCTTTTATTGGGGCTTCATCTCAAGGGTTCCTCAAGTTATACCTTGGCACTGCTGCTTCACAGCAGTGTCACCATCTCTTCACCCTCTCTCCACCACCATCTCTCACAGTGTGGAAAGTACTCTCTTATATTGGTCCCACAGTTGTTGATGATTTGCAAGACCATGTGTCTATGGTCAAGGTAGCTGAAGACCATGCTCCAATGGAGGCTAACACAATGGTTAGAAAAGCTAATTTTTCAAGGTTTCTGACACCATGGAGTTGTCTTACCTACCCAAAGGCACATGGTTAGAATACATCAGTTGCTCCATGGAAGAAAGATGACCAGTCTCCTCCTGTGTGACTTACAGCCTCTGAAAACTTGCTGGAGGGTTAGCTGTGAGTTGGTTCTGATTTGATGGCAATGAGTCGTTGCTGAAGCTAGGCTGATCTTATTTCTAGATATTTAACTTGCTTATGTCTACAGAGATCCCATTTCTAAACAAGGTCACTGCCTCAGGTACCGGATAGGACTTGGTTATAATGTTTGAGAAGACACAATTCAGTAACTGACCAATGCTCCTCTGTCCATTTTAGAAGACACAATCCAGTAATTGACCAGTGACCCTCTGTCCCTTTTTTGGCTTCCTTTCTTGAGGATTCTGCAGCTCAGACCTCTCAAATCTTACACATGCATGCCACATTGCTTAGAGTCCTGTTGTCTTTCTTGGTCCAGCCTGTTTAAGACAGAGGGGATACTATCTTAATAACACAAAGTCAGGGAGAACCAAGTATTTTTTTTAAAATCTTGCAAATAAGACCATGAAATAAGATTCCTTGGTAAGAAAATATCTTGAGGACTTAATAAATTCTGTTTAACATCTTAAACCCAAGGAAGACAAACAGTCCAAAAATTTCCACAAGGAATGAATAGCTTCTGTTGAATATTTGATATTGTGCTAGCTACATTTCTAAATGAAAAGAACAGGCAAAATCTAGAGGAATTATCTGCCATTGAGAAAGAGGAAGATGACTGTCATCAAACCTTTCAGGCTGGCCAAGAACCAATAATCGAAATGTCAGATAAATTAGGCACCCATATCAGCTGCGGACCTCTCCCCTAATTTAGAAAAGCGATATTCACAAACACTGTCAATATTTCTGAGTTTACAATCACACCTTTGACTGTTGACTTAAAGCATCTAGTTTGGTTCAGCCTACTGGTGATGTTTACACTTTGGAATCTATTATGCATAGAAAAATTAGGGATTATCTTTGACCTGGGTACCACATATTCTTATGCAAAACTAAGTAGGGTTATTTATTCATTTAATCAATTCCATGTGTTTGCTATCATCATCACCATGTAGAGCAGATCTGATTTCTGCTGAGGTCAAAGCAGCATCGCCCTGTGCATGAGGATCATGGGTCCGACTGTGAACACAGGTGGCCTGGTTGGCATTCAGACAGCGTTAAGCCTTCCTGACTTCTGTCACACAATGGCATCCTTTTTTTCCCTGAGAGGTTATCTGCCATTCAAAATCAGAGTCAAGAGAAGGGTTTTCTTCTTTGTGAAAATAAAATACTGAGCCTGAGAAATGGAAAAGATTAAACTTTGATGTTTTGGGGTTTTTTTACATTTTTATTTCTTTATTAATTGTGTGTGTGTGTGTGTGTGTGTGTGTGTGCGCACGCGCGCGCGTGTACCGTCAAATCAGATCTGACTGGTACAGGAGGAGATTGCCCCTCTTTCTCCAGCAGAGCATTGGTGGATTCGAACCATGTACCTCTGGGACTGCAGTGCAGCTTCTTGCCTCTAGGCCACCAGAGCTCCCTTAAACTTTGTTTTTTAGCTGGAGTATCTGAAGGCAGCGAGAACTCTGATGAAGGTAGTGTGGCAAAGCAAATACTTGAAAGTATTGCCACGAGTAATGGTGACACGGAGAAACCCAATTCTACAACAATCAGATCAAATTTGGGACAAGCTCTTTCTCAGGCACAGAACTAAACCCTACCAGGCAAAGATGATTTACCTGATCATCTAACTTTCAGGAAAAGCTAGTGGTATTACACTATGTGGTAATCCAGTGAGTCAGAGAAAGAGGAGCGCTTTCCACAAGATGATTTGATGTGATGGCTGTTAATGGTGGGTTCGAAAACAGTGGTGATTATAAGGATGGTGGAGGATCATGCTGGGTTTCATTCTGGTCTTCATAAGGTTGATATGGGTCAGAACTGAATGGACAGCACCGAACATCATGCGATACACATAATTCTTAGAGGATTTGAATGATTAGCAGTTGCTCTAGTGGTCTGAAGCTAGAGTTGAGTTGAGAAGGTAAAACCAGAAAGTTTACTGAGAAGGAGTATTTGATTTCTATCTCACAGAATAAATAAAACTCAACCATTTAGGCAAGGCAAATTAAAACACTCAGTGGCCATGAAACAGCATTAGCAAAGTAAAAAAGGCATAAAGTACACTGTATGCTTAGGTGTGGCTGAGTTTTCAAATGTCTGAGTGTTGGGTCCAAGAGGCAAGGATTGGGGAAAGGGGAACAGGGAAGTGCAGTGATGAGAAATCAGAGAATCAACATGATGGTCTGTTGTGAAGGACCCTGTATGGATAAACTATGGATTTGGGCTCTTTCCTGCAGATGGTGGGGAACCATGAGAGATGTTAGAACAAAGATGTTATTAGCAAAGCTTTGTTACAAAGATGAGTTAAAAGAAGCGAGGCCAGAAGAAGATAGACTCACTTCTATTAGTTAGAAGTTGGGAGCTGTTAAAACAATCCAGGCAGCTAGGAAAGAGGTGGAAAGGGAGCGATGATGTGTTGGAACATGGGCATACTGAGTTTCACCTACCTGCAGGACCCCAGGAGAACAAACCAGCGGGGGCACACAGCTCTGGAGCTCAGTGGGGATAGAGTCTGCCGTGCACATCTCTTTGACCTTTATTTGTTGAACACCTAGCAAGTGCCAGGTGTTCTGCTAGATATCAGTGATTCCAAGGTGAAGAATAAATCAGTTTCCATTAGGCCAGATGGAAACTGGGGGTAAATGGTTTCTCCTATTAATTAAAGGAAAGCAAGGAAGTTAATCAGGAGTCACCACTTTGTTAAAATAGCTTTGCTTTTTTTTTTTTTAAGAGGCACTGTCCACATACTGACCAGGCTGGCCCGTGCCCATATGCTCTTTCATGAACAGCAATGTCATGCAGCTAAAGAGCCTTCCCTCAACACTGGCTGTGTCCTAACTGTTCAGCACTTCGGGGTCACTCTTGCTGTATTTGAGGAATTTTCAGTCTCCTGAGGCCTTTATTTTTTTGAAAGCCAAACACTAGTCACCACTATCTCACCTCACCTTCACCACAGAGTTCCCATGCTGAAGTAAGTGGCACCACACACCCATCCATGACAAGTTGGCAGCAGTACCAGATCAGGTCCTGGGGGTCTGGAGGGTCTGGAGGGACAGAGGCAGGGACAGTGGTGGGGTAGTTCCACGTCAGAGCTGTGCTCACTCGTGCAGAGAGGATGAGTTCTCTGTGGAGGTGAGAAGCTTCATCTCCTGAAGCCAAACACACGAAGACAAGAGACCAGCATTGGAGAATGACTCCAGGCACGACAATGCATCAGTGCAATAGGATGGGTTTCACAGAGTTACTAAATAAAACCACATGGAAATATTAGAATAGGACTTAAATGATATGTCAAAAGGTTAAATATATTAGAACAGTAGACATAATACCCCATAAGTCATAAAATGTACATCTGCAAAAGGTTTTTACAAAATTAGAAATTCATTCTATCAAGATGGTAGAAATATGGGACTATATTTTAAATTTTAAGAAACACTTCTTTGAGGACTGCCCTCCCTTGGACTCTGCAATTGTAATGGGTGAAGAGAATTTGGAGCTGTTGCCAATGTTGGCCTCTCCCTCTTCCACCAGCATCCTATCCTATCCTTATTGTCTGTTCTGGAAACTTCAGGACTCATATCCCTTAGCTCTTTATATCTATATATTCATATGCTACAAGAATTCAGGTACCTAGGGTTCTCTCTAAAGTACTCAAGAGCAACGGTGTCTCTCTGGAGACTAAGGTGCGCCTGAATACAGGCCATGGTTTTTGCAATCACTTGTCATGCATCAGAGAGTTGGACAATGACTAGGGAGGATAGAAGGAGAGTTGACGACGCCTTTGAGCTGTGGTGCTGGAGAAGAGTATTGAATGTACCATGGACTGCCAAGAAAACAAAAGATTCCTCATAGAGAGGGTTAAACCAGGCTACTCCTTGGAGGCAAGGATTCTGGGGCTTTGCCTGACATACTTTGGACATGTTGTAAGGAGAGACAGGTCTTTAGAGAGGGACATCATGCTGGGCAGAGTAGAGGGACAGCGCAGGAGGGGAAGACCCTCTATGAGGTGGATTGATTCAGTGACTGGGGTAATCGGGATGGGTGTGTCAGAGGCAATGAGATTGGCACGGGATAGAGCACGGTTTAGGGCTGTTGTACATAGGGTCGCTATGAGTCGCAAACGACTCGACGGCACCTAACAACAACAAACAACACGGGTTCTCTCCATCCCCTAGAACCTCACTTTCTGTGGCCCTGTACATGTTCAACCTGACAGCATCTCCCTCTCAGTGCTCCCCAGCCCAAGGCCATTCTATCCGCCTTCTGTAACTCACAGTTGGCCATCATCAGAATCTTCTGAAATGTTACTCTCTTCTCGATATTCCCTCCACCATCTTGATCTGACAGAGCCTGCTCACCCTTGGAACTCATTTCTTCTGCAGCCCCTTAAGGAAAGGTGTGTGTTTCTTCTTGAATCTAAAACTTGTTGTTGTGCCATTGAGTTGGAATCAACCCATAGCTGACTCTCCAGAGGGTTTTCAGAAACTGTTAATTGTACAGCAGAGATTGCCCATTCATCTCCCATGAAGCAGCTGGTGGATTCAAACTGCATACCATTGGAATTACAGCACAGCTTCATGCCACTAGGCCACCAGAGCTCCCTAAAACTAGTGGGCACAAAAACAAGTAGAAACTTCTTCCAAGGTGAAGAAGATGAGGATATATGGTCATTTTCTTCTGATGACTTCCATGTCCTCAAGCTGGGGAGAGTGAAGATAATGGAGGATGTATTGAAGGTTTGAGGAGAGTGGAGGATATCATGAAAAGCAAAGATCTTTCCCCCAAGTAAAAGCCATCGAGATATGTACACGTGCTGGTATATGGATTGCATGGAGTCTCTACACCCCAAAAGACAGTCCTAACGCCTGTACTTGGGGAAGCCTCCATGCTTGGAAATAGACTCTGAAGATGATAATGAGCTCAATTAATGTATAATCAGTAAATGAGGTCATACTGGAGCAGGGTGGGCTCTACCGCATTTTAACAGGCATCCTTGTGGAAGGAGATAAGCCAGTCAGAGGAAGGACTCCATCTGAAGACAGAGTTTGCAACTGCAAATTGAGGAACACTGACCACCAGCCACCGAGAGCTAGAAGAGTAGTATGGACCAGATTTCCTCTAAGAGCCTTCAAGAAAATTCAGAACCACCAAGACCCTGATTTGGGGTGTCAGAGAATAAATATCCTTTAGGTCAATATCTTTTTGTTCCTGCAGTCACCTAGTTTGGTACTTCGTTATGGAAGCATCCTTTTTGCTGTTGTGTACCATCGAGTTTGAACTAACTCATAGCTGACTTCCCCACAGGTTTGCAGAGGCTGTTAATCACACGGGAAGAGATTGCCCGTCTTTCTCCTGTGGAGGAGCTGGTGGATTTGCACTTCCTGACTTTGGGTTGGCAGTGAAACTCCTTACCACTAAGCCACCAGAGTTCTTTATTGAAGTATTAGGAAACAATACACATGTACATGTATATACACACACAAAGGTACATACATAGGCATGCTAACACACATACATGTACATACATGTTGTTGTTGTTGTTGTTAAGTGCCGCCGAGTCGCAGGCGACTCATAGCGACCCTATGAAGGAGAGTCCTCGACACTTGGGTGCCTTTCATCCTCTCTCCAGGTTCCTAGGGTTTCCGGAAGCAAGCTATTATGGAAGTGGACGCCACTCCTCCTTCCAAGCTTGTTTAATCGGTGAGCTCCACCCCACTCTCAGTCCACACTGGGTAACCAACCATTAACGCATTTGACACATCCGTGTCACAGTGTTCAGCCTCACAGCAACCACAAGTGACCAAGGGACGGCAACTTGTACACCAGGGCTATACAACCTAGAGGAATGTCTGAACAAAAACAAAAACATACGTAGTTTTGTACAAGTCTCAGAAATCTCCAGAAGTCCTGCCCTTTAAGGGTCTCTGAGAACTAAGATGAAAGCCCCTGTCTTAGAGGGTAAAGATCAACTGTATAGGAAAGCTTTGTAGGAGGATAAAGCAAAATAAGACAAAACCGAGCTAAAATAAAATTATATAGGCATTCTATCTTGCAACTAAATATGTAGGAGCAAATGTTTAATATAAATGGCTAACATCTTTACCAAATATAAAAACTCTCATTGAGTTAAAATGCAAAATCCAAATGCAAAGAAGAACTGCAGTATGTTTTAAAAGTAGAAATAGAAGTCAAAATACAGCAAGCAAGCAAATGTGAAATAATGAGAGAACAGAAGCATTAATCTTGGGCAAAATACAATGCAAACAAAAAAGTTAAATAAGTCAAGAGAGGTGATTGTATGATGTTCAAAATCACAATCATAAATATATAATTTCTTTTTGTCCAGTAAGCTTCTTTTACTAGATAAGAATTTTTAAAAGCCTTAAGATTACAGAAAATAATTTTAAAAGTTTTTTCAGAGCTACAAATCTACAATGAAACTGTATACATTGTATAACTTTAAGTATTAAAAATTAAATATATGGAACAAAATCCATTAAAACAACAATAAGAAAGTAATAGACTAACTTATTAGTTGAGTATTTTTAATATATTACTCTTGGCTCTTGGCTAATCAAATATACTAAAACTCAATAAAGAAATAAAGTATTTGAATAATAAGTTAAAGTTGACTCCATTTTTATTACTCCTGTAGTTTAAACACAGAAATGAGTATAATATAATGCAATTAAAACCTACATTTTATGAGTAGAAAAAGTGCTAGAAAAATATACGCCGAAGTATTAATCTTTATCTTTGAGTAATGTGACTATTGGAAGGAAGCATTTTCTTTTTATTACTTTCTGAGCTTTTCAAATTTTTAAATCTTTTCTATCACTTTTACCATCAGAAAGAAAAACTAAATTAAAGAAAAAGAGTCCTAAAAGGACATTCTTTAATATCCCCCTTCTCAGTTCACAAGCTCCCAGTCTAAACCTTTTTCTTGCAGCACCAGCAATCATGTTCAAGTTGTATGGAAATTTTTGCCAACACACCTGCACCTGAGGGCTTAAGTTGTTTTCCAGTTTGTTTTTTCTCTTTGTGGCATGTCCAGTTGTATTTGAGAAACTTCCTCACTTTGATGGAGAAATTATCAAGAGATGCCAATTTCATGGGACCACTCTCCCTAGACCCTGAACAGGTTTTTTCAAAACTGTGACTCCTAAAAGAACACTGTTTTAGAGCCAGTAGGCAGTTTGCAGGTGGATGTGGAGTTCTCAATCAGGGGAAAAATTTGTGGGTGAAGGAGTTCGGCAGGATATCGTATGGCATAACCAATAGTGTAAGAAAATTCCACAGACTGAGGAAATGGTAAGAAGGGGAAAGAACTGAGAATGCTCCTCCTTATAACTTGGTTCCTTTGTGGCCAGCCTTTACCAGAAGAAAAGAACAGGTGCAGGGGGAGTGTCCCTTAGAATATGCTGGCTGCATTCAACGTTCTTTTCAACCAGCGCCATTGAAAGGAACTGGATGCAGGGGGAATTCAAAAGCAGAAAGAAAATAACATGATAGAATATTCCTCAAAAGATTGAAGAACAAAAATTCTCACTGGTCTCTCCTCTTACCCATAAGGTACAGATGGACCTTCACTAGAAGCAGCGACTTCTTAATTTAAATGAATTTTGACTGATTTGGTCACAGAAATCTAGGTCTATTGGATATTTAACTACAGCTGATTTCTATGGGAAAGCGCAAAGAGAAGTACACATGTCTTCAAGATACAGAGTTGTCTTGTCTCCAGTACGTTGTTTTTCCACAGTCAACTCCATGTTCAGGGAGATTCTAAAAGGTGTTGGAGAAACTGATAAAATGACCATGTGTCGCTTCTCCAGTAACAGTATTACATGATGCATAGGTGGGATGATGACTCTCAGCCAGTATCTTCCATCTCCAGGAAACACCTGGTCTGCATCGGCAGCAGTGCGTATGCTTAGACAGTCCTCTGACTGACTCACCACATTAAAACGAGTTAAACACTTAATTCAAGGATTCTCAACCTTCACAAGTGCCGGGACACATTTTCTCACTTCAAAAAAGTCTTTGATATAATATTAGATATAAGTGTAATGTCGTTGTTATGTTGTTCTGTAGTGTCAGAACCAATGCATAGCCGACCCTCTGGCTGGTTTTCAGAAGCCATAATACCAAACAATAAACCAAGCCCATTGCTTCCAATTCTATTTCAGCTCAGGGTGATTCCCATATCACAGAGCAGAGCAATTCCATAAGACTCTCTCCACTGGAGTATTTATGGAAGCACCTGGTCTGGCCTGCCTTCCATGAACACTGGATGGGTTCACATCTCCAGTCTTTGGGTTAAAAAAGCACAAGCCATTCACACTACTCTCAACTCCAATTCACTGCCCGTCAAGTCAGGTCTGACTCACCATAGTGACCCTGCATTGAGTTACCAAGGCTCTAAATCAGAATGGGAGGAGATTTCCCATCTGTGTTCCTGGTAGATTCAAACCACTGGGAAAAGGCAATCTTTTAATTTTTTTAATATTAATTTCAATGAACATTTAGAGAGATTTTGGATTTCCATTCATTCATTGTTGCACTTTTCTCCCTGCCCACCCTACCCCCACCTCCAGTTCGCTCTTCTCTTTGAAAAGTAAAAGAAAAATTCCTTCATTGGTATACAATCTCCCCACCCCCACCCCCACCCCGAGATACTTCACTCTGCCACCTTCATTCCAGACTCTTAAGATAATCATAATGCTCTAAAATACATTGCTTTTAAACTGTTCTCTCCCTCATCGGAAAAGGCAACCTTGAGGTCAGCAGAACAACTCATGGACTGCACCACCAGATTTCTATTTATACAGTAATATCGAGTTGTAGGTGACTCATAGCAACCCTATGAATGAAAGACCTGGACATCTGTATGTATAACTTTCATCCTTTCTCCAGGTTCATAGGGTTTCCAGAGGTAAGCTATTATGCAAGTGGGTGCCACTCCTTCTTCCAAGCTTGTTTTAATCAGGGAGCTCCACCAAACACTGTCCACCATGGGTAACCATTATCGCAATTGACACATCATTGTCACAGTATTCAGCTTCACAGCAACCACGAGTTACCTTTGTACAGCAAGTGGACAGACCAGGGCTATATGACCTAGAAGAATGTTTCACCAAAAACAATTAAAGGCAGGCCTGAGGGCTGCAGATTAGAGTCACCCACCTTTGGCTCGGAAGCATGACTTTCTGTCCACTAGGCCAACTGATCTCTATGCTGCTGCTGTTGTTGTTAAGTCTAGCTAATATAGCTAATTTTTAAATGTGCTGGTCCAATATACAATAATTTGGAAATTTGTAGACAAACTTTTAGCCAGTATAGGTTCATGAGCTGCTTGCAGTTATTGCTATGGCCTTATAGAAATCTGTGGTTCCAGGGAGGACCTGGATTAATCCTCTGTAGAAGTCTTTTATGCTGTTCCCCCCAATTATCTGATCCTTCTCCTCCCGGGTCAATAGCATTGTATAGAGCCATGTGACTTTCTTGAATTAATAGAGTGAATTCAAGGGGCACGTGTCATTTCTTGGCAGAAGATTTCCAGAGTCAGGATGTGGTTTGCCCTTTCCTTTTCCATCTGGTACTGACTGGCAAAGCTCTAGATGGTTGAGGTCCCTTCAGCCCATTTCTAAATGAAGATGGCAAGGAAGAAATCCCCCAAACACAGCTCAATTAAGATACTCACAGAGCATTAGCTAGAAACAAACTGGTGTTTCACTAAGATTTTAAGGCTACTTATTACAACAGCCTATCTTGGTTGAGGCTGACTTTCAGGGTCCTATAAGATGGGTAATTATTTTTTCACTATGAATATATATGGTCTTCCTTGTAACTATCTATGATGAGAAGGGCTCATAGAAGCTTTCAAATTTCCAGACTCTGAACAACCATTACCTGTGGTACAGAATTGATTCAACTATTTTTAGTTTTACACATTTTTGACCTATGCCAAAAAAGTTGCCAACTCAAGGAAGTTTTTCTAGTAAACAAGAAGGATCTGGGGGCAGAAGTTATTAAAAAGCAACAATATACAACTAGCAATAGTAAGAGCAGGACAGAATATGGAGGCAAGAGAAGAGGGTGGTCCGATGCCTCAAACTGGATTCCAGTTGGTTGAGTGGTTTGATATGGAATCAAGATTTTACCAAAAAGGAGCTGAGCAACACCAGCTCTTCAAGTTCCTTCAGCAGCTCCTAGGCCTCCCATCAGAACTTTCTTTTAGACTGTTACCTTCCACCCTTCATCCCATCTTCCATGTGTTTAAAAGCTCCATAACTACCCCGCGGTGTCTGGCATTCTCTCCCGAATAACTTAGCTGCGGCATTAGCATTTCTAAAGGCTGCCTTCATGTAAGATGTGTTAACTGCAGGGAATATATTTTCATATCATTCCCATGAACAGAAAAGGAACACGTTTCCACCATTGGGAAGCATTAGAGCATTCTGGACAACCTTGGAAAGTACTGATAACGAGGTTCCTCCGAAATAACACAGAATCAGACCCTTTGGGAATAAGAGTCACTGAACAAAAGTTAATGAAAAGGTATTCGTGTGGGTCATTTGCTTTCTTGGAAAACAAATGCCAATAATCCAGTTGCTTTGAAATATCTATACTTATAAGTTTAAATACATTTATTATGGCCCAGTCTTGTACTAGCAATATCACACTTTGTTAGTATCAAATTCCTAGACCAAATCACTAATGTTTCTATTACTTTCTTGTCTTTTGTATGACTATGTAGCAAATTACCACAAACGGAACTGTCTAAAGGGAGCTCTGGTGGCCTGGAGGGTAAGGAGTTATATTGCCGACCCAAAGGGAGGTTGTGCAAATCCACACCAAGGGTCCTTTTGGTGAATTAAGAAAACCAACTGATTAGGAACTAAATTACATCTACAAAATTCCTTTGCTTTTACCATATTCCTTTGAAGATAAGCACAGCTCCAACCCACGTTCAAGGATCTAATGATTCATTGGAAGTCATTTTAGGTTTGCCTGCTACATATTCTTTTGAAATCTCTATGCTTCTTGTATATTTTATTAGTCTGAGCCTCAGACTAGGCAATATTTTCATCATCATCTCTGTTATCCCTGTCATCTTCATTGTTATCCAAATAACAGTGAAAGTACTAGACAATGGGTTAACCTTCTTCTTGTCCCCCAGTGTGGCTCTTCATCTCTGCTCATTGTATTAGGTTTATGGTCAACAGCTGTACATTACTGGCTTCTAGTCAACCTGTTCCTAATTATGCCCACCCCATGTAGCCTTGTGAAAGTTCATATTTAAGTTCCATGTGAAAGAATCAAAGATGTTTCCTCCAACTAGGAAGAACTCAGTTTGTATGACAAGAGATCCTAACAAACTCTTTATCCTATCCAAAGCTAGAAATCAATCTAAACCAAATAACACAGATTCTAAAATAGTATCTCCTAAGATAGCATATAGGCTGGTGGTGTCTGTCAGGCATCAAAGATATTGGTAATTTGCTTCAGGAAGATTATGGATGAAGAATAAGAAATATTTCATTGAACAGATTTTAGGTATTAAGTAGTAGGAAGTAATATCTTTCTTAGGTTCTTTTCAGTTCAAGTTTCTCAACTGTTTAGTACAAAGCAAAAGGGGGTATATGGGATACTAATTAGGAGATGCTTCGGCAGCAACTATGAAAGCGATTGCAACCACTTTATATCCAGTGAATGAGCAGGCAGAGTAAAAATAAGAATAAAGCCATGTGATAGAGATATTACAGAGTATGTTAAAAACATCACACCTGGAAGGATTTTTTACAAGTTTCTCCTTTTTCTTAGATTCAACATTAATATGTTTTTCTCATTTAGGTTCACTAAGTAGTGTTTATTATTAATTCAAATTCTCAATTTTGAAGGGGAGAGATTTCCCATATGGTTGACATGCAGCTCTGTAGGTTCATAAATTTGTAAGAGTTTTGATTAACACTGACAGAAAACCCTTTGAAAACATATGGCTGTATATACATCATGTCATTTCTAATAAGATGACACATCCTTCTTCGCAAAATTTTCCCTAATAAGATGGGTTCAGTTGTATTTAAGAAACACGATAGTACTTTTGTTGATTTGTCTTTACCAAGAGAAAATTTGAGTAAAAATAAACTTTATTTTGTTGTTGCAACAGACGCTGAAAGCATAGCAGATAGTTGGTGGGAATTGAAAAAAAAAAGGTGCTATCTCTAAGTCTCTAAGTACTTTTTATAGACCCAATTAACATGTTGTAAACTTGGAGTGTTTTTATGGCACCCCACATTTGCATCCATGACTGTGTTGTACATACAACCATGCTGATTTGGGGTCCATCTTTGTCTCTGCAGGTGTCAGAACTCCTCTCCTTAGTCTTTACTGGTTGCAACTTTAATACTATTTGGGCAACAAAGTGTTCTCATCTAGGATAGTTACTTGCCTCTTCAGATTAAGAAATATTCTTGGTTCTTGGCCTGATTTGCTTCTACCTCTTTAGAAACCCATTAGCAAGAAACTGATTTCAAGAATTCTAACGTTGTTGTTGTTGTTGTTGTTGTTGTTGTTGTTGTTGTTGTTATGTGCCACAAGTCACTTATGACTCATAGCGACCCTGTACAAGAGCTCTAAACGCCATTCTATCCTGTGCCAACCTAGCCATCTCAAATGCACTTATTCCCACCACTCCAGTCACAGAATCGATCCATCTCATCAAAGGTTTTCCTCTCCTTCACCGCCTCTCCACTCTGCCAAACATGATGTCCCTCTCCAAGGACCAGTCCCTCCTTGCAAAATGCCCAAAGTATGTCAGACGAAGCTTCAGAATCCTTGACTCCAAGAAGCATTTGGCTTCATCTTCTCCAGGATAAACCTGCTTGTTCTCCTAGCAGTCCATGGTATATTCAATACTCTTCTCCAGCACCACAGCTCAAAGGCATCAATTCTCTTTCTAGCATCCCTATTTACTGTCCAACTCTCTGATGCATAGCACGTAATTGCAAAGACTATAGCCCAGATCAGGCACACCTTAGTCTCCAGCCTGACGTCGTTGCTAAACTATTTGAAAGGTACTTTGAAATGGATGATGGAAATCCAATGTGCAATTTGTATAAAGAATCTTTTTAAACAATTCCTTTTTTAGAAGTTCCACGTAGTGCTATACATCACAGGCGACTCAGTGGCACATAACAATAGGAACATACTACGATAGGTTTGGAAGCAAGAGTGGCATCCAATTCCTAAATAACATGTCTCCAGAAACTCTATGAAATTTGATAAATGTCAATAGTTGTAGAGGGACTTCAGGCCTTTTGTTTATGCAGTTAATATGAGTCATGCTCGACTCGAAGACAATCAACAACAACAACAACATAGGCCTTTAGGATGTGAAGAAAAATTTATCATCAAGAAAATTCATAATTAGTAGTGTGTATTAAAGAATAAAAAATTGCCAACAAATAAATGTTGATCAATCACAGAAAAAAAATCATTACAAATCATTTCTAGGATGCTGAATAATAGTAAAGATTAAAGTTTGGCTGCTAGAAAATACCCAACCTCAATATTCTGTGAAATGAACAAAATTCTATCTCATCTGAGGTCTTCCTCTCCTGCATTGTCCCTCCACCCTTCCGAGCATGATGTCCTTCTCCAAGGACCGATCTCTCCTGGCCACACACCCAAAATATGTGAGACAGAGCTTCAAAATCCTAGCCTCCAAGTAGAGACTTGATCTAACCCTCTCCAAGATAGACCTATTTGCTTTCTTGGCAGTCCATAGTATGTTCAAGACTCTTCTCCAGAACCACAACTTTAAGGCATCAATTCTTCTTCTTACATCCCTAGTCATTGTCCAGCTTTCTGCAGTATAACAAGTGATTGTGAAGACCATGGCTTGGATTAGGTGCACCTTAGTCTCTAGACTGACATCATTGCTTTTCAGCACTCTGGAGAGGTACCTAACAGCAGATTTTCTCAATGCAATCCATCTTTTGCTTTTCTGACTGCTGGTGTTAATTAACAGTGTTAATTGTGGAGCCGAGCAAGCTGAAATTGTTAACAACCTCAATCTCTTCTTCATCTAATATGGTGCTGCCATTTGGCCCAGTGGTGAGAAAATTTTTCTTCCTGATGTTGAGCTTCAATCCAGTCCTTGACCTCGACCTTTTGCAGTAAGCACTTCAGGTCTTCTTCAGTTTCAGCAGTCAAGGTTGCGCCATCTGCATATCGTTAAGTTGTTGATGAATTTTCCTGCAGTCTTGATGCCACACTCCTCCTCATAAAACTTATGTCTAATACTTCTAAAAGTGCCAACTAAAGAAAGAAACAAATTATTCCACTTTTTTAAGCTAATCAAGCTCCCACCGAAGCAATAAAAGAAGCACAAGTTCACAAAATGCCGGAATGTATCATCAATTCCCTTCATTTTGTAGAGAAGCAGACTGAAGAAATAAAACTCATTGTAGATTTCATCCCTTACATAACACACTGGTGTCGGCAAAGAGAGAAGGGGTGCAAAAGTCTACCATTCATACTGTGTCAAATTGGGAAATGGCTTTAAAATAGCATATAGATTAGTTAACAAGTCCTCAGCAGAAATTGAAAAGCTAAGATCTTCTCAGTACGAACTACCAACATTTCCACATTCCATCCTACCCAGCTAGACTAAGGAAAGCAAAAGACACACGAATTGGCATTTAATTTCAGAGGTACGCAGTTCGAATCCACCAGATGCTCTGCTGGAAAAGGAGTGACAATCTCCTCTTGTAACAGTCAGATCCGATTTGATGGTACATACACAAAAAATAATAAAATAACAATTTTTTTTTAAAAAGTGGCATTTAGTGTTCATACACACAGTGCAGAGAGGCCTCAGACAGACTGTAAAAGTAATAAAGAAAAATGTTCACTTGGACTATAAAATACTAAATAGAAAGTTTGAACAGGGCACAATTTCTTTAGAAGATAAATGTATAAAGAGACACAGAAAGAGTGATGGAGAAAAACATAGAACCCAAAACATATTAATATCAGCCTGGAGGAAAACAAGAACAGAGATAAACACTCCAACTGCTTATGCTATTAGAAGAATTTCATAAAAAGAAATCATTAAAAAATCAAACTGAGAGAGATCAAAGTAATTAATTAAAAAATTGAGAACTAAAACATTTCAATAAACTAGACTATGGATAATAGATAGAGCTGTGGTGTTGGAGAAGAGTATTGAATATATCATGGACTGCTAAGAAAACAAACATTCATGCTAGAGAGGGTGAAACCAGGGTGCTTCTTGGAGGCAAGGATTCTGAGGCTTCATCTGACTTACTTTGGACATGTTTAAGGTGGGACCAGTCCTTGGAGAGGAACGTCATGCTTGGGAGATTGGAGGGACAGCATAAGAGAGGAAGACCCTCTATAAGATGGATTGATTCAGTGACTGGGGTAATGGGGATAGGTATGTCAGAGACAATAAGATTGGCCCAGGATAGAGCAGGGTTTAAGGCTATTGTACACAGGGTCGCTAAGACTCACAGGTGACTCAATGGCACATAACAACAACAATTCACAAGAAGGTCAATAAAATTAAATTGTAAGAATACATGAAATCTAGATATAATCATAGTAAATGCAGAAGAAAAATACAAAAAGAGTAAAACAAGTAGGAGGTGAACGATAAAGATAATCTAACATAAAAATAATTGGTATCTCTGAGAAGCTGTCACAAAAGAAACAAATCCAAACAGGTTTGCAGTTTGAAATGTCACACTATGTTTCAGCGTGTGTAGGGTGGGGGGAGGGGAGGTGAAACAAACTTTAAAAAAACCAAGAAATCAACCCTGACAGGTGAGTCCACGTGGATGTATCTTTCCCATCGTCATTGATTCATTTCTGCCTGATAAATCATCCTCCCCTGAGTTTCTCAGGCTGTAAATTTCATGAGAGGAGATTTTTCCATATTCCTTCTGAGGTAGATCAACCTACTAGAGAGGAGCACTGTTTGGGTTTGATTAGCAGTGAAACACTCTACAGACTACACCATCAGAAGCGCCCCAAACAGATGTGCATGCTTGTGAAAACAGTGAACTCAAGAATAAAGACATCGGCAAAGTAGCAGAGGAAAAAAAGGAAAGGTACATTGTTTTCAGACATGCTGGAAATGTTCAGTGTCAGAAGAGGATGGGAACACTTTCGACAGAGTTCTAAGGAAAAGACCTCCTAGATTATGCAAAGTAGCATTTGTGACGAAAAATTAAATCTAGACATAAGCTAAATTTAATCATAGCAAATGGACAGGGAAAATAAAAAGAGAATAAAACAGAAGATGAAAGATAAAGAGAATCTAGCTTAAGAATAATTGCTGTTGTTTTTGTGTGTCATAGCGTCAGAACCGACCCATAGCTGACTGTCAGGCAGATTTTCAGAAGCAGTTAATCACACCCGAGTATCTCTAAAAAGGCACTCCAGCAGAATGGGAAATGGGGTGGGGTTTTTTCCTACATAAGAGTAAATAAATCATTAGCACACTCCACTGCTAACAAAAAGCTTGAAGGTTTGAGCCTACCCAGAAGCACTTCTGAAGAAGGCCTGGACAAATATTTTGGAAAAACCAGCCATTAAAACCCTATCAAACACAGCTCAGCTCTACTGACCCACTTGGGGTTGCCATTTGTTGAAAACAATTCAATGACAAGTGGGGCTTGGCTTAAGGAAAAGAAAATTATTTGTTTAACTGTTCTACCAAGACAATTTGTTGGTTAAATAAAAGCAACCACAAAAAGGACCTTTTTAAAAATGGAAAAAGTAGCACAAGATAAAGGTAAACAACCCAATTGAAAAATGGGCACAGGATATGAACAGACACTTCACCAAAGAAGACATTCAGATGGCTAACAAACACACGAAGAAATGTTCAAAATCCCTAGTTCTAAGAGATGCAAATCAAAACAACTATGAGATATCATCTCACCTCCATCAGAATAGCAAAATTTAACAGAACAGCAAACCTCAAATGCTGGCGAGGTTGTGGAGAAACTGGAACCCTTATTCACTGCTGGTGGGAGTGTAAAATGGTGCAACCACTATGGAAGGCAGTATGGCGCTTTCTCAAAAAGCTGCAAATAGAAATACCATTGGACCCAGCAATTCCACTACTGGGAATTTACCCTAAAGAAACCGTAACTGCCACCCAAGCAGATATATGCACACCCATGTTTATTGCTGCTGTGTTCGGAATAACAAAGAGCTGGAAACAACCCCAAGTGCCCATCACCAAACAATGGATAGAGAACCTCTGATATACACATGGAATACTATGTAACATTGAAAAACAAGGAACTCACGAAATACTATGCAAAATGGATAACACTGGAGGACATTATGCTGAGTGAAATATCTCAGTCACAAAAGGACAAATATTCCATAGTGCCACTGTTGGAAAACAGGACTGACATCAGGGTTGAGGGAAGAGAGAAAAGGAGGGGGAGGCATGATGTATACTGCATTGAAAAAGATGAGGGAGAGATCTATTTAAAAGGGACATATGAATGGGTATTCTTGTCATTACAGAAGTCCAGAGTGAAGGCTGCAGAGTGGAGTGGATTTGGCAGGAGGGATTGTATAACAATGAAAGAGTTTTTCTTTTTCTTTTCAAGGAGAAGAGTGAGTAGGGGGGAGGGGGTGGGCAGGGAGAAAAGCGCAACAAGGAATGACTGGAAACCCTAAGTCTCTGTAAACTTTCATTAAAATTAATAAATACATTTTTAAAAAGGGAAAAATTAATGAAATCTAGCATCCATGACCCAGTTAAAAATGTTTCCAACAGAAAAAGTCAGTCAACTAAGAGAGATGAATCGCTTAGAAAGTTTCGATGCGTTGTTGCAAAAAGGATGGAAGTAATGATGAATCGAACTAGATGCTGTGAAAATTTGTGTCATGGAAGTAAACGTGTGCAAAGTCAGCAAAACAGTACAAACAATTAAACTGGGAAGCTTGAAGAATGAGAAGGGGAGAAATATAAAAGACTGCCTTCATGGCAGATAACTACCACTCAAGAATAAACTGTTGTTGTTGTTGTTGTTGTTGTTGTGAGTCATTGGGTCACCTGTGACTCATAGTGACCCTCTGTACAACAGTTAAGAACCCTGCAATACCTCAGCCAGTCTCACTGATTCCAACACATCTAACTCCATTATCCCAGTTACTGTGTCAGTCCATCTCATCCTGGGTTTTCCTCTCCTGTACTGTACCTCCACCATTCCAAGCATGGTGTCCTTCTCCAAAGACTGGCACCTCCTGGCCATTTGCCCAAAGTATATGAGACAGAGTTTCAAAATATGCCTCCAAGAAGCAGCTTGGTTGAAAATGCTAATGTTTGTTGAGTGTTTATTTTGGGGTTGGGTTTTTTTTTTCCTTTCATAATGTTATGCTCGTTCCTATGTACCCTCGAGTTGGAACCAACTCATAGTTGATCCTCCAATGGGTTTTCAGAGGCAGTAAATCCCTTCTTTATCCTGAGGAGCAGCTGGTAGATTTGAACTGTGAGCCTTCAAGTTGGCAGTGCAATTCCTTACCACTAGGCCACCATAATATTGATTCTAAAATTTAAATTGCTGACTTCAGAAATAATCTTTCTTACAGCAAGAGCAGCTTCCACTTCCTAAATAACATGCTTCTAGAAATTCTATGAACTTTGATAAATGTCAATAGTTATAGAAAGGCTTCAGGCCTTTTGTTCACAGGGTCACTATGAGTCGTGCTCGACTCAAAGGCAATCAACAACAAAGATAAAAACATTTATCTCTGGCTTTGCAGCTATTCATGCGTGCTTCAAGTTCTTTTTATTCAGTTTTTGCAAATTAAAATGCTTCTATTTCAGAACAATTTCTTAAACGCAATGTGGCCATCTTAGATTATATCACAGAACATGGAAAGGATATTATTGGAAAAGCTAATAAAATGCACAGAAAGTATGATATTTAATATCTCAATATTAGGTTGGGTTGTGGCAAATGAACTGCAGTGATATGAAATATCAGTGTTACAAGAAATAAGGTAAGCTGTAGGTGGGAGCTTTCTGTATTGTCTTTGTAAATCTAAAATTACCTCAAAATATAAAGTTCCTTTTAAAAATTCTATGCACCAGCCTTCACTTTTTCTTTGCACTTCGTGATCTAAGAAATCTGGAATGACATTTATCAAACGTTAATTCTGGGTATTTCCAGATAGGTAGTTAATCAGGGTTATTTGCTTCTTTTATTTTGTCTCCCTTTTTAAATTTATTTTTACCTAAGGAGATATATATATACACATATATTTACCATTACAAACAACTTTGTGATTCTGATTTTGAGAAAGAAACAAACCAATGTGGTTAATTGTGATTAAAAAAATTAAACTCAACAAAGGAGGATGCTTCAACTATTTAGATCCTCTCAGAAGAGCTGTGGGTGAGCATTAACATTACTGGTAAGTATATTCATTTTCTCCTGGACACAGAGCCTACTAATTGGTCCTAAAAGCCTTCTGAGGTCCCAACTCTATTATTTCTTAGTTGTTGGGATGGATGGAAAACCTCATAAGCAGTTCCTTACTTCACCTCTACCTTCCATGCGAACTTCCGAGTTTTAAAACAACCCAGTGGTAGATGGAATTTGCTCCAGGACTTAAGAACCATAAATGACATAGCTGAGCCTCTACATCTTGTGGTTCCTAACCTCTACACTATAATAGACAAAGTGCTAGTCTATAGGCCTTTTATTGTAAGAACCACCTTCCCTCTGTAACTTGATTTGTGCCACTATTAGAACCTCTACTTGGAATATTATTGCTTTTTAATTTTTGACTCATGTACTTTTAACTTGTTAGTTAAATTTGTGTCTCCTAGGCTGCAACACCTCCATGATACATCTTCAAGGATATGAACATGTATGGCTAAGCACAATTGATAACAGTGAATCTAAATTCCAAAATCAATCTCCATAATAGTCTATGTGTTTCCTACTGCCAAAGGGGCCCTTTAGAGTAGTGAGAGAAGATCTTCACCCTGAAACCCACAGCGTCCCTTTTCAGCAGGAAGTAGCTAAGAGAATACGCCATCCCCTTTTCCTTATGAATCAGGGTATAGTCTCTCTCAGGGAGGAGTGATAGGAAATGGCAAAGGACACACTGACAAAGGAGATTAACCAGAACTGGCTTTGACAAGCACTGTGGCAATTGGACAATTAAAACAGACATTCGGGGGAGGGGGGAAGAAGAAAGAACTGGGGAGGGTGGAGAAAACAGGGCAACAATGAATAAATGAAAACCCAAAATCTCTGTAAATGTTCATTAAAACTAATAAAATTTAATAATAATTTTTTAAAAAAGAAAAAAATTAAACTCATCCCTGAACTTCCAGTGGGTTCTCAGAGTGTGTCTCATACAGAAGGAGGATACCCTTCTTTCTCCTGCAGAACAGCTGTTGAATTCTAACTGCCTGCCTTTGGGTTAGCAGCGTAGCTCACTCCTCAGGGACCCCCAGAGCTCCCAAGATGAATATTGTTGTTAGTAGGTGCTGCGGAGTGGAGTACGGTCCACAGTGCTATGAACAACAGATCTGAACCCTGTCATATCTTGTGCCTCCTCACCATCTCAGATACATTGAGCCCGCACAGTGCAGCAATCACTGTGTCTTGATGCTGCTAATAGATGATTATTATCATAATGAAAATATGCATTCTCAAACCATTTTTTCTAGTTTTGCTAGGCCCCGCTTACACAAATATTATGTACTTAATATGTTACTAACTATTATATAAGTTGATTAAACACTGATAAAGATAAGAGGCTACAACAAATTATTATTATAAAGGGCAGGTAAGGTAGAATAAAAATGGGGGGAAGAGCCAGATGAGGAAAATCTATTTATATTATATGTTAAAAAAAGCAGAAGACAAAAATTATTATAACCATCTCATCTCAAAGATATTTACGGGGGTGGGGGAAGTGGCTAAAATTAGACTAAATTGTTCCCAGTGTTTGTCAGTAGAGCGATGATTTTTACTTTCTCCTTCATACCATTTTCAGTTGCGCAGTGACTAGAAACATATATTCACACAGTGAGCACACATTTACAATAATTGGAAAATAAACATTACTGTTACCCAATAAGGTTTGAACTGGTATTTGATGGGTCAACTGGAAAAGTTAATTAAAGCAGTGATTCATAAAATGTGATACATCTGCACCTTAAAGATTTAATTTTAACTTAAAACATGTGGATGCCCATTCACTTGTCACTCTTTCGATGCTGAGCCGAGGCCCTCTCTGTATTGAGCTTGGCTGATCTGAATTCCCAAGCAGTCATTCTTCCTAAACCACCCAAAATTCATCAACTAGAAGTGCCAGCTTATATTTCTTTGAGGCAGAAAGAGATCTTTGGGAGACCTATAAAGCCATTTTCCGCATCTGGCTCTTCCCCCCATTTTATTCCTACCTTACCCGCCCTTTGTAATAATAACTTGTTGTAACCTCTTATCTTTATCAATGTTTAATCAACTTATATAATAGTTATTAAGTACATAATATTTGTGTAAGCAGGGTCTAGCAAAACCAGAAAAATTGGTTTAGGAATGCATATTGATTCTTACAATGGATGGAAATAAAAGTATAGGCTTTAAAGACAGAACGCTTAGTTAGCTACATGTTCTCATTGTGCTGCAGGTAGAAATAAGAAGGTTGCCAGAGAGAACAGAGCCTCCATTAAGGGAAGGAGCTGGGGAAAGGTTATGACAGCTCTTGTATATGAACTTAACAACAGCAGTAGTAAGAGGAGACTGCCATCAAAGTTCCTCCTGATTGATTCTATACAAGATCTCTGGGATACTCTCAATGGTTCCTTCAACATGCAGTAGAGATGAATGACAACTGGGTCATTTGGTCCCACCCTGTAAACTGACAGTAGTGTTTCCATTTTACAGATGAGGAGACGGAGACATTAAAAAAAGTACTCGGGAACTTTTGGCTGTTAATTGACAAATTTAGGATGTAATCCTGGATCTGTGTTCTGACATCAAGTGCCCTGCTCACACACTCTACCAGAGTCAAACCCAAAGTCAAATTCATTGCTGCAAAATAAGAACTGACTCCTGACTGATCCTCCATTGGGTTTCTGAGGTGATAAATATAATGGGAGGAGAGTGCCCCATCTTTCTCCCTTGGAGTTACTGGTGAATTTGAACCACCTAAGAGATGTGGCCTTTGTGTTAGCAGCACCCTGTGGACTGTGTCACCAAAGTTCTACCTTCATTCTTTGTTGTTGTTAATGGCTTTCAAGTCACAGACAACTCATAACAACTCTGTGAACGAAAGACCTGAACTTACATAACTTTCACTGTTTCTCCAACTTCATGGAGTTTTTGGAAGCAAGCTGTTTCAGAAGCGGATGCCACTCCTGCTTCCAAGTTTGTTTTAATCAAGGAGCTCCACGAAACACTGTCCATCATGTGTAATCATTATCGCATTTGACACACCAGTGTCACACAGTGTTTAGCATCACAGCAGCCACGAATTACCTCTGCACAGCAAATGGAGAAACCAGTGCTATACCACTTAGAAGAATGTTTGACCAAAAACAAAACCAGGCCTGAGGGCCACAGATTAAAATCACCCACCTTTGGCTTGTAGCATCACTTTCTGTCCACTAGGCCAGCAGAGCTCTATGTTGTTATTGTTAAGGGTCGTAGAGTCATGGACAACTCATAGTGACCCTATGAACAAAAGACCTGAACACTTATATAACTTTCCTCGTTTCTCCAAGTTCATAGAGTTTTTGGAGACAAACTGTCTTAAAGGTAGATGCCACTCCTGCTTCCAAGCTTGTTTTAGGGTTAATATTAAATAAGAATAGAAAAGTACATGAAGAGAAGGCATTTTTAAATTGCCACCATTATTGTCAGTGTAAAGCAATTTTATTATGTGGAAATCTCCTCCTATGCAATTATTTACAGCCTTAGAAACCTCATGGAGAGGTAGCTATAAATCCTTTCCAACGGGACCACAATGAGATGATGAGGTGATATAAAAATGGGGTGTTCTATGCCATATGCCTCTGCCTTTTTATATTTAGGTTCATTCACACCCATTTTTGTATTTGGGCCCTGTCTCACAGGATTCCTATTTTCTTTAGGACTATCTGCATGCTCATATGTCTTTAATTGAACAAGCACGGTCTGATGGTTCAACTTTTACTATATGCATGAAGATAGATGGACAGTGGCATTAGCTTAAGCTGAGTTCTCCAGAGTGAATGTTACATCCATCTATGTGTCTATCTATCTAGTTATTAAACTTACTCAAGGAAAAGTTTCACACAGTTGTAGAAGCTGATGAATCCCAAGTCCATGAGTCAGAAGTCAAACTGGAGGCTCCACTTCACTGAAGTGGCTTCTTCCTTCACGCCTTCTCTGAACAAGCTCTGCACGATGGAGGGCCCAGAGGTTCTCATCTGTATCTTAAGTTGACCTCATCTATCCCTCTGGTTTTAAATATTGCATTTTTCACATATAACATGATTATAAAAGAACATGTTATGATAATATAATATAATATA
>NW_006399756.1:12897650-12909701 GCF_000299155.1 Elephantulus edwardii | reverse complement strand
TATTCTAAAATGTGCATGTGAATAAAGCATATAGGATTCATAAGAAACTAGCACACAAAGAGATCATCTGGTTTGCAAAAACCAATAATGCATATGTTATTTGCATAAAATATACTACTATTGATAGATCGACCCCATACTTTTTCTTCTGTCCCTTCTTTTCCCCTGAAATCTGTTAGAGATACACCACCATTTGCATTTATAAGAGCCTTCTTAAATGTAGCACATGCGTAATGAATTCTTGATTGTCACTAACCAAAATCTCCTCATAGCCCCAAGTTCTGCCCAATCTGTAAATAGTACCATGATTGATAAGTTGATCAATTTTTTTTTAAAAAAAGACAAAAATCCCTGATTTTTCTTTTCCTTCTTCTCATCACATTCAGATCATCAGCAAGTCCTGTCTGCTGTCAGCTCTCAATTTGGAATGTCAAAGAAATCCTTTTTCTCTTCATTGTCACGGTTAGCTCTCTGAGCCAACTCACTTTCATTTCTTACTGGTTCTGTCTGCCACTGAAAACCACAGCTATAGAGTCAATTTCTACTTATGGTGACCCTCCACCATGTTCCATAAACTAAGTCGTAGTGGGAAGAGACAGCCCCTCTTTTTCTGTGGGAAGAGGTCTTGCGTTCACCCCACCACTGCTCTGTTTAGCAGCTCAACATATAACGCACCGGTTCAGATATTTTGCCTCTGAGAGCTTTCTCTTGACCACATTTCCCCCCATTATACAGTTTTATTTTGGACATTTGTCACAGTCTGAATTATTTCTTTTTTACAGGTTTGGTCTCTGATGCATTGTACAAAATTAAGAGCTAACATCAAACTTCTGAAAATCCATCAGATTTACCACTAAACACAAATCCTTCTTCCCTCCAACACAGCCCCCTCATCAGAGTTCAGGTCTGTGCCCTCTCTCACCTAACTTTTACACTAACTTCTGGAAAAAGTACCACCTAGAACATTAACAGAAGCCTTGGTGGTGCAATGGCTAAGCACTCAGGTAATCCAAAGGTAGGACATTCGGGTCCACCAGCCACTCCATGGAAGAGAAGAACTGGAAAACTCCTCCAAGAAAGATTGCTGTTGAGTGTTGTTGAGTTGTTTCAACTCATAATGACCTATGTGACAGAGTAGAGCTGCCCCACAGGATTTTCTAGACAGTAATCTCTGGTGGTCTAGGGGCAAAAAGCTGTGCTGCAATGCTGAAGGTACTTGGTTCGAGTCTACAGTTGCTCCCACAGTAGAAATATGGATAATTGCCTCCCATGCAATTAACTGCCCCTGAAAATTCACCAGAGGGTCAGCTATGGGTCGGTTCCAAGAACAACAACCATCTTTATGGAAACAGACTGCCCAGTCTCTCACAGAGTTTTCTCCCATAAGGTGGGTTCCAACCACAGACCTCTCAGTTGTTGTTGTTGCTGTTGTTGTTGTTATGTGCTGTCGAGTCGTCTGCGACTCATAGCGACCCTATGCACAACAGCCCTAAACCCTGCTCTATCCTGCGCCAACCGCACTGCCTCTGACACACCCATCTCGTTCACCCCAGTCACTGAATCAATCCATCTCATAGAGGGCCTTCCTCTCCTGCGTCGTCCCTCTACCCTCCCAAGCATGATGTCCCTCTCCAAGGACCCGTCCCTCCTGGCAACATGTCCAAAGTATGTCAGACGAAGCCCCAGAATCCTTGCCTCCAAGGAGTAGCTTGGTTTAATCCTCTCCAAGATGAATCTGTTTGTTTTCCTGGCAGTCCAGGGTACATTCAGTACCCTTCTCCAGCACCACAGCTCAAAGGCATCAACTCTCCTTCTGTCCTCCCTAGTCATTGTCCAACTCTCTGATGCATAACAAGCGATTGGAAATACCATGGCCTGTATCAAGCACAGCTTAGTCTCCAGAGAGACACCATTGCTCCTGAGTACTTTAGAGAGGTCCCTAACAGCAGACTTTCCCATCACGATATGCTTTTTGATTTCCTGACTGCTGGTGGTGCCAAGAGTGTTGACTGTGGACCGAGCAAACTGAAGCTGTGAACAATCTCAATCTCTTCGCCATCCATCCTGATGCTGCCAATTGGTCCAGTGGTGAGAATCTTTGTCTTCTTGACATTGAGCCTCAGTCCATACTGAAGGCTGCAGTCCTTGACCCTCCGCAACAAGTGCATGAGGTCCTCCTCAGTTTCAGCAAGCAGGGTTACCAACTATAAATCAGTAGTACTGTATCATAAAGGGTTGCAATGAGTCACAAGTGACTTGAAAGCACATCACAAAAACAAAGAAGCCAATACATCTCCTCCTGGTACCTGGGAGCTCTTGTTGCCTCGTCATAAGGAGTTGCACTGCCTCTTCAAAGGCACGCAGTTCAAAAGATGGACAATCTCCTCTCATGTAATTGACTGTCTCTGAAAACCCACTGGAGGGTCAGCTATGAATTAGTTCTGACTCAACAACACACAACAATAACAGCAAACTACTTGGGGGAAAACCTTAAGTAAAGAGTCTATCTTTTAATTGCTTATTTAACCAAGGGTTAAAAGCCACTGACTTCTCAAAAAGAAACCTCTGTGTTCTAATTTATGCATCCCTACCTATCAACTGTCAGGAGGAATGCGAAAGGTCAAGTCAAATTGCACCAATAGGTGTTTCATAAGCTAAATGGTGATAAAGAATTGGATCGGCCAAAAAGCTAACCCAGAAATAGAAATGAATATATACTGTCAGCAAGCCATTCCTCACAGGATATAAATTATAACCACTCCAAGATCTAGTAGGTGTTCACTCAAGTTTCTCCGTGAGTTTTCATAGCTCTTAGACTATTGTGTTTGAAGTGAAAGTTAATAAAAGTCCAGAAATGAATTTGAAATAGTATTGGTACCTAGAGACTAAGTTTTTAGAGAAAGTCCCCTCCACCTTGAGCGACTGTGGCATAAAAGAAGTCCACCATCCCACATGTGGTCTTCAAGGACCCCCCTCCCGGAGCGGAGTACGAGCCACAGGTACTACCCTCTCCCAGGAGGAAAACCCTGCACTTTGCTATTGGCTCCTGGAAGCAGATAAAACATGGCTCAAGTGTCCCTTATACCCCTACTGAGGTTCTGTGATCTGCAGACCATCCGGAAAATCTATTTGTCAAACATAATCAGTCTCATAAAGGTGAGAGGCAGAAAGCAACTCCTGTGATCTTACAGATCTGAGGAATATTGGCAGGTAAACCAGCAGGTTTTATCAGCACAGACAAAATGCAGTGAGGGATTGGGAACAATTGCCGAGATCATTCAAACCCAAAGCAATAACTTTTCCTTCCCCCTAACACTACTGATACGAAGGAAGGAAATAATGACCAAGATAACCCATACTCGCTGTCCACATTGGCTGAACTCACCAGGAACTCTGGGAAAACAGCCCCAAAGAGCCATGGTCCAGGGACCTAAAGGTTACTAGAATTTTAGTGCCAACTGTTGGCCTGGAACCCAGGGGAGGTGGCCGAGCGCCCACAGACACTTTAACCTGTGAGCGAGGCTGACATTAAAATTGAACCAGACCAGAAGGGTTAGGCATTCCCTTGGAGCCAGGCAGGTAACCCCACTAACAAACGAGGCTTCACTATGAGGCCAGACCCAGCAATTTTCACTTCATTCTTTTCCAACATGTATCAGATATTCCAACAGGACATGACATTTAAACCTTAGAATACAATGTTACAGGAACACAAATGTAGCACAGCAAGTGTATTTCAAAGGCAGCTACTAAGAGGTCAAGTTGGTTTACATTTACTGAATTACAGCAGAAAGCCCCACCACTGTCACCGGAGACTGAGATAGCCAGAGTCTGAGGAAGTCCCTTACAGGAGCCTCCTGGTGCCGCGTATGCAGTGGGCAATCGGTAAGCTTCTGTAGAATCCTGGCCCCTTTTAAAAGAGAACGAAGCTATTTCCACGTTCTTACGATGGTGAATAATGCTGCTATGAACATTGGTGTGCAAATTTCAGTTTGTGCCTCAGTACTCATTTTCTCAGGGTATATTCCAAGTGGTGGAATAGCTGGGTCATACGTAATTTCTATGTTCAGCTTTTTGAGGAAGCACCAAATGGCCTTGCAGAATGGTTGCACCATTTTACAATCCCACCAACAATGTCTAAGAGTTCCTTTCTCACCACATCCTCTCCAACCTCTATTACTTGCTGCCCTGTTAAACTTTGTCACTTTTACTGGAGTGAGATAATACCTCATTCGAATGGACTGAGAAATTATGGTACATTCACACAATGGGATACTATGCAGCACACAGGAGCAATAACTGTAAATTATTACCTAGCTTGGAAGGGATTGGAGAGCATTACGTTGAGTGAACTAACTCAGTCCCACAAGGATAAATACTGTATAAGACTGGAAGCAGAGGAATGTGAATGTCCAGGGGGAAGAGGGGATTAATCGTTGGGTTGTACAATTTGATGGGTGGGGGATGAGGGATATTGAAAGAATTTGTCCAACTTTGTATTAGAATTTTGTAAATAAACTAGTGTAGAAAAAAACAAAATTGTTAAAAAAAAAAAACCAAAAAAAAGTGGGGGTAATGGTAGGCATAGTTCAATGGTGAGTAATTTAATAAAACACAATGTATGTGAATGTATGAAACACAATGTAAATAAAGAAAAGTGTGAGGGGAAATTTAAAAACAAATAAAAGAGAATGAGGAAATTTGGAACCTGGTTTGTGGAGTCTGAAATTGTTACATTGTTGGCATCTGTCAAGTGGACACCTGATTCCTGGCAACCTTATGCACAGTGAGATCAAACTGTTGAGATCTGTAGAGTTTTCAGAAGTACGCCACCAGGCCTTTCTTCCTGGCCAGCTTAATCTGGAAGCTCTGGTGAAATCTGTCCAGCATCATAGCAATACACAAGCTTCCACTGACAGATGGGTGGGAGTCAGGTTCCCGAGTCTTCCTCATGGAACATTGGAATTCTGCTGTGGGACACCCACTGTCCCTGAATCATTTACTCCTTGTTGGTTTATGCCACTGGGTTGGAACCGACTCATAGTTGACCAGTCAGCAGGTTTCCAGAGGCTACAAACCACACAGGAGGAAATTGCTTTCTCCTTTCACAGAGCAGCTGGCGGATTCGAACCACATGCCTTTAGGTTGGCAGAATAGCTCCTCACCACCTAGAGGCTCCACTCTGCACATCAACTCACTCATTGCTGGTTAGTAGGTTCTGACACACAGCTGATCCTCTACTGAATTTCTGATTCTGTAAATCTTTACTAGAAGAAACTGCCCATCTTTCCCCATGAAGCCCTCCCTTGACTAGAACCCCCAGAGAAGGTGGCCTTTGGGCTACCAACAGAACTCCCTGTGGACCACAAGTAGGCACCCATTAGGCTCAAATGTCGTTGGTGTGTGCCGTTGAGTTGGAACTGACCCCTAGCTGAACTTGTAGCGGAATTTGAGAGGCTGTAAACTGCATGGGAGGAGACTGTTCATTCATTCCCTGCAGAGCAGCTGGTGGATTTGAACCACATGCCTTTGGATTGACAGCACAACTCCTTGTGCAGTGTGTCACCAGGGCTCCCGCTAGGCTCAAACAACATGTATTAAAGAAGTGAATCTTCTGCATATGCTTATACTTTTTCCTATTTGGAAGAAGTAAGGGAGCACCTAATTTTTTTTTATTATTATTTTGTCCTGACTGGCACAATATGGATTGAGGCTCAATGCCAAGAAGACAAAGATTCTCACCACTGGACCAATTGACAGCCTCAGGATGGATGGTGAAGAGATTGGGATTGTTCACAGCTTTAGTCTGCTTGGCTCCACAATCAACACTCTTGGCACCAGCAGCCAGGAAATTAAAAGACATATTGCCATGGGAAAGTCTGCTGTTAGGGACCTCTCTAAAGTACTCAAGAGCAACAATGTGTCTCTGGAGACTAAGGTGCATCTGGTACAGGCCATAGTCTTTGCAATCATTTGTTATGCGTCAGAGAGCTGGACAATGACCAGGGAGGATAGAAGGAGAATTGATGCTTTGGAGCTTTGGTGTTGGAGAAGAGTGCTGAGAGTGCCATGGACTGCTAAGAAAACAAACAGATTCATCCTGGAAAGGGTTAAACCGGGCTGCTCCTTGGAGGCAAGGATTCTGAAACTTCATCTGACATACTTTGGTCATGTTGTAAGAAGGGACCGGTCCTTGGAGAGGGACATCATGCTTGGGAGGGTGGAGGGCAGGTGCAGGAGGGGAAGGCCCTCTGGGAGATGTACTGATTCAGTGACTGAGGCAATTGGGATGAGTGTGTCGGAGACAATGAGATTGGCACAGGACAGAGCAGAGTCTAGAGCTGTTGTACATAGGGTTGCTATGAGTCGCAAGTGACTTGACAGCACATAACAACAATGTGTGTGTGTGTGTGTGTGTGTGTGTGTGTGTGTGTGTGTGTGTGTACCGTCAAATCGGATCTGACTGGTACAGGGGGAGATTGCCCCTCCTTCTCCAGCAGAGCATCTGGTGGATTCGAACCATGTACTTCTGGGATTGCAGTGCAGCTTCTTGCCACGAGGCCACCAGCGCTCCCAGCACCTGATATTTTGTTATATCCTATGGCGAGTTGCCACATTTAGCCAGTAAACATGAGTACGGCCATGTTATAATTAGCAGCTCCTCTGAGCCTCTGGGTACCCCTCCCCCAGCCATGCCAGTTCACTCCTTAACCTCTCCACGAAGCAGCAAGTAAAAGGTTAACCTTTAGCACAGCACGAACTCCATGAAAATACCTATTCTGATTGGCCAGACCTACCCTTCCAGCAGTCAGGCATGCTACATAAAATATCACCCTTGCATGAGGCCTAATATTTTCATTCCCAATGCTCTTTGAAAATTAATCCTTATAAAGCTCTCAAGTAATGCAGCACAAACTTCTTAACACAAAATGAACATTTCTCCTCCAGATATACCATACCGCTAAAAATTCAGAGGAAGCAGCTTTCTAGATGGTCGCTACATGAATATTAATACTCGTACAAGACGCCTGCAGATGCAGCCGCAGGCTTTTCATCTGGCCACAAGATTCAAGGAGAAATCAACTGATCTGCAAAGCTTCCCTCCCCCAACGCAGCATCTCCCATGAACAGCCACGTGTGACTCTGCGATGTTCTGTTCCCACAGCTGGCGATGTTCAGTGGATGAGTTTGGCACCAGAGGGGTTTCCATCTGTGTCCCAAGTGTAAAATAATCAAGATGTTTGGGTGCTTTTTTCCTCCACACATTTCCCCCTCCTTGGCCTGCTTTTGGTTTCATCATGGAGGTGTTTCTTCAGCTTTGAGAGCCAAATCTAATTGCCTTCTTGGAAGCAACAGAGAGGGACTAAAGAAATGTCACCCATGAGTTCAAGGTCCTCTCAACTCAGTCATGACTGGAGAGGAAGCGTACATACAGCAGGTGTGCTCAGGGATGGAGAAGACTGCGCCTGAGACATGTCCCGTGAGAAGACCTCCAGAGGGTCAGAAGAGAGACAGTGCTTGTGTTGAACATTCCATGGGCAAGACGCAGTCCAACGCGGGACAAGGGCTGCATTTTAGACTTGGTTGGTGACAGCACTCAGTCCTTCCACCAGGTAATCATCAGATCGATCTGCTCAGGGGTCAGGGGGAAAGGATTCGGCACGATATTTTGCAGAAAGTGAGATAATAGGGAAGTCGTGCTGGTGGTACGGCCATTAAGTGCTCAGTTGCTAATCAAGAAGTTGGCAGTTTGAAGTCGCAAAAGATCCTACAATATGCTCCTGTAAAGATTACAGCCAAGAAAACCCCACGGGTGGCAAGCTCGAGTGGCCTGGTGGCAAGAAGCTGCACTGCAATCCCAGAGGTGCATGGTTCAAAAGCACCAGATGCTCTTCTGGAGAAGGAGGGACAATCTCTTCCTGAATCAGTCAGATCTGATTTGACGGTACACCCACAAAAATAATAAAAATTTAAAAAACCCTGATAAACAAACAAATAAACACCATGGGACAGTAGGACTCGGTCACGTGGGATCACCAGGAATCAGAATGGATTTGGTGGCACCCAACAGCAACGGCAGGTTAATCAGGGACAGAGAAGACAGAAAGTTGGGAGGGTATCAAAACCAGTCACAATTTCACATGGAGTTACCCCACATGCTCAGTGCGGTTCCCACAGTAACCATATGGGAAAAGCCACAAAAGCTGTTAAGTACATTTAATTACTGTTTTGATGAGCTCGTATTTTAATTATGTTTCTTGATTCTGTGTAAATGGAAATAATTTTAGCATTTCTTCTCCACCTGCCATTATCCTTCCTCCTTGAAAGAGCCTTTTCTTCTCAGGGCTCTTGTTAGTTTCTGATAACAGCTGCAAACTATCACATACGTGGTGGCTTAACGCAACTGAGATGTACTCTCTCATACTTCTGGAGGTCAGAAATGCAAAGACACTGTCCCTCGGCTGAGATCACGAGCTGCCTCCCGAGCCTCAGAGGCCCTTCCATCTCTTTTCCAGTTTCTGAGGGCGGCCAGCATCCTTTGGCTTGTGGCCACATCACTCTAGTCTCTGTCTCTGTGGTCACACTGCCTTCTCTTCTTCCATGCGGGATCTTCTTTTGCTTCCTTCTAAAAGGATTCACCCAGATGATCCAAGATGACCTCCTCGCCTCAAAATATTGGCTAAGCACATCTGCAAAAATCTTTGTCAAAAATTTCACAAGTTCCAGAGATTAGAGGACATCCTTGGAGGTGGGGCATTTTCTCAGCCTGGCACAGTCTAATCCTGTCACACTCCCTCACCTGCCTCCTTTCATTTCCTGCTAATGATGCCCTATTGTAAATTCTTCTCTGTCTATTTTTTTTTAATTATTAACTTCAATGAATGTTTACAGAGACTTTGGATTTCCATTCGTTCATTGTTGCATTTTTCTCTCTATCCACCCTTTGTCCCCCAATTTATTCTTCTCTTTGAAAAGTAAAAGAAAAAATTTTTCACTCTCATACAATCCCTCCCCCCCAAGTCCACTTCACCATGCAGCCTTCGTTCTGTACTCCTGTCATGATAATAATACCTAATCATACATCACTTTTAAACTGTTCTCTCCCTCATCTGTTTCAATGCAGTATACATTATTTATTCCCTCTTTCTCAGTCTCCCCTCAACCCCAATGTCAGCCCCATTTTACAACAGTGGCACTCTGCAATACTTATCGTTTTGTGGCTGAGATATTTCACTCAGTATAATGTCGTCCAGGGTCACCCATGTTCTATAAATTTCATGAGTTCCTTGTTTTTCAATGCGGCGTAGTATTCCATTGTGTGAATATACCACAGCTTCTTTATCCAGTCATTTGTTGATGGGCACTTAGGTTGTTTCCAACCCTTTGCTCTTGTGAATAAAGCCACGACAAACATGGGGGTGTATCTATTACAAGTTCTTAAGACTGTACCTGAGTGCTCTCTCAAAGCCTGCACGGGCACCAGGCCAGAGGTCCAAGTTGTCAATGCTTCCGTTAAGTGTAGGTGAGGGAGTAAACATCGTCACTTCTGCTCTGCTGTGGTGATGATTCTGAGGAATCCTCTGTATTAGATCCTGAAAATCCCAACAGGAATCAACTCCAGCTACCCACAATCCTTATCTACTTGATAAGGCACCCTTTCCACTACCTCCCTCTCCTTGCCGGCATCCTTCCTTCTCCCCAAGCATACTTCCTAGGGTGGGCTCCCGCATAAATGTCCTCATGGTGAGCTGTTTCATCAAGTTGGCCTCTGTCTTTTCACACCCCCATAGATGACTCCCTGATTAGTTGTAGATCCCACCATTGTGCTCCTGTCACTGGCTGATTGTCAGGAATAGCTCACCAGGCTTTATCTCTGTTTCAGTCTGGAAGCTCCACTGAAATCTTCCCAGTGTCATAGTAACAGGCAAGCTGTCATTGACAGGCCAGTAGGTGTCTGTGCAGGACACGCATTGGCTGGAACCTAGGCTTCCCATATGGATGGTGAGAATCTGACCACTGGACCACCACTGCCCTCCCAACTCCACAGTAAATCCTTTGTCTACTTGCTATCAAATCCATGTCTCAGACTCCTAGGGGGTCAAAATTCTTATCCAAAGGCAAATCTCTTACCTGGATCTTCTGGTCCAATACCATATTCATGTCCACATGACCTTGAAGGTGGCCTGGAGGATGTCGTTATTGTTGTAGACCATCAAATTGGAACTGACTCATAACTGACCTTTCAGTGGGTTCTCAGAGGCTGTAAATCGCACGGGAGGAGATTGCCCCGCTGTCTCCTGTGTAGGAGCTGGTGGACTCAAACCTCATGTCTTCAGTTTGGCAGTGTGAGTTCCCTTTCCTAGAGGATAGGAGTCATTTCATTTACCTTTCCACTGAAGCACCCCCTGAAAGGAAGTGTGGTGGGGAGGGGAAATGTTACTCTTGAATGCATTAAACACTCTTCACCAACACTACAATTCAAAGGCATCAACTGAATCTAGTGTGAGCTGTCAAAAGAGCAAACAAACCTGTCTTACAGGAAGTGCATCCAGGGTGCTCCCTAGAAGGAAGATTGGTGAAACTTCACCTCACCTGCTTTGGGTATGTTCTCAGGAGAGACTCGTCCCTGGAATAAGACATCATGCTGGGAAGGTGGAAGGTTGGAGAAAGAGAGGAAGACCCTTAACGAGATGAGCTGACACAGTGACTGTACCCAAGCGTTTGAGCGTGGTAGTGGCGCAGGAAAGAACAAGGCTCAGATCTGTTGTTCGTAGGGTTGTAGGAGTTGAAGCCCACTTGCTAGCGCCTAATAACAGCACCTCTGAGTGAGTTCTGACCATTGATGACCCTGAAGGCTGGAGAAGAACTGTGCCGTGGGATTTCCAAGGTCTTAAATATTAAGGAGAGAGGATGGGAGACACCCAAGCGTTGAGGACTCTCCTTCACAGGGTCACTATGAGTTGCCTGCGACTCGACGGCATTTAACAACTACAACAACAAATGTTAAGGACATGAATTGCTACATTTTTCTCCAGCACAGGCCCTGGTCGTTTTGAACCCACAACTTGGTACTTCATCTACTGTGTCACCACGACAACAGCAAAACCTCATCACAAAACATCTGACACCCACATGCTCTCTGGCTCATGTAACTCAACCCTCAAAGGCTTGGAGCCTGGAGTCAGGGAGGTTGAAGACCCAATTCTCTGCCAGGAACACTCAAAAGGAGGGATTGTCCTGTGAAAGAATTGGGGGTGCGCTCCCCAGGAGTCTTTCATGTTGGAGGACTGTGCTGTTCTCCTGGAAGCAGTCTATGATAGTGTTAATCTCATATAAATAGACACGGGCCCCTACACGCATAGGAACTGCATACACCACTGCTTTTGTCAACGTGGTGATGCGGGCGACGTGCGGAGCGGGGTTTTATTGTATTATGATACCACGGTAATCTTTTCTGAGGCTTTCACTTTATTTTGTTACATTTATCTAGCGCGCCAGATTCACACTCCCACAGTAACCATATGGGGGGAAAGCCACAAAAGCTGTTAAGTACATTTAATTACTGTTTTGATGAGCTCATATTTTAATTATGTTTATTGATTCTGTGTATATTGAAATAGTTTTAGCATTTCCCCAAAAAAGGGGGGGAGGGCGGACGACGGAATCAATATGCAGCAATTACTGAGCCTTTTGCGGTTGTGTCTGGAATTAAAACTTTCATAAACTATTTTTGAAGGAACATATCCCCCCCTAATCCTGTAGAGGTGATTAACTGGGTATCTCACTGTGCTTAGGTAAGCTTTGGGTTTGCGTCTGTGTAGAGGCAAAGTAAGGTTCAGAACAAAATATGTTTACAGTCAAATATTTCTGACTTAAAATGTCTCCCTTTCCAAAACAGCAGAATGCACATATTGTACCTTACATGATTTGCTAAAACACCGCTAACAATGATCAAACACAATTTTAAACTTCCTAACAATCCGATGTTGCCAACTCAAAGATTGCTCCAACTGTCAGTTATACATATGTTGTTGCTAAGTGACAAACTGG
>NW_006399756.1:12837688-12897535 GCF_000299155.1 Elephantulus edwardii | reverse complement strand
CAGGAATTCAGATTTTAAAAGAATAGCATGATGTAAACCCCCACTTGTTCAGAAAATGCAATCAATTGTATTTTCATCTTCTTTGTATATTTTATGATACTCAATCCATTCAGGAAAAAATGGGGCAAAAACATAGGCTGCGGTTTCTTTAAAAGGTGGTACCAAACCATCTGTTCCAGGAAGCAATGTTTTCAGATGAAACAGTTCACCTGAAGGAACCCGGTCACCTTCACTAGCATCACCTGGAGCTGCTGGTTCTAGGGTCCCACCCCTTGTGGAGTCAGAGCCTCCAGAAAGGGCTCAGGAATCCAGGTCGTTCTCACGTACTAAAACGTCTGTAACATTGACCTACGATGTCCCTCGTATGCACTTCACGGTTCTGGTTCTAGAGCTGAACGCAAAGAGGAGACTCACTGCTGTTGTGGTGAACGGGACTCGGAGTGACCCGCTAGACAATGTGGCTGCCCCGCAGGGTTTCCTATACAGAGTCTGGGAAGCAGACTTTCTCCTGGGGAGCAGTTGGAGGTTTTGAGTTTTCTGGTTGGAGCCCAATATTTAACTCACTACACCACCAGGGCTCCTTAAGTTGTTGACTGTTACAGAGTCAAACCAACTCATAGCTAACTCTCCAGAGGGTTTTCAGAGGCTGTAAATCTCTCAGGAGGAGATTGCTCATCTTTCTTCCAAGGAGCAGCTGGTAGATCCTCTCTACCTGCCTTGTTCCTTATCGTAAGATCACAAGACCACCAGAGCCCCCTAATAGTCTACTTTATTAGATATATATAGATATTATATAGTGTAAGAATATATATCAAATATATAATTCTATAAATACTATATATAATTTGTAATATGAAATACAAGTTTTACATATAGTATTGTTATATATAACAACATTTATTGTATATATGTTATATATATTGTTGTTCTCTGTGGGCCAGGTGGATATAAAGTTATGCTACCAAGTCAAAGGTGGGTGATTTTAATCTGTAGCTCTCAGGTCTAGTTTTAATTGAATTTGGACAAACATTTTTCTAAGTGGAACTGCACTGGTCTGTCCATTTGCTGTACAGAGGTAACTTGTGGTTGCTGTCATGCTAAACACTGTGACACTGATGTGTCAAATGCAATAAAGGTTACCCATGGTGGACAGTGTTGGGTGGAGCTCCCCGATTAAAATAAGCTTGGAAGCAGGAGTGGCATCCACTTCCAAAATAGCTTGCCTCCAGAAATGCTATGAACTTGGAGAAATGAAGAAAGTTACACAAGTGTTCAGGTCTTTCATTCATAGGGTCGCTATGAGTCGTCTATGACTTGATGGCACTTAACAACAACATATATATATATGTATCTATCCATCTCCTGGCTTGGAGCCTGCAGGAACCACCTGAAGACAGATAGTTCATGAACTCAGGCTTGGCAGGGCTTCATACTTGGTTCCTAAACCTGCTACCAATGAGTTGATTCCAACTTAAATTTGAATCCTTCCCTGAACCTTGGAATGTGACTTTCTTTGGAAATAAGGTTGTCACAGGTATAATTAGTCAACATAAGTCACACTGGACTTATACAGCCCCAATACAATGTGACCAGTGTCCTTATAGGAAAGGAAAAGAAACACAGAAAGATAGACACACAGGTATTCACTATTCTTCACCAGCACTACAGCCCAGGGGCTTGCATTCTTCTCCAGTCAGTTCTTCAGTCTCCTTTCATTCAGTGTTCAGCTTTTACACACATGTGAGGCAACTGAAGAATGCTATAGCTTGGTCTCAGCTCTCAAAGTGAAATCCGTGCTCTTTAATATCTTAGAGCTCTTTTACTAAGCAGGAGTGGCATCCACTTCCTAAACAACATGCCTCCGGAAACTCCATGAACTTTGATAAATGTCAATAGTTACAGAAAGGCTTCAGGCCTTTTGTTCCTAGGGTTGCTATGGGTTGCACACAACTCGAAAGCAATTAACATCAACAACATGTCCAAGGCTACAGTTCATTTGATTTCTTGACAGCTGTTTCCACAGGCATTGATTATGGATACAAGTAAAATGAAATCCTTGTCTTTGAAACAGGGACATATGACATTGATAAGCCATGTACTATGTAGTCATGACCAACTTTTACTTTTGGTTTAAGTCCATCCATCTCCCCCACCACCTGACCTTGAGGTTCAGGGTCATAACTTCGGGGGAAAGAAAGAGGAGACAGAGCAGATGATCAGCTGAGGGAATAAAGGAGCAAGATAGACGCCAAGATGTCAAAACCGGGGCTAGAGTCAGAGTAGAACAAGACGGCAGCTAACGGCAGCAGCTCTAGGCCATCTCCATCTTCCTGGCCCCTGGCTCTTTTTCATCCCCTCACACGCATCCCCTTGTTCCAGATGGGGCTGTTTAGGCCAACTCAGAACATCCTCACCCAGTAAACCAACCTGCCTCAGGTCCTGATTCAGGCTGTTGACAGTCACTGACTCGGCCACTTGACTCCAGTTCTTTAAAAGTCCGGTTTCATAATAGAATGAAGCGATCCCAGCCCCATCTGCAAGGTGCGGCCACCTGTGTGTAATCAGGGACAGGCCGGTATAGCAAGCATGTCGAGGATTTTGTTCCAGATTTTACTAACAGTTTCCTGAAGGCTGGCAGTCTGCAAAGTGAAAGGAAACAGCTCTGGGGTCTTCAGGGTTCAGAGGGAAGAAGGAGATGACAGCGTGTACAGTCAAGAAACCAAACAGCTATTCTCTGCTCAGAGGCTAAATGCAGGCAAGGGGAGCTGTGCTGTGCTTCATTTTATCGTGTCTTGCAGAGATGTTGTTGTTGTTGTTGTCACGCGCCCTCAAATCAAGTATGGCGCATAGTGATGCTATGAACAACAGATCTGAACCATACCCTTTACTGATATAGCTTTTAAAAAAACCCCACCCAAAACCATTGTGAATTTATGATAACTTTGTGTTCCGTCTATGGGTGCCATTTCTCCAACACCAAAGACTCACTTCATATCTCTGTGTCATATGTTGGCTATTCTCATAATATTCCAACCTTTTTTTATAATGCTGTTGCATACTAGCTATAATGTAAGCCCAGCTCTTGTTTGTACTACGGAAACCACGAAGTCACAGGCTTCCCTTTAGTGCAAAGTTATCCTGGTCTGGAACTAAACTCATTCGTCTCCAAAGCATGCCTGCACTATCTCCTAAAAAAAGCTCACCCTTGGTTCCTGCAAACTCAACACCAAACCCACTGCCTTGTGGAGTAGCTTGTGACCCATAGTGGCTTCGTATGACTGACACAGACTCTCAGCAGTGTTGCAGAAGCCGGTCACCACCCACATTTTAGTTCACTCATCTATCACATGTCTTTTGTGGAATCCAGAGACATTTAATTCCTGGGTATCACCATTGTTGTTGCTGTTGTGCACATTAGTGAGAACTGACCCTCGCTGTCCCTCCAATGGGTTTGTCAGAAGCAGTCCAGTCACATAGGAGATTGCCCATCTTTCTTTTGTGGAGCAGCTGGTGGATTTGAACTGTGCGCCTTTGGGTTGGAAGCAGAACTCCTTACCACTAAGCTGCCAGAGCTCCACAAGCCCCTTAAGTACTACATGTCCTACATACCACTATGCCTCTAAAGGCCATGAGTCCTGTTCACTATCCTTATGCACCGCTATATATTTTACGCATCACGTATCTTGTATATCACTATGTATTCTATACGCATTGTGTATCTAAAGACTAGCAGGCCTCCTAAACACTCTATATCCTATATACCATTATGTGTTCTATATCTTTTATCCTATATACCACTTGGTATCCTAAACACGTTGAGTGGCATTTCCTACGGCCTGACTTAATATATAGTGAGGAGCACACTTAGGCTTAAACACCATAGACCTCCTTCGGAAATGATGAGATTTAATTGCCATTGAATCTCTAGGTCAGAGGTGAATTGTTCCCCAGGTCCCAAGGCTGTGCTCTTTGTAAAGAGCAGACTGCCACATATTTCTTCCACAGAATAGCTGGGGGCTTGTGTTGACAGGTCTTTCAATTAGTAGCCAAGTACTTAACCATTGTGCTACCAGGGCTCCTTGGAAATAATGGAAGCTGTGAGTCCTGGAGTTTGGGGAAGCCCTGTCACGTGATTCTGGCTGGGTGATGGTGCCTGAATCTGAACCTACAGTGGTAGCATCAGGCAGTATATGGGACAGAAGGGAGCCATGGTCACAGTCAGTGTTGTCCAGTGGGTCCCAGTATGTCACTCATCCTTCTTGTTTCCATTCTGATCTCACTTAAATCCACTCACAGTGTGGAAAGTTACCAAAGCAGACCGAATCTGTCCTCACCCCACAAATGGCCAATGGTCATTTTATCGACCCAGAAAAGGGCCCAGGCTTCAGAGACTGTGTTCCTCCACATTCAGTTAGTTTAAAGAAAGGACACAAATCTCCCCAAGGGCAGAGGGAGACAGAAGCCACGTACTTCTGTCCCTTGTGGAGTCCCTGCCATTGCCACAGAGAGAATAGGGTTGGGATCATGGCAAGCAGGGGCAGGGAATGGGAATGACAGCAGATACTGGGAACAGAGGGGGAGACAAACGGGTCTTCCTTCAATACCAACACCCCACAGGGTCTGGAAGCCTGCGCTCTCCCCATTTTACTACTTGTCAACCTCCTCTCCCCCTCATCCCGGCTGGGTGCTGCAAGTGGAAACGTCCCAGGGTCTTGCCTCTCTTGGTCTAGTCTCAGCTTTCATTTCTCAGGGTTGGTTTTTTGTGTTGTTGTTTTTTTTTTTCTCAAACTCAACTTCCTGCCACAGATTTCAATATCGTCCTCTGGATTCATTCCTTGCATTTTTTGTTTTCAGAATCCCTCGTGGGATTGAGACGTGCACTCATTTCAGGTGCCTGGATCATTTGAGACATGATCCCTCTATAATTATAATATGCCTGAGCTTGTGCATTCTGTATGATTAATCAAGTTATGACCTCGCCAACGCAGGCCTGTTCCCAACTTTTATAAGATGCCTGGGAGTTCCAGTGCTATTTGGGGGAAGATATAAATAGGAATTGTTCATTTAAAAGTCCTCCCAGGTGTTGAAAAGCAATCACCCAGTAACACCAAGCTACGGCATTAATATTTTTTCCAGAAAGACTCTATTCCTCCTTGCAGATTTGCAGACTTTATACTATGCAAAGCTGGATGGAAGTCTTCATCCTCGTGTCAATCAACACTTATCTTTCAAACAGCCTTCCGGGCTTGGGTCAGTGGAAAATTAATTTCATAACAGAACCATGGCTTTCTTCTCAGGAATTTGAGATGTTTGTTCATTGCCAAGATCATAGGGCTTTAAAAGATAGTCCCTCATGTAACAGATCCTTCTTCATCAATGTGAGATCAGGATAATCCTTCAGAATTTAGGGAGACATTTCCAAAGCAACAGGGCTAAGGGCCACCTTGATATCTCTTAATTGGGGTGACTGGCTTAGCAACTCTGGTCATGGTTCAATATCTGTGTCCATCCTTGACCCCTCTCCATGCATCATTTTAATATGTATAGAGAATCTACTATGCACCCAAGTCAGTCAGTATCTGGCTATGTGGTTTCTACTTTGGAATACTCCAGTCTCTCTACCTCCAACCTTCAGTCTGGTCTCTCTGATTTATAGCTTCAATGCTTCCAGTCAATTTAACCTTCTAGCTGCCACCTGTGACCAGAATGATCTTCCTAAGCAATCATGTTACAAAATTTGCTTCAAATTTGATGTTCCTCCAGAGCCGGACAATGCCCAGACTCTTGGACACAGCTTCTCCTTTCTGTCTGGGGCCTCACCTCCTAGCACAAACAGGCTCCCTCCATATCCACCCCTCTATTGGGATTCTAGCCATAATTAGCAAAAAGAAATCTACTCTTTCTGCGTCTACTCAATTTTGCACATATTCTTTTTTTTTAATTTTATTATTTTTGTGTGTGTGTACCGTCAAATCAGATCTGACTGGTACAGGAGGAGATTACCCCTCCTTCCCCGGCAGAGCATCTGGTGGATTTGAACCGCACATAATATTCTCATCTCTGTCCATGCTTTGGCTCTTTCTGAGACGCCTTGACGTCATTTTCCCCTTCTATATCCTGACAATTCTTCAACACTGAGTTCAAACATGACTTCTTCTACCCAGTCTAAGAGGAAAAAGGGCAGTGCGAGCCACGTGCCTTTTCTTCAAGAGAGTCTCACTCTGCCATTCCCCAGACATTTGACTTAAAATTATTGACTTCCCTTATCTAGACATCTTCCAACATATTCAAATATGCGAAACTGGGTAGGATGGCCTAACTCCTCCGTGGGAATACCCTTAATATCTATTTTCCAAGGTCAGAAAACTCATTGTCTCTTCTCTGAAACCTCTTCAAAATTAAAAATATGCCTACCAACCCACAGTTCTGTTGTATAGACTATTCCTAAAAAGAAAAGTTCCAGGGTGTTAATCATGGATGGGTGTGTGGGGTGAAGGAAATGGGAAGGCTCTTTTGTGGAAAACAATATATTCAAACTTTGTACGTAAATCAGAGTAATATAAAAAAAAGAAAGAAAAAAGTTCAAGGATGCTTATTATGAGACTGTGCGTATGCACACACACAGTGGGAGAGGGAGACGGAGGGAGAAACTGACCAACTAGGTGCCAATAATGGGAGAACATACAAACGAACACTTACCAAGACACCACAGTTGAATGGATTGTATAACCATGGACACGTATGTGGTTATTACAGTGCGTTAGATCTATTGTAAATTTATTTAGAAGAATTTCTAGTTTATATTATTGAATAAGCAAATACACGGTAACACCCCGAAAATGGAGAAAATATGACAACGTTCTAGCAAAAGAGAGACCGTCCTAGCTCGGCCCCACCTGCTTGCACAGCTCACAGGCACACAGGGGAGGGTGGGAGAACCCTGCTGGTCTGGGTGCAGAAATGTGGCCGAGCGGGAGGGAGAGGAAGGAGACGACTAAAAAGAAAAGATTAAAATAGTATTGATTAGCTTATCCCTTCTACATAAAAGTTTACTTCTGGGTATGCTTATCTTCAAGAAAAGTTAAAATAAAAGGCACCAAGACAGGAATGGTGCTTGCTGCAAGGGTATGAGGGTCCAGATCATTTTTTGGTTTTTTCCACTCTCTCTTTTAGAACTGACTGCTTTGTTTTCAATGGGAAAGTATAGCTTATGATTAGAGCAGCCATGAAGGCTTAGGTTGCTGTTGTTGATAGGCGCCGCCAAGCTGTGTGATTCATAGTGACCCTGTGACCAACAGATTGGAACCTGGCCCTGTCCTGGGCCTTCATGATCTCTGCACACTCATTTTCGTTTTTACAGTCAGTCTGTCAGTCCATCTCATTGAGGGTCTTCCTCTCTTTCTCTGACCTTATAACTTACTGGACAATATCATTAATATCACATTCAAGCAAAATATTGCTGAAGATCATCCAAAAATGGCTAGAACAATACATTGACAGGGAACAACCCAAAGTTCAAGTGCGGTTTAGAAGAGATCATGGCACCAGAGATATCACTGCTGATGCAGATGGATCCTGGCTGAAAGCAAAAATACCAGAAGAGTGTCTATTTGTGATTTATTGATTATGCAAAGGCATTTAATTGTGTGGATAATAACAAATTATGGATACCATTGAGAAGAAAGGTTATCTCAGAACACTTAATTATGTTCAAACAAAACCGATACCTAGACCAAGAAGCTGTTGTATGAACAGAACAAGGGAACACTGCATGGTTTAAAATCAGGAAAGGTGTGCACCAGGGTTATATCCTTTCTCCATATCTTTTCCAATCTGTATGCAGAGCAAGTCATTTGAGAAGCTGGACTTTGTGAAGAAGAATGCGGGATCAGTACCAGAGAAAGACTCATCAACAACCTGTCTTATGCAGATGACACAACCTTGCTTGTTGAGAGTAAGGAGGATTTGAAATGTTTGCTATAGAAGATTAAAGACTGGATAGCCTTTGGTAAGGATTACATCTCAGCATCAAAAAGACAAACATTCTTTCACTGAAGAAGACATTCAGATGGCTAACAAGCACATGAAGAAATGTTCAAAATCCCTAGCTCTAAGAGAGATGCAAATGAAAACAACTATGAGATATCATCTCACCCCAGTCAAAATAGCAAAATTTAACAGAACAGCAAGCAACAAATGCTGGCGAGGTTGTGGAGAAAAGAAGACAAACATTCTCACCACTGGATTGAAAAGAAGCATCATGATAAGTAGAGAAAAGATTGAAACTCTCAACAATTTCATCTTACTTGGATCCACAATCAATATTCTCGGTGCCAGCAGGCAGGAGATCAGGAGATATATAGCTTTGGGAAAGTCGGCTGTTAGAAACCTTTCCAAATTACTGAGGAGCAATGATGTCAATTTGAAGACTAAGGTGTGCCTGATTCAGGCCACAAGCTGGACAGTGACTAAGGATGACAGAAGAATCATCAATACCTTTGAGCTGTGATGTTGGAGAAGAGTACTGATTATCCCATGGACTGCCAAAAGAACAAACACATCTTGGAGAAAGACAGCCACAGTGGTCCTTCCTCGGTGGCCAAAATCGCAACGTTTTGTCTCACGTACTTAAGCATGTTGCTAGGAGAGAGTATTCCTGGAGAGGGCCATCATGCATGGAGAGATGGACGGTCAGCAAAAAAAGAGGAAGACCCCCAACCAGATAGATTGACAGAGTGACTGAAGCAATGGGAGCAAGTGTGTCGGAGGTGACGAGGATGGCACAGGACAGGACAGAGTTCAGAGCTGCTATTCCTAGTGTCACTGTGGGTAGTACTCAACTCGACGGTGCCTAACAACAATACCTTTACTGGTATGATATCTTTATCTAAAGACTGGCCCCTCCTGACAAAATGTTCAGAGTAGGTGAGACAGTATTTAGCCATCCTTGCCTCCAAGAAACAACCTGGTAGCACTTCGTCCAAGGCAGACTTGGTTGTTCTCTTGGCAGGCCATGGGATATTCTGTTCTCTTCTCCAACACCACCTCAAAAGTCATAAATTCTTCTTTGGTCATCCCTACTCATTGCAGTGGAAGCAACTGAAAATAGAGCTAGAGTCGACGGAGCATATCTCTGCACTCTGAGTGCTTTACACCTAACTCACATTGGAACCTCACGACCAAGACCACACGCATCACTACTGAGGCACAGAGAAGGCCTTTCACTTATTCAAGTCACGCAGCTCACATGTGGCGCTACTGCTCTGTGACTAGAGTCCACAAATTCTGACAAAACGAACCATCTACTTGGTTCTGCAAAGAGTTAATGAACTTGGCCACTTAACAAGAGATTGGAGGTTGGAATCCATGCAGAGGAGCCGTGGCAGGGAGGCCTGGAGAGGTAATTCTGAAAATACCAGCTTTGAAACTCCAGTGTAGCAGTTCTATTCTGATACACACAGGGTTGTTATGGAATGGAGTCAGCTTGCTGACAACTTCTTTTTAACTAGAAAACAATACTACCACTCTACTCATGGTAGCAGGGGAGCCAGGCATGGCTTGCTGTCTCTCTCTCATGCTTCCCACTGCAGTCTACTGGCCTGCACATCTCCACTGAGCTTCTGAAAGGCAGCTCCCACTGCTTCCCAACCTCTCATTCTAGCCCTGGGAATGACGCTGATCTGCGGTGAAAGTTTACTGCTGAAGGATTATTAATCTCCATTCTCTGTTTCCAATAAAATTATAAAACTGCAGAAAGAGCTTGAAACAGATTATCTCTTGGTTTATGAGGGTTCATATGAACATGCAGTTAAAAAAAATTCTAATGCAAACTTAATTAAAGTTAGTAAAATGACAAACCACACTCACTGGGCAGGTTCGAGCTCAGAGCTCAGAGGTTAGGGTAGCACTGCCCCATGATTTCCCAGGCTGTAAATCACGGAGTGGATTCTTGTTCGAGTATAGGATAGGATAGCACTGGCGCACAATTTTCCAGGCTGTAAATCTTCATGAAAGTAGGCTGTCACATGCTTCTTCTGCAGAGCAGTTCTTTCAGTTAACAAATACCATTTGCCTGAATCTCCAATGCCTCCAAAGTTGTAGAATCAACATTGCTATGCGGACACCAAGATACAGTCATGGCCAAGTATCACTTTACATGTGGTTAGTAGTGAAAGCAAAGAGTTTTATTAAAAGGTAGAGATAGTGGTGAATTGGGAGATGCATTAGTATTGATGCAAGAAGAGAGGCAGCTTTTTAATGGAGTGAAATAAGCACAGGCTAAGTGTTCACAGACGGAAGGAGATACATGGTAAAAGTTTAAGGGGGGTTGTTAAACTGCACTCCTTCAAACCTTCCTTCTGTTGCCTAACTTTCGGAGACCTGTTGACCAAAGCAGTCTTCTTAGATCAAGCCTCATAAACACTCTTGACAAACATCTTTTAACAGACAATGTTTTGCATCAGTTAAAATCTTGACCCCCTGCTCCTTTGGGGCTCCAAGAAATTGACATTTTCCAAGAAGTTGAATTGTCTCTTCCCAGCAGCAGTGACGGAGATTTTAGGTCCAACCTGGAATTTCATTCAAAATTTAGATATGGGACAGTCAGTTTAGTCAAGCCGAGGACCTCCGCTTTGAGGTTCAGTGAATTTTGGCACAGGGATTGTGATCGGACTGTGTTCTGGCCTTAAAAGCAGGGAGAATGCATGTCCCTTGTTTGAAGTCAGCAGTTTGTAGTGTGTGTCACAACAGCTGCAGGAAACTAATACAGGAAGGAGAGCCTTGGGATATTGCCTAGTATGTTGTGTGTTGTTATGATTGCTTTTAGATGCTGTCAAGTCAATTCCAATTCATAGAGTCCCTTTGTACAATCGATTGACACCTTGCCCATTCCTGCATCACCCTCATGACCTCCCCTCTGATGAAGCCCATTGCCATGGTCACTCTGTTGATTCATCTCAGGGAGGTTCGTCCTCTCCTCTGAACTTGTACTTTTTCAAGTCTGAGCTCCTTTCCCAGGGACTGGCCCTTCCTGCTAACATGCCCCCAAATTGTGTAAGATGAAGTCTCATCATCTTTGCCTCTAAGAAGCACTCTGGTTGCACTTTCTTAAAGACAGATTTGTTTGTTCTTTTGGCAGTCCATGTTATAGTCAACGCTCTTCTCAAGCCCTGCAAATCAAAGGCCCCAATGATTCCTCTTCTGTCTTCCTTATCCATTGTTCAACCTTCAGGTGCATTTGAAGCAGTTGGAAATACCTTGAGTTGGCTCAGACACACCTTCGTCTTTAAACTGACGTTATTGCTCATTAACACTTTAAAGAGGACCTTGACTCTGGATTTTCCCAATGATTCTTTGACTGCTCCTTCCATAGATATTGTGTCACTGAAAATAGTCAACAAGGCTTTATAATAACATGAGAAATGTTCATGTTACAATGTTCTCTGAAAAGTAGAGTTAAAAGTAACACTTGCTAGTGTTGTAAGCACAGCTAAGCAAAAGCATAGAGAAAAATTAGAAGTATGCTACTGTTTATTACTTTTCTTCTTTCTACCCTTTTATTTTTTATTTTTTTCTTCTACCCTTTTATGTCTCAAGATTTATTTTTTACAATACTCTTTTAAAGTTGTTGTTGTTAAGCACCATTGAGTTCACTATGACTCATAGAGACCCTTTGAACAATGGCTGTGAACCTTCCTGTACCCTGAGCTGACTGCACTATCTCCAACACTCCTGACTCCACTGCCACAGTCACTGTGCCAATCCAACTCTTCTGGGGTCTTCCTCTCCTGCACTGACCCTCCCCACTTCCAAGCACAATGTCCTTCTGTAAGGACTGCTCCCTTCTGGCAACTTGCCCAAAGTATGTGAGATGGAGTTTCAAAATCCTTGTCTCTAAGGGATAACGTGCTTCACCCTCTCCAGAACAGACCTGTTTGCTCGCCTGGCAGTCCATGGTATGTTCAACACTCTTCTCCAGCTCTACAATTCAAAGGAATAAATTCTTCTGTCATCCTTAGCCATTGTCCAGCTCTCAAGACACATAGCGAGCAATTGAGAAGACCAGGGCCTGGATCAGGCACACCTTAGCTTCTAGACTGACATCATTGCTCCTCAGTACTCTGGAGATGGCCTTGACAGCAGAATTTCCTCATACAACTCATCTGGGGATTTCCTGACTGCTGGTGCCAAGAGTGCTGATTGTGGATTTGAGCAAGAGAAAATCATTAACAGAGGGAACTCTCGTGGCCTAGTGGCAAGAAACTACACTGCAATCCCAGAGGTGCACGGTTCAAATCCACCAGATGCTTTCCTGGAGAAGGAGGGACAATCTCCTGTACCAGTCAGATCCAATTTGACGGTACACACACAAAATAATAAAAATAAAAAGAAAATCATTAACAACTTCAATTTCAAGAGAAAGTGCTCCTAGTAACTTAGCACAGTGCTGGCCATTGGCCACTATTATGTTGAACAACAGAAAACATACTGGAAGCCTGAAATTTTAACTCTGGACTGTGAGTTAGACTATGGCCATGCCTGTCTTGCTCACTGATGCATCGTTTGTGCCGAAGACAGTGTCAGACACACTATAGTTGTGCAGTAAACACATTTACAAACTGACAATGGGAGGTTTCAGGGCCCAGGATGCAACACAAACTTGCTTTGACAACAGAGCTGAGCTGAAGACTCCCTTCCCAGGGGATACCTTACATCAATACTGACTGGGTGAAATTCAATGGCAGGAAAGCATCCTAATTATGGAATGAGTGTGTGTACAAACCTGCTGGGCAGAGACACCTGAGGGACTGACAGACTGGGGAGGCAGAGAGGTGACTCTGAGTGAGCGAGAACACTTCCTGATGTCTGAAGTTTGCGATGGTGCCAAGGAAGGGAGTGCGTATCTGGGAATATAGACACACGTCCCCTTTCCGTCAAGGATCCTTGTTGTAGCACATGAGGTATGAGCTGTTAATGTAAAAGTTGATCGTTGGAATCACCAGCTGCTCTACTAGAGAAAGACTCTAGTCTTTCCTGCCGTAAAGACTAGTGCTCTCCACCAGTAAAGCTTTGCAGCCTCATAAACCAGACAGAGGGTCAGCATGAGTCAGAGCTGACCAATGGCACTGAGCTTAAAAGTTCGTTTCCTTTGTCCTTCGGTTCTCAGCAAAAAGCAAAGGTGCGTCATCCAGGGAGGTCGCCAGGTGATGCAGACGGCACCACCAGATGGTCTGCTAAACTAAAGTGGCCCTTGATGCTGCAGTGGGTGAGTTCTCAACGCTTACCTACAAGGTGAGTGGGCCGATTGGCAGCACCATATTAGATGGAGGAGAGATTGAGGTTATTAACAATTACAGCTTGTTCAAATCCACAATCAACACCAGCAGTCAGGAAATCAAAAGACAAATTGCATTGGGAAAATCTGCTGTCAAGGACCTCTCCAGAGTGCTGACGAGCAACGATGTCAGTCTAAATACAAAGGTGCCCCTAACCCAGGTCATGGTCTTTTTAATTACTTACTATGCTTCAGAGAGCTGGACAATGACTAAGGATGACAGAAAAGAAATAGAAGAAGACTAGATGCGTTTGAGTTGTGGTGCTGGAGAAGAGTTTTGGACATACCACGGACTGCCAAGAAAACAAATCAGTCTGTCTTGGAGAGGGTGAAACCAAGTCTTTCCTTGGAGGTTAGGATTTTGAAGCTCAGCCTCACCTACTTTAGGAATGTGGCCAGGAGAGATCGATCCTTGGAGAAGGCCATCATACTCAGAAGGATACACAGACAGCACATGAGAGGGAGACCCCGGATGAGATGGATTGATACAGTAATTGGGGAGATGGGGGTTGGCGACGGAGTTAGTGAAGCTGGCTGAGGACAGGGAAGGGTTCAGAGCTGCTGTACATAGGGTCACTATGCATCGCAGGCGACTCAACGGCACATAACAACAATAACATACTATGACAGGTTTGGAAGCAGTCATGGCATCCACTTCCTAAATAACATGCCTCTGGAAGCTCTATGAACTTTGATAAGTGTCAATAGTTGTATAGGGGCTTCAGGCCTTTTGTTCATAGGGTTGCTATGAGTCGTGCTCGACTTGAAGGCAATCAACAACAAAAACAACAATAGCTGTTTCATGAGAGAAAGACCTGGAAGCCATTGTCCACAAGTCCCCTGTGGAAAGTTCTCGTCTGTCATACAGGGTCACTTTGAGTCAGAGTCGACTGGTAGGCACACAACAGCATCTCGTGGAATCACGGGCAGTTCAAACACACGCAGCGGAGTCTCGGATAACAAGCCTGGCGACCTGCTTCCGTAAAGAGCCACGCTCTACCGCACGTGGAGGCATCAGGAGTCAGAATCAACTTGACGGCGCAGGTTTGGGATTGATTTGATGCCCAAGGAGCCACTGGGGATTAAATAAAAAGTCTGGATAATGAAAATCTAAATGGCCAAAATTCTGAGAGGGACTTTATAAAGCACATGAGGGTAATAGCGCGTCTGTTTGTTCTCGTCTCATATTCTGGCACTTACCACAATGTGTGGCGCTGGGGAGACGCTTTGCCGATTTACTACATGAATGGGTGAGCGAAAGTCCAGAAAGTTCTCTGAGAAGAGTTGCAGTCCCTGATTAACTGCCAGAGAACAGCAGCTGCTGCAGCAGCACGGTGGGGGACACAGAGGTACGAAAGGCTCAGGCAAAGAAGACTCCGAAGGCAGCCAGCGCTGGGCCCATGCTCGGCCTTGGCCTCCCCGCCCTCCTCCCTCAGACCCAGGGGAAGGGATTTCCTGGCTCAGCAGCTCCTGGGCCCAGGGCCTGGCCAGCCAGTGACCCCAGGAAATCATTTAACCTTTCAGTTTCTTGGTTTCCTCACTCAGAGAATAAACGAAGCAAATTCATGGTGACCTTCAATCCTGGCTATTATGGGGATTAACTAAACAAGACTTGCAAAGTGCTTGCAAAATTCAATTTTCAGAGTCAGAGGTGGCTGTTATGGAGGAGGGCCTGATTCACTCCTCATGGGCCACGGAATGGCACACCCACCACCTTCACCAGGGAGGAAAGCTCCTCATGTCGAGATAGACATCAGGAAGGGTCAGATGGCATCAGGAAGGGTCAGATGGCATTGCAGCTTCAAGATGGAGATCAGGAAAGGTCAGATGAAGGGCATCTCAGACCCAAGTGAAGGGAAGGAAGGATGGAGTCAAAGTGCAGACAAGCCTCATTCTGATTGGTCCTCAGTTAATCCCCACGATGGTGGGGAGGGCGGGAGGGCATGAGGCACCCGGGTTCCAGCTCTGGTTTTGATTCTGACTCAGTCAATGACCTTGATCCTCAGCTTCCCAGGAGAAATGAAGTCTTTGGGTGAGATATGTCATGGGCTCTTTCAAAGTCCCTGAGTGGTACCAAAATGGACAATGAGCTTGGCTAGCTGATAACTAAAAGGATGGAGGTTCTAGTCCACCCTTAGATAAGGTACTTTGCAGGAGGTGGGGGTGGGGAGAAGGACTGACAATCCCTTCCAGAATAATCAGCCATGAAAACTCAGTGGGGCGCAATCTACTCTACCCACCTGCGGAGCCATGAGTTAGATTCAATTTGACAGCCAATGGCTCACAGTTCTTTCAAGTTTTGTTGATGCATCACATGGACTGCTAAGAAAACAAACAGGTTTGTCCTGGAGAGGCTGCTCTTGGAGGCAAGGATTCTGAAGCTTCTTCAGACATACTTTGGACATGTAGCAAGGAGGGACCAGTCCTTGGAGAAGAATGTCATGCTGGGAGGGTGGAGGTATAGCCCAGGTGAGGAAGTCCCTCGATGAGATGGATTGATTCAGTTACTAGGGTAATCGGGATGGGTGTGTCAGAGACAGTGAGATTGGCAAAGGATAGGACAGAGTTTAGGGCTGTTGTACATAGGGTCGCTATGAATCGCAGGCCACTCGACGAAACAGAACAACATCATCACATTTATGGGCATACATTTCCCAAAAGTCAAAAGAACATGTTCTGAGCCACATCACATACTAAATAGTTAGACCTCGCCCTTGAGCATTTAAGCTTTCGAGAACAATAATTCAGAAGCATGAGTAATTTGGGAGGCAAATATTTGTTGATAGCCCAGTTCCAGATGGAACATTAAAAAAAAAAACAACAAGAAATCAAGCTTATTTCCATCAAGTCCATCCTAACTCACTGCGATCCTACAAAGTGGAACTGCCTGCAAGGTTTCCAAGTCCATAGTCTTTGTATGGACAGCTGCATCTTTATCCAGAGTGTGACTGGTGGATTTGAACCACTGACATTCAGTCAGGTGTGGAGGCTCAACCAGGAGGACATCAGGGATCCTCTGGACTTAACATAATTCCCCTCAAACTCTTCATTTTATTTTCTTTCTATTAAGAATGAAACAAAATAAAATCCAACAAAATGAGAAGAAATAACTTTGGTTTCCTGTTTTTGAATCACAAACTTGAAGGCTAGCTGCTTGATGAAACATTGCTGATGTCTTCCGAGTTCACCCTTAAGCAGCGTCAGGAAACAGAAAGGCTATGACTGGGAGCTGTGTATACAGCTGTCAGTTAGCTGCATTCCCTCGGGCAAGTCCCTGAACTTTATTGACCCTGACTGACTTCACTGCAGAGGTGGAGGACCATCATCAAGAATAGAATGAACACAGATGGAACATCTAGTCCTGTGGGCTGGTATCCTGTGGCAATAGTGTCACACATTGGGATGGTTTAAAACATCAGAAATGTATTGTCTCCCAGTTCTGGAGGCCTGAGTCCAAACCTGGGTGTTGTCAGTGTTGATTTCCTGCAAGGATTGAGGAAGAATGAGTCTCATGCCTCTCTTCTAGCTTCATGTGACGGTCAGAGATCCTTGGCATCGCTTGGTTTATAGACACATCCCTGCAGGCTCTTCCTCTGTCTTCCCATGGCCACTTTCCCTCTATGTCTCTCTCTCTGGGTGCTTTTCTCTAACAATGACAGCAGTCAGATTAGGGCACGTACTATCCAAGCATGATCTCGTGTTACTTGATTATATCTTTTTTTGAGGGGAGGGGGGGCGCAGAGTCATGATTCAGTCCACAATCCTTCATATTGACTGTTGACCTGTGTATGGTAAATGCTTCGTCGATTGTTATTACTCTTGTTACAGTGTTGTTGTTGAAGTAGCTCTCACGGAACTATGGTTAAGTCATTGGGTTGCTAACCAAAGGTTGGTAGTTCCAATCCACCAGCCACCACATAGTTGAGCGCTGAGGCAGACTGCAGCAGTAAAAGTCTACAGTCGTGGAACCTGGAGGGACAGTTCTATTCCTGCAGGGTCACTAGGAGTCCCTCGAGGACAGCAGTGTGGGGATTTTAAAACTTTTATTATGAAAGTTATACAAGGGTTCAGGTCTTTCGTTCATAGGGTCACTATGAGTCATCTACGACTCGATGGCACTTCACAAAACCAACAACAACGAGAGAACTCTGTTGGCCTAGTGGATAGAAAGTTATGCTACCAGGCCAAAGGTGGGTGATTTTAATCTGCAGTCCTCAGGCCCAGTTTTAATTGTTTTGTTTTGTTTTTCAAACATTCTTCGAAATGGTATAGCACTGGTCTGTCCATTTACTGTACAGAGGTAACTGTGGTTGCTGTGATGCTAAACACTGAGACACTGATGTGTCAAATGCGATAATGGTTACCCATGGTAGATAGTGTTTGGTGGAGCTCCCCGATTAAAACAAGCTTGGAAGCAGGAGTAGCATCCACTTCCAAAACAGCTTGCCTCCAGAAACCCTCTGAACTTGGAGAAATGATGAAAGTTATAGAAGCATTCAGGTCTTTCATTCATAGGGTCGCTATGAGTCATGTCGATGGCACTTCACAGCAACAACAATTATCATTGTTATGAGGGACATTTGCTTTTTAAAGTACAGCAAATGCAAAAGTTAGAGATTCCTATTGTAAACATTTCAAGTGCCTAAATTCTTTAACAATCAAGAAGATCAAGGGATTGAAAATAACAACAGAACAGACTAAGTCTCGGATGTTCCTAAAGGACTCTGAATCCAAAAGCAGACACACCACGTGAAGTTGACACAGGATGGAGCGATATTTCCTTCACTTAAAACACAGTCTCTATGAGTTGTTGTTGACTCCATGGCAACCAACAATTTGTTGGGGGGAAAAATAATTTTTCCTCCATCTCAGAAGAATTCATCTCTAAATTTGATAGTGGCTTCAGAAAACCCCGATAGGATCGAAAAGGATTATGTGCCGGAAAGTGCTGGAATGTCACTCCCAAACATCGAAATCCATGTCACCGTGCAATCGCATGGTCATAAGAAAGAAAGACTAAAAGCCGTGAGTTATTGATGGTGGTGGTGACAATGATGTGTGTGTGTGTGTGTGTGTGTGTGTATGGTTGTTGTTGTGGTTGGTGATGATGATGATGGTGGTGTGGGCGTGTGTGTGTGTGTGTGTGTGTGTGTGTGTGTGTGTGTGTGTATTCACTTCCAGCTAACACACTGAAAACAGAACTGAAAAGCCATTCATATTACTTGGAGGTCATTTTTCCTTCCAAGAAACTCAGCTCAGGGCAGTGAGGCAAAAGGGAAATCAGAGTGTCGGGGATGAGAGGGCGAAATCAGAGAGGAGCCGCAGTCTCATTCAGCTTCAGATGAGTCTAAATGAAGCAGTCTGGCCAGAGAAGGGGTCTGGACTTGGAGGGCAACCTGATAGTGAAGCTAGGATCTCCATCTATCGATGCACTAAATTGACGGCAATGAAACGGATCCTCCCCAGACACAAAAGTACACTTGTTTCCAGATTAATGTCACCTGAATGTCAGCCTTTCAGTCTCTTCTCAGGAGGAGTTAACGCGTGCCTGCCTCAGGCAGAGGCTGGGCCTCAGGGGTATTATTTTAAAAGTATTTCTTTGCAGAGGTGACCTGACCAGTTGCTCTGGAAGACACTGAAAGCATATTCTTTGCTGGTATCTCAGGACATACATTCCCAAGGACAGGAGAGAGTCTGCTTAAATGGGTGGCGACAGAGGGACAACCCAGAGGGCTTGCTGGAGGGGCATTTACATGCATTCCCCAGCCAAGTCTACAGTCAGTGATGGTGACAGACCCCCAGTTCCTTCTACCTCTTGCTCCTGGAGCATCTCAGTTACCTGCTGTTAAGCATCTTGGCCTTATCGCTATGTAACCAATGCCTATTTCTCCTTTCAGAAATGACTTAGAGGAATCCAGGGCATTATGGTGCATTTTAATGGGTTATTCTGTTTCTCCTCGTCTGGGTTTTAAAAGCTCCTAGTGGTCTGTTCCTTTCAAAAGGAGATTGGAGGGGCGCTCTGGTGGCCTAGTGGTAAGAAGCTGCACTGCAATCCCAGAGACGCATGGTTCGAATCCACCAGATGCTGTGCCGGGAAAGGAGGGACAATCTCCTCCTGTACCAGTCAGATCTGATTTGACGGTACACACACACACACACACACACACACACACAAATAATAGTAATAAAATAAAAAAAATTTTTTTAAAAAAAGGAGATTGGGAAGCCTCATCGGCACTGATGTAGACAGTCAGCCTCTCTCTCTCAGAAGATTCCGCAGTATATGGTTTTGTCAGGGTAGAAAACATATAGGAAGAAATATTTTAGGTGCTTCTTTCTTTTGAAATTGAGATACAGGGTCTGTTTGAAATCAGAAAGCCAGTAAGGCAGGGCGAAGAGTGGCTCCACTCCAAAGGGTACTGCTGGGCTGGCCTTGCACACAAATGGCGAGCATTGCAAATGTCCTTTTGGCGGGACCTTGACTTTGCACAAGTAACAGGATGAATACTTACATACTTTTTATTAAAGCCATCTCTGGGCTTTTGCGCTTTTGCGCACTGGTGGAGGACAGATGTAGTTGTGGAAACATATGAGCAAAAGATTTTATCTTTCCCTTCTCGTTCCTTTCCTTTCTTTTTTTTTCCTCCTCCTTCTTCCTCTCTCTACCTTTCTTTTCTTTTTGAGAAACTAAATTCATAATTTTTGCCTCTAGATTTCAGTGACTTTTGGGATTCTCTGCCATATGGACTTTGAACCCAATGACCCTGGTTCGGCTGAATTTCGTGCGTGCTGAGATTCCCACACGCATCTATCAACTTTGTCAAGCTCTTTAAGAGTCCCTGTGCCCTTCATGGTTTCCTATCTTAGAATACCATCCCCTTTGCATAATTTTGGCAATCCGTGGGATCTTCAGCGCTCTCCTCCAACACCGCAACTCAAGCGCATATTTGGCGATCATCTTTATTCAATTGACCAGCTCTCAAGTGGATAGCAAGCGATTGAAAAGATCATGGTCTGACACAGGCACATCTTGCTCTCCAAACTGACACCATTGCACCCCAGTAATTTAGAGAGGTGACAACCATAAAAACAAAGAGATACATCCTAGAAAAAGTGCAGCCAGAGTCTCCTTGGAGGCAAGGAGGGCGAAGCTCTGACTCACATACTTCGGGTATGTTGCTGCTGTTGCTGTTGCTGTGCCTTTGACTCAGAACCAACCTCTTGCTGACTCTTCAGTGGGTTTTCAGAAGCAGTTAAATGCACAAGAGAAGACTGCTTATCCTTCGCCCTTAGAGCAGCTGGTGGATCCAATCTGTGTGGTTTCAGGATTGCAGGGCAGCTTCTTACCACAAGGCCACCAGAGCTCCCTGGGTATGTTGCTAGGAGAGGTTATTCCTTGGAAGCGGCCATCATGCTTGGACACCTCTCAGCAAAGGAGAGGAAGACCTTTAACGAGACAGATTGGTGTAGTGACTGCAGCCAATGGGCTCAAGTGTGAGGGAGCTAATGGCACAAGACAGGACAGGGGTCAGATCAATTGTTTACACAGTCACTATGCGTCATCCACAACAAGGTGACACCTAACAACAACAATAACAACAACAGTAGGAAAGGTAATTTGATCTCACCTCAAGTGAAAACTTTTTTTAAAAAACAAGACCTTCTTGAACACTACAGACAGCAGAATTAGCTCTTACAAAGGCAGCTCAGTAAGATATTTTAATATTTGCTGCTGTACAGTAATGGTTTTAATCTCCTTTCGCATTCATTGGAAGCTGTGGGTTTTATTGCTCCATAAGCTATCACACCATTTTAAGTTTTCTTCTGACTGAAAACTCTTATTTGGGTAATTGATACTTTGGACAAATATAGGTCTTTTTCAAGAAACACATCTTCTCTTCATTCAACATAGAATTACCAGAAGCATTTCCAGGTCCTAGTTAGGATTTCTTCTCTTTCCCGTAAAATATTGAGTCAGTACCAATTATACACAGCTAGCAAGGAAACATTTGCCTCTTTGGGCTGTTATAGGAGCCCAGGACTTCTCACCCCAGTTCAAGAACCACTTCATACACCACTTCAGTTACACAATCACAAGTCATGAATCAGATCTAATTACTATTTTGGTCAAAATTTTTAACAGATTTCAAACATTCCTAGAAAAATAAACAAAAGAAAAATCCTTTTGGATGTCTTTCCAAGTGCTTACAACAAGGTCCCTCACCACTTTCCCCCTATTTTCTCCTTTCTTTTCAATCAAAAACTCTGAAACCGGCCTGATTGTCTAGTCTTGGAGGGGACTTGTATTTTCTAATCTCAGTTTAATGTTAAGATTGCCCTTCCCACCAGAAGTCACTCCTCCACTCCTGCCTTCCATCTGCTGAGACCCTCTTCTTGTTCGTCCTTCAAATCTCATTCATCAGGGGGGACTTCCCAGTTCTCTGCAGGGTTCTGATCTGTCCCTGTTCTCAGCATAGGCTTCCTTTATGCTGTTCTTCATAGACATTTGCCCACGCATGGTAACATCCCTACTAACCCACACAATTGCAAACAGGAAAATCAATGTCTTCTTTGCATCTCAACAATGCTTTGCATTTGGTATTTGTTACAATGAATGGGCTATTGTAATGAAAATTCTGGTGGCCTAGGGGTAAGAAGCTTCCCTGCAATCCCAAAGGCATGTAGTTCCAATCCAGCAGCTGCTCTGTGGGAGGATAGGCAATCTCCTCCCATGCAGTTTGCTGCCTCTGAAAATCTGCTGGAGGGTCAGCTCTGTGATTCTAACCCAATGAATGGTCCACAGAAACAACAACAAGAAATGCCCTTTAAACCCCAAGTCTAAAATCAAAGATATTGGCATTATGAAAGGATTCTAAATTAGACTAGCTTTTAATCATCACATTGAATTAGGATTATGTAGGAGATTTTTTTAAAAATATGCTGCCCATTGTTTATACTTAAAAGACATTTTAAACAGATTCTTGCAAAAAAAATTAAAGGATGAGGAAGATATGGAAAAGATTATTCAGCTGATCAGTGGCAAAGCCCAGATCACAGATGGTAAGATATAATAGGAAGGGTATGAACTTGACACCTCATAGACACCGACTCAAATTTTGCCTCTGAGTAAGTTATTCAAGATCTCTGAATGTTCCTGTCATTTCTAAGTTGTGGGCACCGGTCCTTCTTAAGAACTATGATAAGAAAGAAGTCAAGTAGCGTGTACAAAAGCTCCAGACATAGAGGTGGCAGATAGTTGTTCTTAGGTGTGGTCAAGTCACCTACAACTCATACTGTTGTTAGGTGTGGTCAAGTCACCTATAACTCCTAACACCTTGTGTACAACAGAACGAAACACTGCCCAATCCTGAGCCACGCCCACACTCTCTGATGTACTTAAGTCCCTTGCTGTCTGCAGTGTGTGGATCTGTTCTGTTGAGGGTCTTCTTTCCCATTGACCTTCTCCTCTACCAAGGTACTGTCCTTCTGATAACACGCCCAAAATACGTGAGGCAAAAATGTCACCATCTCCACTTCTAATGAGCCTTGTGATCTAAATTCTTCTGAGACAGATTTGCATGTTTTTTAGCAGTCCATGCTACCAAGCCGAAGGTGGTATAGCACTGGTCTGTGCGTTGCTGTACAGAGGTAACTCGTGGTTGCTGTGATGCTGAAGCCTGTGACAGTGATGTGCCAATCATGGTAATGGGCACCCATGGTGGACAGTGTTGGCTGGAGCTTCCCGACTAAATCAAGCCTGGAAGTAGGAGCAGCATCCACTTCCGAAATGGCTTGCCTCTGGAGACTCTATGTACGAACAGCGCTCAGGCTGTTTGTTCATAGGGTCACTATGAGTCGTCTACAACTCGATGGCATTAAACAACAACAACAACAACATACTCAATATTCTTCATCAACAATGCAATTCAAACACAGCCATTCTTCTTCAATCTTCTTTACTCATTGTCTTTCATATGCATATGAGGCCATTGAAACTACCATGGCTTACTTAGGTCAGGTTCACATTAGCCTTCAAAGTGACACCCTTGCTCTTTGCCTTATAATGAGGTCTTTGACAGCAGAGTCTCTCCCCCTCTCCTTCACAATTCTCAGGTCAGTGCTGCACTCCAATATCTCTCTGTAGCACTGAATTGAATAAAGTTTGTTTCATGTACTGACCAAAATGGATTGAGACTGTCTATGTGTATTTTCCCCTTTCCCCCACTGAATCCCTAGTATCTAGCACAGTGCCGGAAGCATAGTTACATGTCCAGCTATTTGTGAAGTAGCTAGACAAGTGATTGAGTGAGTAAAGACAGCAGTATTTGAACCCTCAGACCCTGCATGGACATTCTTGCTGTGGTTATCCCTGTGAATCCGACTACGTGCACTAAATCTCAATATGCTGCTGTTTTCTGTTACCACCAAGTCATCTCCGATTCATGGTGGTGACCCCTGTGTACAAATGGTACATTTACACGGTGGAACACTATGCAGCACACGGGAGCAATGATTTTGTAAACTATTATGTAACTTGAGAGGGACTGGAGAGCATTATGCTGAGTGAACTAACTCAGTCCCACAAGGATAAGTGTTGTATAAAATCATTATTGTAGAATGAGTATAAGGATCCAAGAGGGACGGGAGAGGTTGGAAGCAGAGGGATGTGGGTATGCAGGGGCGTGGGGATGGGGGGGGGGCGGATTTAATCATCAGGTTGTACAATTTAGTGGGTGAGAGGATGAGGGAAGTGAAAAGAATTTGTTTGAATTTGTATTCAAATTTTGTAAATAAACTAGTAGAAAATATTAAAAAATTTAAAAAGAATATGTAATATATAGGGTTACCATGAGTTGGCATAATTTTGATGATGACTGATTTTTAAACCTCAGTGCATTGTTGTTATGTTGTTAGGTGCCATTGGGTCAACTATGACTCATAGTGACTTTGAACAACGGAGTGGAATCTTACCTTAACATCGGTATAGTCTTCTTAAATCTAAGCATTTCCCAATATAGTTTAGCAATGGAGCTGAAGTTCCTTTTTTGAAAAGCTCTATTATTTTTTTGAAATCAGCATTGGACTTGCTTTCTGTAACTCATGACTACACAAAGGGTCTGGATATAAAAAATAATCTCTACTTCTTGAATTTATTGTGCCATGAATGAGTATCTTTTGCGGCAGAATTAAGGTCACGATGTAAATCTTAACATTTCAGGGGTGCAGAAGTATGTTTTGCCAATTCTGACTTAGTCAGCTTTTCTCTTGGGCGTCCATTTTCTTTTCTTGGTCTGCTTTTTAATAAAAGGTCCTACAGTTTACAGATTTCTGGTTTTCTTAGGAGACTAGAATAAAACTGAAATGGCCATCTTGATTAATCCAAGATGTTACGTGTGAGCAGACTGTATACATTATGACTCTGTAATGTATTTTACAATCAATATCTATTTTCTTTCATGGCTCTACTCGCCTGTTCACAATTCAGTCTATTTCCCTAGAACCTTGTTTTTTAAAATATATTGGTTTCAAGGATGTATCTTTTATATTATGGCTGTAAGTAACTTGTAAAATCAATAAAATGTTCATTGTTAACTATTCCACTGAATTGGCTGTTGAGATCTAAGAATGGTTTCATATATAAGTCCAACCCTCAGGACGATTCCTAAAGTTTAGAAGGGGTCATTGTACTAGGGATATTGTAGCTGATGTTAGATGGATCTTAATTGAAAACAGGGAATACCAGAAGAATGTCTATCTGTGTTTCATTGATTATGCAAAGGTGTTTGACTGTGTGGACCATAACAAACTGTGGCTGACTCTGAGAAGAATGAGAATCCCAGAACCCTTGATCATGCTAATGCAAAACCTATACTTGGACCAGGAGGCAATCGTCAAAACAGAGCAAGGAACATGGTTCCAAATTGGGAAGGGTGTATGCCAGGGATGTGTGCTAACTTTTTCAACTCTAAGTTAGACATGTAAAAATATTTTTGCAAACACTTGCAAAACAAAATGTGGACTAGGTTGAGTCCTCATCACACAGTCTCTGACATATGAGGATGGCGAAAACCAGCATGGCGGATGTGGAAAATTGATATTTTTGAAATGCTTTTTCTATCTAGGTACCCCAGTGGTCATCCCATCATCCCACAGGCAATGCAGAATAAGCTCCAAATAAGAAGGACCAAGTAGCATTAGACAAAAGTGCAAGAGCGACCCAGTAGAGAAAGAATGATTCTTTAAACAAATGGGGGTTAAAAAAACCCCACAAAAAAACCCCAAAACACCTCGTATCTTATAAAAAGATCAGTGCAAAATGAGTCATAGCTCTAAAATTCAACGCTGTGAGGAAAAAAAAATTTTTTAAAAATCTTGGAGATGTTGGGTTGGTGTCTTAGGACTGCTATAACAAATACCACAAAGTGGAGTTAATCAACAGAAATTTATTTTCTCACTGTTTGTTGTTGTTGTGCTCCGTCAAGTCAGCACTGGCACACAGCTGACCCTCCAGCAGGCTTTCAGAGGCAGTGAGTCCATGGGAGAAGACTGTCTATCTTTCTATCAACGGGGCCACTGGTGGATCTGTAATGTCCCCCACACATTGCAGGTGGGATGTTGAATGGTGTAGCTCCCCTAGGAAATGCGTTGCAGATTTTTATAAAGTTAAGCATATACTTAGCATTAGCATGTTAGTGTTAGCTAACATAAAGTCAGGTGCTGATGCATGGTGACCCTCCCCAGACCCCATAGGGGCTCACTAGCTGATCCTTCAGTAGATTATCAAGCTTTTCTTCCTTGCCTTTCTTAGTGTGCAGTTCTGCTGAAATATATTCAACCCCATAACAGCACATGACAAATGAGTGGTGGAGGCTGGTGAGAGGCTTTGGCTTGGACTTGAACCCAGGTCTCCCAGTTGAAGATGAGACTTCTGATGCTGAATCACTACTCTCCTTGCACTTAGCATAGGACCCAAAACTGGAACTCACGGATATTTATCCAAGAGAAGTGAAAATGATGTTCCATCAAACACCAAAACTACCACTACATTAATGTCAAGAGAAGTCCTAAACTGAAAACCAACCAAATTCCCTTTCACTGTGGAAACAGATAAAGAAACTGCAGCCTAACTCTAACTATGCCACAGACATTACCCACCAATAAAAGGGAATAAACCTTGGCTATACACAAAACCTTGAATGGATCTCAAGGAAATGAAGCTACTTAAAAGCCACTTGGTTGGTTTTCAGAGAAGGGCCAAATATTATACTTTTTCATTCATAGAAGCTTCTCAAAATATGGCATCATAGTGATGGGGAATAGATCAGTAATTATCAAGGGTGAGAGCTGGAAAAAGAGGGTGACCATAGCATCAGGAAGTTTCTTTTTTTAATTATTACTAATTTGAATGAAAGTTTACAGAGACTTAGGGTTTCCAGTCATTCATTGTTGCACTTTTTTCACTGCCTTCTCTGCCCCATTTCACTCTTCTCCTTGAAAAGTAAAACTCTTTCATTGTTATGCAATCCCTCCCTCCAAGTCCACTCCACTGTGCAGCCTTCATTCTGGACTCCTGTCATGAAAATAATACCCAATCATATATCCCTTTTAAACAGTTTTCTCCCTCATCTGTTTCAATGCAGTATACATCATCCATCTCCTCCTTCTCTGTCTTCCCTCAACCCCGATGTCAGTCCTGTTTTTACAACAGTGGCTCTGTGTAATATTTGTCCTGAGGAAGTTTCTTTGTGGTGAAGAAATAATTCTGAATCTTCATTGTGGAGATGGTCAACTAAAATCCAAAAGGTCACAGAACTACAAGCAAAATTTTGATAGATTCTGCATTCTGTTGGATCACAGAATGATCACACTAAAACTTTGCTGAAGTTTATTCCAAACAGCTGCAAAAGTACATCAACAGAGGACTTCCAGAAATTCAAGCTGGATTCAGAAGAGATTGTGGAAGGAGAGATGTCACATGTATTTTAGCTGAAAGCAGAGCATACCAGAAAAGAGACTTACTTGTGTTTTACTGACTATGCAAAGATGTTTGACTGTGTAGACCATAATAAATGGTAGATAAGAATGACAATCCCAAAACACTTGATTATGCTTATGTGGAACTTGTACATGAACCAAGAAGCAGTTGTCAAAATAGAATAAAGAAATATCAGAAAACGTGTGCATCAGGGTTGTATCTTTTGGCCATATCTATTTCTTTAATACCAACAAGCTCTTTAAAGTCTTAAAGAGCAAGGATGTCAGTTTAAAGATTAAGGTACCCTTGACACAAGGCATGGTATGTTCAGTTGCTTTATATCCATGTGAAAGTGGCACAATGAACAAGGAAAACTGAAGAATTCATGTTTTTTAATCGTAATGTTAGCAAAGGGTACTGGATATACTATGAATTGTCAAAAGAACCAACAAATCTATCTTGGAAGAAGTGCACCTAGAGTGTTCCTTGCGGTGAGGATGGTGAGAGTTCCTCTATCATTCTCTTGGCATGTTATGGAGGGGCCAGTACCTGCGAAAGGACATCACGCTTGGAAAGGCAGAGGCTCAGATAAGTAGAGAAAGACACGCAGTAATATGCGTGGACACAGTGACTTCAACAATGAGACTGAGCATGGCAGAGCCTATGAGAATGGTGTAGGGCAGAGAGAGGCTTTGATACATGCCGCATAAGGTCATTATGTGTTCATGTGAGCTTGATGCACCTAACAACAGCAACACACACCCCTAAAAAATTTTGAGAGCATGTAAAAGCTTTGGGGATAAAAATAAGAGGTTTGCCTGATTCAGTTGTATTTTGACAATGTCCATTTCCAAGTTCTGACCATACACAGTGGTTATTTAAATGTTTTCATAGTGGGAAGCCTGGGGAAGGGCATAGTGAATTTTAAATACTAATTTCTCCAAATTCTCGAGAGCCATAATTTCCTAAAATAAAAGGTTACATTAAAAATAGCACACAAATAGGTATAAAATGACAAGTACATTAAGTGCTATGTGATGCTGAAGCCCGTGATACAGGGCTGACCTGGTGATGAAGGTCAGGAAACACTTGAAAATGAGCCGTGTTCTAAAGGAAGGGCAGAGGTTAATGAGGTGAAAAGGGCTGGGGGTTGAATCCAACTCCCTTGTTTTAGGAAAAGTTCAATAAGGTAGGAAAAGAGGCCTTTCTGTGAACCTCTGAAGCTGAAAGACACGTGGGAACGTGGAGAAGCAGTGATCATCCTGTCCAAGGTGCACTGAAGAATCGAGGGACCTGGAACCCCTCTGCGGTTCTGGGAAATGAGGAAGGCAGGGGATAGGGAAGTGGAGAGAGAGAAGAGGGCTGGGGACACTGCAAAATGAGGCCAATCAGAAGTCACTGCTCTGGGATGTGACTGACGGTGAACGTCCAGCCCCCATGCGTCAATACATGCTTGTGGCAGCTACAGGGGCTGCTGAGAGCAGGGTGAAAGCAGAACAAAGAGTAGAGGTCAGATTCCTGCCCTTCTTCCTCACTCTTCCCTGTCTCACACACCTCCAGTCAGGGCTATCCACCTGGGAGTCTCAGGTAAGAACTCAAATCCACAGTCTAGGCTGTTTCCTGATCAGTAAGTCATTTTACAACCTTTTCAGGCATAAAGAAGACTTAAACCAAATGATCTATTTGCCTTTGCATTGAGAGACTCTCTAGTCTGGGACTTTCTGATGCCGATAGGTCAGACTGGTGCACGAGAGATGAAGCATCTTCATACTCAGTGGTAGGTGGTGGGTAAGCTGAGCCCTGTGTGCGTAAACAGCAATTATAACCCATCTCAACGACGCTCTTCCTCTATTTTGCTGATCTACCACATAAAATATGCTTCTCCAGGGATAGGCCCTTCCTGACAACGTGCCCAACATTTGTGAGATAGTCTTGCCAGCCTCGCTTCTCGGGCGTGCTCTGGCTGTTTCTTTTAAAGCAGGTATCCAGAGACCTGCATTCAAGTGACACTTGAACTTGTGCTAACAGTCTGGCTTGATAAAACCATTTGCTGTCCAATCAACTCCAATTTATGGTAACGTTACCTGTGGCAGGGTGGCCTTGAGCCCCTTCACGTTTTCAATGGGTGATTTTTCTGATGCACATTGCCAAAACTTTCTTTGAAGTGTGTCTGAGTGGCCTTGAACCTCTAACCTTTTGGTTAGTTAGTGATTGAGTATGTTAGCTAATTGCACCACCAGGGACTTCATAATGCTATAGGAATGCTGTTGTTGTTGTTTGCTCACGTCAAGCTGGCCCCTTGCCTCATGCTAGTCCCATGCACAACAAATCAAAATGCTGTCCTATCGTCCTCATGATGGCTTGAGGCTCATCCAGTCATGTCTTGTGGAGTTTCCCTGGACTGAGTTTTGGAAATAACTCCCCAAGCCTTTCTTCCTATTGTTGTTGTCATCATTAGGTGCTGTTGAGTCGTAGACGACTCATAGCGACCCTATGAATGAAAGGCCTGAGCACTGTTTGTAGAGTTTCCAGAGGCAAGCCATTTCAGAAGTGGATGCCACTCCTGCTTCCAAGCTTGTTTTAACTGGGAAACTCCACCAAACACTGTCCACCATGGACAACCATTATCACATTTGACACATCAGTGTCACAGTGTTTAGCATCAGTCTACCTTAATCCAGAAACTTTGCTGACAATTGATCAACATCACAGCAACATGCAAGCTTCCAATGACAGATGGACAGTGGCTGAATATGAGATGGATTGGCTAGGAATTGAACTCAGGTCTCCCACATGGAAGAATAGAATTCTACCAGTGAACTACCAAAACTGAGAGAAGTCATCAGGTTCACATTATAGAGAGAAATATATTTTTAACGCCATCCTTTTGCCTGAGAGAATTTAAAGGGTGATTAGGAAGCTCGGGCACAAGGTACAGATTGCGTCTATGCAGCTCTGGAAATTATCTCACTGGCTCGAATACAAAGAACCGTTTCACTCAGTAAGTTCCAATGAAAATGAGAAACTGGATGTACTATTATTATATCACCTTCCCACTAAGGGAGAATTTAAATGTTCTCTTATTAGTTATTTGACTGAGCTAATATTTATACATTCAATAAAAAAAATTCAACATTTTAGTTAAAATGCTATTTTTAAGGTAGCCTTCTAACCATAAAGATTTAAATTATATTCATTAGTGATGTCATGTTCTATGACTGAAGCCATATCATTAGAAGGAAACTGATGGGCAGAAATATATTTGCTTAACCAAAAAAAAAAAAAAGGCAAAAAGAACAAGTGAAAGAAAGCCAGGCTTATGCAAAAGGCTCCTCACATACATTTTGGGGGGCTAGGGAGGCTGATATTTTTCTACTATTGTTGTCCTTCCTGCCAAGTAAATGATTACTTCCCTTCCACCCAGTCTGATGAAATAATTGCAAATATTTTGAAGTACTGCTTTGAAAGGTGGATTTACAGCAGTCACTCTTCACAATGGCCAGGTCTCGGGGTACAGAATGGTGATGTGTGGTTTCATTTTAACTCTCAACCAACCAAAACATGGGTGTTTATCTTGAAACCTGTGGAGCAGAAGCATCTAATTGATCCCACTTGGGAGACAGACTGTGAATAATGGGCCATTATATTTTGACGAGACACACAATTGCCTTGAACTTGTCAGGAGTTCAGGTGTGGGGATCCAGCTACCTGGGGCCGAAGCTGGAATGTGATGGTGTGTGCGGCCCAGCTCACGCATCTGCCTGCTGCAGCCCTTGTCGGGCCCAGCTCCATTTCACGGGAATAACTCACCTATTCATGAACAATGAGGTTCAAATTGTACTTTTCTTTAACACAACATTAACTCTCAAAGAGCTGGAAATTCAGTACTCTGTTCAGTGAGCTTAGATTGTAAATCAGTCACTGAGAACATTATATGAGCAGTAATCCCATTAAATATATCATCTTGCAAATATCTAAATCCAGTTAATTAACTTGTATTGCAAAAAGAGCTCAGAGATAGAGTTTTCAGAGAGCAGCCACACGTTTCAGGCCCCTAATTACACTTAAAGCAAATTTCAGGCTTTACTTTTTAGACAAAATAAGTGAAAAACTGCCTTCTAAGGAAAAAAAAAAGGACTGATGGAGAGCTAAATTTTGTTAGATTTGAACAGAAAAGATAAGTCAAACATCTCAAAAATTACCTGCTTTCTTGCATAAACTTTTTACCTGCATCTCAGTGAGCTTTTTTTTTTAATAAAAGGATTAAACATAGTCTGCCATTTTAATTAAAATTCATAGCAACACAATGTCATCTTTACAATGGTTGTGGAGATCACTCTGCTCATGGATTTAGCTATCCTTCAGCGTTCATAATAAATTGGCTTTAGTATGATGCCAAAACCCACAAGATGTGCAGATCTTAAAATAACCACAGCAGAACTTAGAAATAAAAATAAAAATAATGTTTCTTATTTACTAAAAAATTATTATTGAGTTAGAAATACATGACAATAATGTTGTTGATTGCCATCAAGTCGAGCACGACTCATAGCCTAAAGCCTGAAGCCTTTCTATAAACATCACCATTTATCAAAGTTCATAGTTTCCAGAGGCAACTCTGGTGGCTTATTGGTAGAGTTGCGCTGCCAACTCAAAGGCATGTGGTTTGAATCCACCAGCTACTCTGTGAGAAATGGTATTTCCCCCTGACCCCGACGTAATTTGAACATGCAACCTTCTGATCTGGAGTCAGACGCGGTACCGTTGCGCCACGAGGTCACCTCTGTGAGAAATGGATGAGCATTCTCCTCTTGTGATTTACGGCCTCTGAAAATCCACTGGAGGACCAGCTATGGGTCAGTTCCATCCCAGTGGTATACCATAGCAACTATATATATGTAATGAGAAAAGAAGGCAGAAAAAGAATTGATGCCTTTGAGGTGTGATGCTAGAGAAGAGTATTGAACATACCACGGACAGCCAAGAGAACAAACAGGTTTAACCTGGAAAAGGGGAAACCAGGTTACTCCTTGGAGGCAAGGAGTTCTGTCTCACATACTTTGACATGTGGACAGGAGGGACCATTCCTTAAAGAGGACATGATTTTGGAAGAGTGAAGTGAGATTGGCTCACGATAGAGCAGAACTCAGAGTAGTTGTATATATGGTCGCTATGAGTCACAGGCAACTTGACAGCACACAACAACAACAAATATATATATATAGTACGTAACCCTATACAACAGAGTAGAACAAAATATGAAAGTAGATGATTGTATTTTCCGCATGGATCTACTGGTAGTTTCAGACCAATAACTTTCTAGTTAGCAGTCAAATGCTTAATGTGACACTACAAGGCTCCCTGACAATACCCACACATACATACACATATATATTTATTTCCTCAGTGGTGCAAATTCTTTGTACTCAGCTGGTAAGTGGCAGTTATGCTTGGTGGTTTAAACTCATCCAGTGTTGTAACCCATACAAACTTACAACCAGAGTGTTCCTTAGAGATAAGGAAGGCAAAGGATTTCACATACTTTGAGCGTGCTGTTGGGGGGGGAGGCGGGGTTTGTTGTTGGTTGGTTGGTTGGTTGGTTGGTTTTTTAATGACATTGTTCTTGGAAAGGTGGAGGGTCAGTGAAAGAGAGGGAGACCCTCAGTGAGATAGATTAACACAGTGACTTCAGCAATAGGCTCAGATCTGTCAGAGATGATGCGGATAGCACAGTATAGGAAAGAGTTTCAATTTGTTGTTTGTTGGGTTGCTATGAATCGTACCTAATAACAACAATGACAACAACAAAGTGGTGCAGCCCATAGTGGCTTGTGCTGCTCACCAGAGGCAGTACCTCTCTGGCAGTTCAAATCCACCAGAAGTTCCAAGAAGGGCAATCTCATTCTATGTAATTTACAGCCTCAGAAATACAGGGGAAGGTCAGCTACAAAATGGTTTGACTTGACAAGATTTTTGAGTAGCAGAGTAAAAGAAAAAGCCTAGTAATCTGTATGAAAAGAATACAGTCACGAAAATAACTCTGGGGCAGTTCTACTCTGTCAGGTACAAGGACACCATGAGCTAGAATGACTCAATATATTGTGAACGACAACAACGTATATGCACATTTGCACATAAGTGTACATGCACACAAACATATACATATAGTGTCCCTGGGTGGTGTAAAAGGTTTACTTTTAACTACTAACCAAAATGTTGATGACCTTATCGAATCTACCCAGAGAAGATAAAAAACTAAAATAGGCCTAGGAACCTACTTTTAAAGATTGTGTTGTTGTCCAGTGCCATCAAGTCAACTATAACTCATAGCAAACCTGTGAACATCAGATCTAAACCTTACCCTCTCTTGTGTCCTTCTCATATTCTCTGCTGAGCCCAAGCCCTTTGCTGCAGTCAAGTGTGTGTAAAAAGAGAAAACCACATGGGTAGTGCCATGTTGGACCTTTACCAAATTCATAACAGAGAACTGTTCCCATCTACAACATCAATAACACAAAACCAATTCCCATGGGGTCAGATATGTTCCCCATGCTCATTTGTCTCTTGCTACTCAGTTCAACATCAATCTTACTGCTTTGCTGGATCCAGAAACTGATCTGATTGCTCAAAGACCACACAGAATCATAATGGGGGAGTCAAAAGGTTAGGATTCAGATTAGTAACAGAATATAGTCAAGACAGCTCCCAAAGTGTGTACAACAGGCACCTCGAACCTCACAGTGTTCCCAAGTTCTCAGTCCTGCCCATATTGGCTTCCCTCTGCCTACTGTTCAACAAAGTTCTCATTCCCGCCACTGTTGGTTCCTCCCTCTCCCAAAGCCTCATCTTACATCAGTTATCCAGTTCATCCATCATCGCTGCTCCCATTCTAAAGTGTGTCCTACATTTCACCAGGTTGGGGGAGGTCATCCTTCTCTGGCTGGGGCAGGAATTCTCTCTTCTAGTGGGAGAAGACACTATTTTCTTTGCAGCTAGAACTGTTCAATTTATTGGTGAGACTAGTCAATCCTCTTGTAGATTGTTGAGACGATCCCCTTGTGGAATGGTAGATATCCATCCCCTTTGTGGATAGGCTAACGCGCCTCCCTAGGACGGTTCTGCTTTTTTCTATAGTAGAAAAGCCAGACTGAAAGACAAACCTCACAGTGTATACTGAGTGTCCTTCTCTTTTTCACACCTTTCTCAGCACAATGTCTTTTTCCAAGGACTGGCCCCTGTTGATTGACAACATGCCCCAGGAAAGGTAGGTGAGATGAAGTTTCACCATCCTTAACTCTAAGGAGCACCCTAATTGCTCTTCCTATACAGACAATAAAAATTTTGTGGAAAACAACTCTTCTCAGAACCTGAAATTGCCACGAGTTGGAATTGATTGAATGGCAGCAGATGTATATATAGGCATACACAGATATAAACACACAAATATATCTTTACCTGTACATACACACAAATTCACAAACATACTACTCCTTTTCTAAGTCATCATGGGAAAACTGACATCATCAAGGAGAAAGAAACTGGCATTGGTTTGCAAGCCCGTGTGAAAACTAGTTGCCTTCCAACGCTACCATGCTCAGCAGCTTTCTTGTTTTGGACTTACACCATACCACACACTACAGTAGTGTTTGTCAGTAAAATAAACTCTCCCAGTATATGCTTTTCATTATGCCTTCTGAAAGAATCCACACCCTCTAAGTGTGAATTGAAAACGGACTTATTTAGAAATAGTTTAAATTGTGGTTTCTGTAGGCTATTGTTCGTGTGCAGACATATACATGTTCACTGTTCTAAAAGAATAGCAGTAAGTATAGGAAGACCTTAAATTAGATAGTGATTTTCTTCCAAATAGTTCTAAATCTCATCCTGTGTGTCCATACATTTATATGTACGAAGACTATGTGAAATTAAAAAAAAAATTAAACCCCAGTGCCAGTTGAAGTTGAGGGCAGACACACTTTCTAAAAGGTGTCAACAGGATTGGTTTTATTCATGCTAAAATCCATGATCCCATTTGGAACATCATAGCTCATCATCATAAAAATAAAATCAAGACAATATTCAGAGACACTTTCCAACAATAACGTTTTAATACCCAAATGGGACCACATCGCATACACTACTCTTATTAGGAAAATGTGTCTTATTTGGTATGTACATCAAAACAGCTTTGAGGAACTTCTTGTATTCAAAAGGCAGACTGAGAAAATAAAGAACTGAATTCAGCCCTCAGATTTCTTTAGGCATTTTGGAACTGGAGTCTATGAAAAATTACTCAGCACCTACAGTAGGTTGATTTGTTTCCCCCCTAAAAGATATGTTCAACTCTTTACTCTGGTACTTGTAAAAATGAGTTTATTTGGAAGTAAGGTCTTTGCATTTGCAATGAAGTTAAGATAGGTCATACTGGATTAGTTGCTGTCAGGGACCATGAAGTCAGTTCTGACTCTTAGAGACAACAGAATAAACTGCTTCCAAGTCCTCCACCATTCTCACAATTGCTGCTGTGTTTGAAAACATTGCTCCAGTCATTGTCACAATCCTTCTTGTTGATGGTCATCTTCTTTTTGCATTGACCTTTGCCAAGCATGATGCTTTTTCCAGGAATTGGTGCCTCCTGATATCAAATACGCAACATGCAATATGAAGTCTAACCTTCCCTTCTAAGGAGTATTCTTTAGAATATTATTAGTATTAATATTCTATTCCAGCTGTACTTCTTCCAAGGCAGATTTGTTTGGGTTGTTGTTTTGTTGTGGTGGGGTATTTTTGTTGCTGTTGTTTGGGATTTTTGGTTTCTTCTTCAATTCAAGGCACATTAAATATTCTTTACCAAAACCACAATTCAAAAGTCTCAATTCTTCTTGAGTCTTCTATATGCACAAATAGTGTGATTAAAAGAAGAGATCAATTTAGATATACACAGAGAAGGGGAAGCCATATGACAGTGGAAGCAGAGATTGGAGTGATGACACTAAAAGCTAAGGAATGCCAAGGATGATTGTCAACCACCAGAAGCTGCAGAAAGGTAAGGCAGGGAAGGTAGGATCCTACCTGAGAGCCTATCTGAGTGCCTGATCCTTTGGATTCTTCAGCTTCTAGGCTCCTGAGCTGTGAGAGGAAGCATTTCTCCTATACTAAACCACTCAATTTGTGAGCCTTTGTTACAGCAGCCTGAGGAAACACATACAGAATCTAATTCTGGACATAGGGACTCAGTCAGATTCTTCATTATAGAAAATAAAAAGTACAGACTACCATTTCACAAATTTCTATGTGCTTAATATACATTATCCAAGATATTTTGGCTCTGTATCAGAATCATCTCATTTGTTTCTTGTAACAGCTCTGTAAAGATGTTATGCTACTATTCCCATTTTACAGATGAAGACTTGTAGGACTAGAAATGTCTAGTAATTTGCTCAAGACCAGAGATCTAGCAAGCTCTGCAGCTGAGCTTCAAGTCCAGAGCCACCAATCTCCAGAGTCATGCTTTGAACTACATTATTCTACAAATACACTGCTTTACAGTCAGTTGGGCTCTGCTGTTTTTGTTAGGTGCTTTCTTTTTATTAAATTTCTTTCTTTTCAATTTTTATCCTTTTTCTGTGTGTGTGCTGTCAAATCAGATCTGACTGGTATAGGAGGATCTTGTCCCTCCTTCTTCAGCAGAGCATCTGGTGGATTCGAACTGTGGACCTCTGGGATTGCAGTGCAGCTTCTTGCCACTAGGCCACCAGAGCTCGCCTGTTTTTGTTAGGTGCTTTTAAATTGACTCATAGCAACCCTATGAACAACAAATTGGAACCTTGCCTGTCCTGACCCATTGCCATGATCCCCGGCACTGCCAAGCCCATAGTTGCTATCACTGGGTCAGTACATCTTGTTGAGAGTCTTTCTCTCTTTCTCTGACCCTCACAATTTCCCAGAATTATATCTTTTCTCCAAAGCCTCATTTTTAATAGTCCCTCCTGACAACATTCCCAAAGCATGTGAGATGACATATCACCACCCTTGCCTCTAGGGAGTAACCTGATTGGACTTTTTCCAAGACAAACTTGTTCGTTCTTTTGGCAGTCCATGAGATAGTCACCACCACCACCATTCAAGGGCCTTGGCTCTTCCTCAATCTTCCTTATTTGTTGTTCAACTTTCAGAAGGATGGAGCAACTGAAAATATCATGGCTTGAATCGAGCAACCTTAGTCTTTAATGTGACACCCATACTCTTTTACTCTTTAACTCTTTAAAGATGTCCTTGTCAACTCTATAGGACTTACTTTTCATTTTGCAAACACACATTGGAAACAAGAATGTTCAAGCACCATTGTGCGGTCATTTGAGTGTTGCAGAAGCCACTCAAATGATGCTGCACTGCACAAGGAATAAAGTACACATTGGCCCAGTTTGGGGGAACTTTGAGCATCTCAGCTAGAAATAGGACATACAGGTTATGGTAGATTGGAGTACCATTAAGTCTTCTCATAGCAACATATGTAATGCTTGTGTTGTTACCTTCTACACACTGGGAAGCACCGTGCAGAGCAGATTAACACCACTTGGGTTTGACTTTGAGGACTCAGGTTGTGTTGTGTCTAGCGAAAGGGTTAAGTGCCTCCAAGGCCTCCCTACTTTCTCTGTCTCCTGGATCATGTTGTCTGAAAGCAAGGCTCCCTACACCATAATCAACCGAAGACGTATCCTAATGACAGTATAATTAGGAGTATCATTGTAGTAATGATTCTTTTCATCTGGAGTGCGGGCCACGAAGAAAAGGGCTCTCATTCAGCAAATCCACCTGCCTATCCTTTGCCTCTCCCTGACTTTTTCCCCTAGGTCAGTCACACAGGGTTAATACCAGGTGTATGACAAGTCCTCAGACTCGCGACTCATCAAACTAATTAAAGAGAAACACATCTAAATTCTAGTGAATTATTTTACTTCCAAAAATGCTCCCCATTCATCTGGCTTGGTGAGTTTGATTAATGAAGACCACAAAGAAACTCTTGTTTCTGCAACCCGCAACCACTTGGTTCGGGTTCAGTGGGCCCAGGGAGAGGCATCCAGGCCTAAATCAGGTCTTTCTTTGCCTACTTAAAAATCCAAAGGGTAGAGAAGTTTCTGATTTTATCAGACCCGCCAAGGCAGGTAAGAAGAGACAAAGACGATCTTGATTCACTAACTAGGTGCAGCCAGAATGTGTTTGTTTAACTTAAATAGCCCATCAGAAGCCTTTCTTACGGATTTGCCGCACAGAGAACAATCCAAGACACTTAAGACTTCACTAGCACCATCAATATATTTCAATATCCCTAAAATAACTTCAATTTGCTTGGTTCCATAATCAAAACTCTTGGTACCAGTAGCTAGGAAATCAAAAGACAAGTTGCACTGGGAAAATCTGCTGTCAGGGATCTCTCCAGAGTACTAAAGAGCAATGATGTCATTCTGAAGACTAAGACTAAGGTGTGCCTGATCCAGGCCATGATCTTTGCAATTACTTGCTATGTATCAGAAAGCTGGACATTAACTAGGAATGATAGGAGAATTGTTGATTTTGCATTGTGGTTCTGTAGAAGAGTATAGAATATACCCAGACTACTAGAAAAAGAAACAGGCTCATCCTGGAGAGGATGAAACCAGGCTGCTCCTTGGAGGCAAAGATTCTGAAGCTGCACCTGGCATACTTTGGGCGTGTTGCAAGGAGGGACCAGTCCTTGGAGAGGGATGTCCTTGGGAGGGTGGAGGGAGATGGATTGAGTCAGCGATTGGGGTAATGATAGTAAGTGTATCAGAGATGATGAGGTTGGCACAGGATAGAGCAGGGTTCAGAGCTGTTGTACACAGGGTCACTAAGGGTCACAAGTGGCCCAATGACACTTAACAACAACAAAACATCTCACAAGGACGCCCACCAAAGTTATATCGCAATGCCTCCCTACCCATCTGCCCCAGACCCCAGACTCTTCTATGGTGTCACCATACAATGAAAGCCTGAACTTGCAAAAGGAAAATGGAAGTTGTGATTGTCAATGAAAAGGGATTTGGTTTTTTTTTCAATCAAAGGATCTTTCATTCTTAGGGATAATTAGGCATCAAAAGTACATCTTGGTTGGAGCTGTTTGCTGTATTAACAAGATATGTCTGCATAATTAACTAAGCAAAGCATTTGAAGATAAATTCGAGCATTTAGATTAAATTTAGATTAGAATGCATATGCTCCTGCCAGGTTAAAACAAATCCAGCAGACAACTGCACAAATACATTTAATATATTAAGTAAAGCATAGATATTTAAGATGAAGCTTTTAGTAACGCTAGCCAAATTCATCATGAGATTATTGTTTTAAGTCTCCATAATAAGCCATAAGTATGCTTTCCAAATTTCCAAACCCCCAAACTCCAACTAATCCAATCGACCCACTTGGTATCAAGACCGTACATTTCCTTTTAACATCATCTTAAAAAGTCTTAGGCATTTTTAATTCCACGATTTTTTTTAAACTAAAATTTAGTGGAGATGATTTGGTGTGCTTAAGTTTCTCTAAGAATATTTTCTGGAACTTAAATATATTGTTGCTTAAAACTGTGTCATGAAAAAATACGTCTCCCTTCTTCTGAAGGACTAATTACAAATCCCTTCTTGTCAAGACCAACTCATTAACTTTGACTAATAATAAAAGTATCTTAGATCCTCAAAATTAATTCATGACTGTGATGTCTCATAGCTTCCAAGTTTTTATACTTAATCAACAGATTTTTGAGGTGACTCTCTTGGTCTTTGCAAAGAAGAAAAACTCAACAAATAAATGGCAGGAAAGGTTCACTTAGAGTCCTACGGGGTTTTAAGGGTCCTAACTCTGGAGAGGGCGCTCTGGTGGTACAGTCCGTAGGGAGTTGTGCTGCTCACCCCCAAAATGGCCCCTCTCTGGCAGTTCAAGCCCATCAGTCCCTCTGAAGGAGAAAGATGGGCAATAACTTCTTGTGAAATTTACAGCCTCCAAAAACCCACTGGAGAGTCAGTTTTGACTCGACAGCAATGAGAGAACTCTATAGAGAAGCCTATGGGTGGCACAGACGTGCTCAGCTCCTAACTTAATGGTAAGTTAGAGGTTCAAGCCCACTTGGAATAAAAGGCCTGCTAATAAACTTTTCAGAAAACCAGCCACGGAAAGCCTTACTTAGCACCGTTATACTCTGAAGCACATGGGGTCCTCATGCATCAAAATCAGCTCAACAACTGGTTTTTAGTTCTGCAAGGTATTACTAGGTACTGTGGGAAGGAGAATTGGAATGGCTTTGCTTCAACATAGTATTAGATACATTTAAAAGGCGCTCTGCTGGCCTAGTGGCCTACTTGTAGAGCCTCTCCAAAGGTGGTGGTAGTGGTTGCTGATTGCTTTTGAGTCGAGCATGACTCATAGTGACCCTATGAACAAAAGGCCTGAAGCTCTTCTACAACTATGGGCATTTATCTACCAGCGGTTTCAAGGGAGAAAGACTAACAATCTCCTCCTGTTAGATTTACAACCTCTGAAAACCTGCTGGAGGGTCAGCTATGAGTAAGTTCCAACTGGCTGGCACCTAACAACCATGTACATTTAATAACATGTTCAAAAGTAAAAAAGAACAAGCAGCTTTAAGCTAACAAACTCCAGATTAAACACAATGAAGCCGGTTTCTTCACTGCAGGACTTCTCAGGGCCTTTTCTACGCCAGGGTGCATGAGCAATTTCTGAGACGAGACAGGAAACATATCACATCCTACATTTATTTGGAGCATCTTGCGTGATTAGAGTGCACGCTTGAAAAATGCTGGTTCAGGGCAAGCTTAGAGAGTCTAAATGTTCCGTTTAGAACTTTATCCAAAAAGCAGAGTGGCTGGCGTCAAACAGTATATTCTAGAAGAAAGATGCTTTAGAAAACCATGGTTTGAAAAAAACTCAGCAACATTTCTTTCAAAGGTTCATGGCGTGAAATTTGCAAAACGGAGTTTGAAACAAACTGTCTTGAAGTCAATTTAAATATGCACCCTTGTCCTGATTGGCTGAACTTGTTTCTCAAGCCCTGGTCCTGTTGTTTTAAAAACCAGACAAGGATTTGAAACTGCAAGAAAATAATCTAAATGAATAAAGATCTTGTTTCTATTTAATCCTTTACTTTATAAAGTTCTTTAAAAAGAGAGTGAAATGTGGCAAGTTAGATTTTTTTTTTCAATTTATTGTGAACTCTGAAAGTAAGTCAGCAAAACTTATTCTAAAATTCTCATTTGATTCTTGCTCAAGAGTATGGAATCCAATCAATGCAAAATGTCAAGTTCTCTGCTTCCTTTTCAGTGTTAAGAATTGGATCGGGGTATGCCTGGGTTTTCACATGTTAATGCTAAATCGAATTCATTTGTGAGTGTGTTGTAAGCCACAATAAGAAAACTATTACCAAAAAGCAGCTGGAAGCCTTTGCATTTTATATACTGCTTTGTGTTTGTTTCTTGCTATAATCCTAATAAACACAAAATCAAACCCTTAACTAGCCTTCTAAAGAAATTACTAACATTTTTTTAAAAGTCTTATTCTCACTTTTCTTTCCATACCAAATAGTTCATTATTATAATTTTTCCCCCCTAGAGTCTTCTCTTACCACCTAGAGAACAAAATCTCAACTATGGATTCAAAATGACAGATTTTGTGGGTTTTACTTTTCAGAGATGATGTCATTTGTGGGGAATTGTTGGGTAAACCATATACTCTTTTCAGAAACCTGCAATTACCTCGCTGAATAAAGACATCAATGTCATGTTTCTAGAAATAATGGCTAATGATATGTCTCCCGAAAGGAAGTGGCGTTATTAATTACCTCACTGTGAACACACAGTTTATGGACAGCTCAGAGGACCACTCGTCCAATTAAGCATAATGACTAAAGCTTCGGTTAGTCCATCTGTACAGCTTTCCAGATTAACAAGCCTGCAGCTTTCCAAGGCTTGTAAGGCTGATGTGTGCAGCAGGGAGGGCTTGGTGGCAGTACCTGGGCTGCCCGGGAGATTTCATATTCTCGCACAGCTGGAGGGAAACCCACACCTCTCGTTTGTGTAATCACCCAGCTTTGTTTCACTGAGACCTGGGTGAGGCCTGAACCCCCTGCCCCAGAATTTCCCTACTAAGGCACGTAAACATATTATTAATATGCAGTATTATTAATATGCATGAACAATATAGATATTTAAATAGATATTGGTCTCTTAAATTCAAAAGTAAAAAACTATTTGCCTATTAAGTGTCTATTTATTTGAATTTAAATCTATTTTCTATTCATTCATACATATGAAATACAGATTTGTCTACATATAATTTAATAAGGCTGAAATGTACTTACATATAGAAACTACGTAAGTACTTATATATACTACAGAGCAATATATAAGTTATGTGACGTGTGCATTCGTGAATTAAATGAGTAGAGAGGTCTGATGGCCAAGTGGTAGGAAACTAGGCTGCAACCCCAAAGGTATGTGGTTCAAATCCAGCAGCTGCTCTGTGGGAGACGGATGGACAATGTCCTCCTGTGCAATTTACTGCCTCTGAAAACCTGCTGGAGGGTGAGCTGTGGGCCAGTTCCAAGTTGATAGTAATGTATGTGTGTGTGTGTGTGTGTGTGTGTGTAATAATGTGTGTGTGTGTATATATATAAATAGATATAGATATAGATATAGATATATACACACATACTTATATAAAATAGAGGGATCTCAGGTGCTCTAGTGAGTAATAAGGGGCTGCTCTACCAACTCAAACAGTTTGAACCCACCAGCTGAAGACTGATGAGTAATCTCTTCCCATGTGATTTACAGCCTCTGATAACCCACTGAAAGGTGGTTGATTTCCACTCAAAAACACGTAACAACAACAGAAAATACATCTCCTATATTTGTGCCCATCAACACATGAAAACAACAAGAACACATCATAACCTGAGTGAGGGGCTGGGGAATAAGAAGGGGGAAACTATCTAACTCTTTGCAATGTAATATTAAGTCAATCAAAGTTCATCACAGGTTTAACTTATAAATATGCAAAATATGCAAAACAAAAATATGAATATATATCTTTTTTAAAAATCCACCCATGAGTGATTAAACTATAGGCAAAAAGGTCCATGAGATAACAAGCCCATGTTTTCACGCAAATAACATGCACATCATACATTTTTCCCAACCATGCCCTCCCTCCAAGGTATGTTTAAAAGCACACGATGCTAATTTTTTACAGCAATAAAAATTAATTGAGGGCGAAGTCACTTGACAAAAAGAATATATTATGTGCATGTTATTTGCATAAACTATGGTATCTCTGGAGGGAAGGGTAAGATCAGCTTGTTGGAATGTGGGAAGGCCAGGTCTTCCTAAATAAGCTCTGACTTAGAAAATGCTGCAATCGTTCATCACACACTCGGGCGTTCACTTATTCACTCAACAGACATCCACAGAACCCCTATAACGTGCTAACCTCTTGGGTGCTGCTATACAACGGTGAACAAGATCACTGCTGTCTTTGAACTCATGAAGCTTTCGATCTAAAAGGGAAGCCAGAAAAATCTATTTTCTAACTAGTTTTGTTTTTAAAACCAACTTAAGACTTCTGCATTAAAAAGTTTAGAAGGAAACAAACGAGATGTTAAAATATAGAATAATTGGATTGGAGTACAACACACTTGAAATAGTGGTTGTGATTGTGGTGGTTGTTATGTATCATCAAGTCAGAATGGACTCATAGCTGACCCTCCGGTGGGTTTTCAGAGGCTGTAAACGGCATGGGAACAGACTGCTGATCTTTCTCCCTCAAAGCAGCTGGTGGATTTGAACAGCTTGCCTTTGAGTTGGCAGCACAACTCCTAACTGCTAAGCCACCAGAGTTCTTCAAAATTGGTATAGTAGGAGAAAAAGTTTCACTTTAAGTAGACTTTTCTGTTGAGAAAAATGGAAAGAAACAGGCCAGGCAGAGAAGAAGAGAGAGGAGAGTCTTCCTAAACTGTGAAAGAGAAGATACAAATGCCTTGACATGGAAGAGCATCTGACATGTCAAATACACTATGTGAAGCTCAGTAAGGGGGGATGGAATGGCCGAGGGGAGAATGGAAAGGTGGCCAGGCTACCCGACCCTGTTTGCTTTCTAAACAGCACAAGTCCTCAGCCCCCTCAGCCTGTCCAAGTAGCCTGGGCCCACATCGGAGGACCAGCTCTCTGCTCAGGCTCAGTGTGGCCACCTGGCCTCTGTTCAAGGCTCTGCTGCAGAAGATTGGGGTCAAGACACTTCAGACAGCCTTCTACAGGGCCTGTTTGTATGCTCGCAGGCCACCGGTACCTGATATCAGTCCAGAAATGTTACCTGGGAAGCTAATCTTCAGGCAAGAGAAGCAGATCTGCCAAGACTCACAGCCAGCAGTCTCCCAATCTCCTGATTGCTCCCCATAAATTCTTCTGTATGGAAATGGAAGTATCAGAAAATGCTCAACACCCTCAAGCCATTCAAATATCCTGAAAACTGGACTGTGGCTCAACGCAATGCATCTGACCAGCTGGGAATAGGATCATTCTGAGGATGTAAAGGGAGATGAAAGGGTCTGCCTGGTTCCCAGGGCAGATGGAGAAAATAATGCCTTTGCAATTACAGGCAGACCTCCTGTGCACCGGACCTGTGGCTGCATCTAACGGTCAGCTGCAGATAAAGGGGACCTAAACCGAAAGTTCTTGATGAGGAGAAGCTAATAAAAGTTTAATGGCAGCTTCAACTTTTCTACTCTGTTTTTTAACTGTAAAAAAATAATATTGTGCCATGAAATAAAATGTAGGCGAAGCCTTTTAAACACCTGTAATTTCGCCTCCCTGGCACAAATATTTTCTTCTTTATATAGTTACGTCTAGTCTTCGCTCTTAAACTTCTTTACATAGTCACAGCTACAGTTATATTCCTACTTGCATTTTTTAAAAAAATTTTATATTATATCATAAACACTTTTCCATATTCCTCACAGATTTTATGGTTAACAATTTAATAACTGCATTATTATACTACCAAGAAAATGTACTGTAATTTCTCCAAGCAATACTTTTCTTTGGGACATTCATGTAACTTTAGTCTTTTACCATTCTAGACAATCTTGCAATGAATACTTTCATGCATGTAAACTGTCCCTCTAAATCTCTGGTGTGAATTTAGAGACCGTGAATTTGAAAAGATATTTTTGTCCTATATCTGTGTCATCTCTTCTTTTCAACTCTCAGCTATTTCTCTTGAGTTGCTTCTCGGTGAACAGCTAACTACCTCTCATCATGAATTGGCGGTGCTGAACTTGTGGGTTAATGACAAAATCTGCCGTTAAGGACCTCTTTAAAGTGTTAAATAGCAAGAATATCACTGTAAAGATTAAGGTGCAACTGATCCACACCCAGGCATTTTCCATTGTATGTATGTGAAAGTTGTGCAGTGAATAAAGAAAACTGAAGAAGAAAAAAAATAGATGCCTTCGAGTTGTGATGTCAGTGAAAAATATTGCATATACCACTAGCTGCCAAGAGAATAAACAAACTGGTCTTAGAAGAAGGGCAGCTGTTCCTTAGAACCAAGAGTGGTGAGACTGTCTCACATGCTTTGAGCAGGTCATCAGGAGGGACAAGTCCCTGGAGAAAGGCATCATGCTTGGCAAAGCAGAGGGCAGTGAGAGAGGAAGATGCTTCGTAAGAGGATTGGCACGGTGGCTGCAAACAGGGCCTCATCACAGTGGAGCCTGGGAGGAGGTGGCAGGATGGGACAAGGCTGTGTTGTGTCATAAACAGAGCTGTTCTTAGAGCAACCTGACAGCAAAGCTAGAGCGTGTTGTTTCGACAAGCTTCCCATCCAGACTCATCTTGGACGTCTTGCAGTTCTGTTTCATGGAAGAGAATGATTGTGCAAACCTGAGAGCCCCTCATCGCCATTGAGTTGGAGACAATTCATTGCTGACCTTCCTCGGGTGTTAAAGGAGGAGACTGCCTGTCTTTCTCCTGCAGAGTCACTGGGGGAACCAGGAGCTTTGAACAGTCAGAGAAGCTTGGTTTTGGGGTTGTTGGAACTCCCTGTGGACAGTGCCACCAGAGGGCCCAATAGGAAAAAGGGGGTTCTCTAACTTCAGTTCCCACATCAACTTTCCCCACTTATTCAGGCAGACAGACCTTGTAGGTACTGCGGATTCTATTCAGATCACCCAGTAGAGTCAATATAAAAACAAAGGAAGCACATACATTGTTTGGTTTCCCAGTGTATACAAAATTTATTGCAATGTTTATGCAGTACTGAGGACAACTAAAGGAATTCTGGTGGTGTAATGTGTTAAGTATTAGACTTCCAAGCAGAAGGTCAGCGACTCAAATCCACCAACAGCTTCCTGGGAGAAAGACAGGCAGTGTTCTCCAGAGAACTCCCCACCCTCAGAGGACACTGAGCTCCCTTACTTTGTTTTTATTTGTCGTTGAATTGCGCAATAACATTATGAAAAAAATTTCCAAATACCGGGAGAATTACCCAAATGTAACACAAACACAGGAAATGAGCACATGATGTTGCGTCTTCTTTTGACAGCCCATGTTGTTGTTGCTGTTTGCCATTGAGTCAGAACTGAGTCATGCCTGACCCTTCAGTGGGTTTTCAGAAGCAGTAAATCACACAGGAGGAGAGTGCCCATCCTTTCTTACAGAGCAGCTCGTGGATTTGAACCATGTGCCTTTGGGATTGGAGTGCAGTTTCTTACCACTAGGCCATCAGAGCTCCCAGAAAGCCCATGGTATTCTCAGTATTTTCCACCAACATCACAATTCAATGACATTGATTCTTCTTCAGTCTTCTTATTCACTATCCAACTTTCACATGCATATGAAGCAACTGAAAATATTATGGCCTCCGTTAAATACATTTTCATCATAAGCGACATGTTCTTGAAAGGTCTAAAGGCTACGACTTTGATACATCTGTTGGAGAACACGATTACATTCATAGCATGATGGGGCAGTCTACACACCCACTTTCACTTAGTATGAATTCAAACAGTGATGAACAAACATCTTAAGTCAAACCTACATTTAGCTAACTCAGATTTTGCATGTACAAACAGGGTTGTTAAAACCAGAACTATTTTCTTAAAGGGGTGCTTCGAAAAGAAGCATCTTTCCTGTGGAGATAGATATTTCTTTTCTTTCAGAGTAAATGTCCAAAGAGGGTGAGAAGGTAGGATTTCATGGGACAGAAAGCACAATTCTCATAGGTTTCAGCTTGGACAACTCTGTTAAAATGACTTAATACTTTTCTAGTTCTCCCAAACAGATGGAATCAGAAGTTACAGCTGTGATGATGTCTGTAAATTGAAAGAATGACATTTCTGAGAATGGCTTTTATCAATCTATTCATAACTATAACTATCAATGGAAAATTCATGTTACAAAAAAAAATTCACTGAAGAATCCACTTCTTTACTGTCAAATTGAGATTTGATGGAAGAAACAGCCAGGCAATTAATTATATTTAGGAACCATGCTTCATAGCTTTGAAGTTAAATGTATTTCCCTGTGGTTTTATATTGAGAACAGCTTTTATTAAATTCAATTACTTTTCCCTCTGGCCTGTTCCATAAAGGTGCACTTATAGTGGAGGATGGCTCTTAACAGAACTCTTTCCACTGGAAAAGAGGAAGATGGAGTCATCTTGGTCACTTGTTTCTTTATAAGGAAAATAACAGATGACAGGGTTTTGTTTCTGATGGTCTCCATGTTGCACCAATTTCTCAACAGCCAACAGAAGAAAAAAAAAAAGAAGAAGAAGAAAAAGATTCTTCATTTGACCTCCTTCTTGTATATCTCTCCAGAAGTCTATGAATCCTTGGATGATATGAATCCTATGAAGGTATTCCCAGGGCTATACTCGTTCAGCATTAGAAAGAGAATAGACCATAAAAACACACGGTCTATAAAGAGTATTGGAATTAAAGCCATCAATTCTAGACCCACCTCTGTCTCTGTCCACATGAAACATGATCATTTCTGTTCTGTGAACTGCATTTTCTTCATGACCAGTAGTTATGACTTTTGGTCTCCCCACCCCTGGGTTGAAATGAGGGCCAAACAAGACGGTGAAATAGACAAAGACTGGGTTTTTGGTGTTTTGTTTTGGTTTTTTTTTTAAAAAAAAAAAAATTATATACCACAATGTATTTGTACAATTGTTGATAATTATTTATGAGTTAGCAAACTTGTTTCAAAGTCATTTTATAATAAACTGTGGCTTCATTCAGTGATGTTCTCATCAGAATGTGTTCAGTTACATCAAGAATTCTTTTCTCTCCTTAAGGAACACAGTAAAGATATTTCAGAAAGCTAGTATTTTATTTGGTGGGAAAGACTGCAAAAGTTGACCACATCATCAGCCAATCAGGTGGCAGTTCTCAACCAAGGCAATTTCTAACCAAAAGTTGTAACGTATTTCTGTAATAAAATGACCTATTTTACAAGTCCCAGGCATTACTTAAAAAATAGTGGTATTAGGATCAAAAGCTCCAGTGCCATCTGGGACCAATAAATGGTCTGTTTCCTTCAGAAACATCACCTTCTTCAACTCAATTCAATAGTTCTGGCTTAGTGGAATTAAGAAGCATAAAAAACACAAGGTAAGCCCAAAGAGCTTGTAGAAGAATTATGTAGGCAAAATGCAATATTATTGGAAAGTAATTTTCCTCCAGGTTGTGACAAAAAAGCATCAAGGTTACAACTGTAATTGGCAAGCTGTCCACCAGGAAGGCACCTCCAAAGTTGGATTTCAAAGATCAGCAACAAAGCCCATGAGAAGTAGCCTCTATGTGTTGACTGGCTACAAATACCTTTAGATTTGACTGCTTATAGTCTGTTGTCCCCTCATTTTAATTCTTGATACTGTTTGTGACTTGACTTCCAGGCAGAGTCTATTTGATCATTCCATGGCTTAGAGCATCCTGGATAACAGAAGGTCAAGAAATAGGGGGGAAAAAAAAAAAAAGAAAAAAGAAACAGGCGGAAAGAGGGTTGAGTGAACACCAGCAATGGAAGTGAATAGAACATATCTTCTAAAACTTTCTTTGGATGAATTTTTGTCGCCTGTTGAGATTGGCTTTCCTTACTCAACATAAATGATCTGAAGAGTCAAGCTGGTTGTTATGCACATTGAAAGTTCATTCCTTTTGATTGCTGAGTAGGTGTACATAGTAAATATGTATCTCTCAGTTTGTTGGGTTTTTGCTTTTTATTTTGTTTTTGTTTTTGTTTTTAAAATTCACCTATTGATGACATCTTGGGTATTATGAATAAGCCTCTATAAATATTCAAGCACAAGTTTTTACATGGGTACAGTTTTCATTTCTTTGGGATAAATGCCCCAAAGTGCAGTTTTTCAGCTGATGGGAGTTACATACTTAGTCTTATAAGAAATTGTCAAATTGTTTTCTAAAATGACTACATCATTTGATGTGCTCCCTATCAAATTAGTCCACAACAGTTGAGTCATTGAGTCAGATCAGACTTCACTACTTCCCATAGAGTTTCTGAGACTAAAATCTTTAACAGGAGGAGACACCCATCTTTCTCTGGTGGAATGGCCCGGGATCCTAGCACAAGACCTTCTAGGTAGACTAGTATGTAACCACTTTACCACCAGGGAGTAACAGAAGGAATGGCCCGGATCCTAACACAAGACCTTCTAGGTAGACTAGTATGTAACCACTTTACCACCAGGGAGTAACAAAAGTAAGCGATCTACTTTCTCCACATTCACACTAGCATTTAGTATCACTTGATTGATTGATTTTATGTAGCATCATATGATAAGCATTTCCCCAAGATATAAAGGGTTTATTTTAAGTAATTCATTTTGGTGTAATGTTTTCTTTATTATATAGATATACCAGCAATGATCCAGCCCATTACTCCAAATTTAAAAGGAATTTAACAGTATCCAAGATCTTCTCTACAAAATAGTTAATGCCCAGAACACATTAAAAAAAAAAACTGCTTGCCATACAAAAAGCCAGGGAAATTTGAGCCTTTTCAAGGGAAAACATAACCCACAGAAATCAAATATGAGATGATATATATGTTAGAATTAGTAGATAAAAATCTTTAAATAGCTATTAAGCTATGCTCAGTGAAGTAAAAAATATGCTATTGTAATACATGAAAACAAGAAAATTTTGGCACAGAAATTAAAAAATGCATGATAAAAAAATCAAATAGACATTTTAGACATAAAAAAATACTACATTTGCAGTTTTAAAAATTTCACTGGGTAGGCTTGATAGCCAGATGCAAACAATCAGTAAAAGAAATCAAGAACTAGAGAGCAGATCAACAGAACAACCCAATCTAAAATACAGAGATAAAGAATATTGAAAAATATTGACAGAGTGCCAGAAACTTGTGAGCCAATATGAAAATTGATCACACGCAGGTAATTTCAGTTCTAAGAATGGATAGCCTAGGGTAGAAAAAGATTTTAAAATTAATAGCCCCAATTGTCTTAAATATAATGAGAGGTATGTATTTGTAGGTTCTAGACACTCATAAAACTTAAAACAGGATAAACATGAATGAAATTATGCCTTGTTGCTTTATAGTCTTACGGATTAAAATCAAAGTCAGAGATTTTTAAAATCAGTCACCCAAAGGTACTTGGTTCGAATCCAGCAGCTGCTCCATGGGAGAAGATGAGGCAATCTCCTCCTGTGCGAAAACCCACTGGGTTTTCTATGGGTCGGGTCTGACTCAATGGTACCAAACAACAACACAGGAGATTGATTTATTTCACCCAAGAATTCAAAGCTTCAAATGACCATAAACCTCTCATTAAAAATTGGAAGAGACAGAATATCTACTTTAAAGTACTAAAATTTACAAAAATTAAAATCTAATTCCACATAGTGACAATATTCTTCAAGAATAAAAGTGAAATGAAGACAGTTTTAGATGAAACCGAAATAATTTGTTCCCAGAATTGCTGTGCTACAGATAATGCTGAAGAAAGTTTTCAATAAATGGAAATGATGCCAGAACGAAAATGGGAACTTCGTGAGGAGTGAAATATAGAAAAACGAAAATGTAAGTCGCAATGTTGTTGGCATTATAATGTAGGTAAGTACAAAATGGGTAGAAATTACAGGCTTATGCAATTAGGCAGTAAATTGACTGAGATGTTGCAAAACTTCCACATTTTACAAAATTAACTTGTGAAAAGAAATGGGATTTTAACACCTTAAAAAGTGATCCAAAACCCCCATGGTTATAGCTAACCTCAAAACATGATAAAAACATTATAGAAACAGGAATGAAAATGTGAAATTCTTAACAATGATTAGAAACTCGAATCCTAGAATATTTAAAACAACAATTCAGTATTACTAAATAGGGTTCATCCCAAGAGTACAGAGCTTTCTCAGCACTTGAAAATAAATTTCAATTTATCCTGTTAGGGCAATAAATTAATAAAAGCATATTATCCCAACAAAAACAACAAAATCACTGCCATTGGGTAGATTTTGCCTCATAAAAACCCTCAATCTGATTTATAACACTGTAACTCCTTACTGGAAGAGACTACCCATCTGTCTCCCACAAACAACTGACTAGTGAACTCGAATCATTGGCCTGTTGGCTGGTAGCCTAAACTCCAACATTTCATGTATTCTGCCATCAGAGTTCCGTTGTCAACAGATATACAGGAAAATCATATGACAAATGTACAATAAAGATTCTCAGGAAACTGAAAGTAAGTAAGAACCTCTTCAAATTGGCTTAAGGAACAAGGCAAATACACTCACTTTCACCATTCCTCTTCAATATTGTACTAATCATCAAAACGTTATAATGGGGCTAAGAAGAAATAAAATGCATAGAAAAAAGTTTGTGTATTGGTATATTCAGTATTTTAGGGATCGTAATTCTTCCAAAATTAATCTATGGTGACAATGTAGTTAGTGTAAAACTTCCAGGACACTTCGCATGTTGTTGTTGTTGTTGTTGTTGTTGTTGTTGTTGCTAGGTGCCATTGGTTGACGAGGACTCACAGCGACCCTATTGACAACAGAGCTGAACCTTGCCCTATCTGTGTTATCCTTAGAATCTCTGACAAGATAGAGTCGATTGTTACAGTCGCTGTGTCAGTCCATCTCGTCGAGGGTCTTCCCCTAGTTCTCTTAACCTTCCACCTTGATGTCTTTGCTCACAATGTCCTCCTGACAATATGCCAAAAGTATGTGAGATGAATTTAACCATCATTGCCTCTTAAGGAGCATTCTGGTATACTGCCTCCAAGACACACTTACTTGATCTTTCGGCAGTCCTTGAGATAGTCAGTCTTCCCAAAGCCAGCAACGCCTAGGACTGTTCCGGTTTTCAGTCCTTCTCAGCCTCGTGGATGTTTCATTGATGTTTCAAGAGCCGTTTCATTGGACTGTGAATCGCCTATCTGCCTCCCAAGTTAACACAATCCCCTTTCTTGAGAGCCTCAAAAGTCTTGGTTCTCATCTCAGCCTCTGCAAGCAGATGATTCTCCCCATTGTGACATTGATTCATTAAAGACGAAAAGGCAAAGCTATATTCTTTCCCATCCAGAAACGAGCCCTTTAGCTTTAACTGCTTAATTCTGTGACTTCCTACCAACTGCCAATGGGGCCTAACAACTGCCTTTCTAGCCATTTATTCCTCCATTCTTTAGTATTCTAATTAAAAGAATAGCTACTTTGGGCTCTGGTACTTTTTCCAACTTTGTTGTGTTATTGTTGTTGTTGTGTACCACTGAGCTGGGACTGACCCACCGCTGACCGTCCAGCGGGTTTTCAGAGGCGGTTGCTCAAATGAGAGGAGATTGTCCATCCTTCTCCCATGGAGTAGCTGGTGAGTTAAAATTGCGTGCGTTCAGGAGTGCGGCACAGCTCCTTGCCATCAGAGCTCCCTATTTTCATCTTTAGAAATAGAAATTCCAAACACAGTCTGTAGAGTGAACTCTTCCAATGACTTCTAAGCCAGGGGAAAGCCACAGTGCTGATTTGCAATGGAATGTTCAGAAAAAGGAGACGAGACACCATTACAAGGTAACAGTATAATCATCGAGTCTAAAATCTTGACTGGGGTTGTCTTCTTATTAGAGGAGTTCTTTTCTTCCTTTGGAGGACCATGTAATGTAATCCTCAAACACTTAAACAGTTTCCCCCTAAAGCAGCAGAAGTGATGACCATGAATGATAAGTAAATTTGTCCACATTAGCACTCCAAAGTGGTGTCCATCAATCTACCCAGAGACTTGCCTGCAGGTGGATGGACTGGCGGCATCCAGGTTGCAGGACACCGCAGAATGCCTATTGATGTGTGGCGTGTTTGGGTTTTCTAGTCTTGCGTTGCAAGAATATTATGTGTAATTTAATATTTGCTAAAATATTGAAAATCCTTTTAATTGAATAAATTTAACTGAAAAGCTTCATAGAGTTAAGTGGTCTTAGGAGTCATTTACTAGAAAAGATTGATTTCTGTAAGAGGATCCAGCTGTAACTTGCCCAGAGCATTGTAGAAATTCTTCAGGAGAACTGATGGGTTTTTTTGGGGGGGTGGGGGGTGTCAGTCTAGTTGAAAATGATACTCAATAGTTCTATTTATCAGTCGGGAAAACTTGTTTAAACACATTCAGAATGCTGCTCCTGTTTTTATTGAACCTAATCCTTCTGTTTCCCTTGTTAAGAAGGTTTAAATATAAACACAATCAAATTTGTTCTATGTGAGCTGTTGCAGCCCCACAGTAATGCAAAGTGGACCAAAATAACTCTCCTATAATTCATTTTAGAAATGCAATGTTATTTTTTATTTAGAACAGAATTATAACACCTAATGAGATTTTTTTTAAGTGAGAGGACCCTGTTCACAATTAAAATTCATGAAATAGAGTCTCATGAAAGATGCAAATAGAAATATCATTTGACCCAGCTATTCCACTACTGGCTATAAACCCCAAAGAAACCATAACTGCCACCCAAGCAGATATATGCACACACATGTTTATCACGGCTTTGTTCACAATAGCAAAGAGTTGGAAACAACCTAACTGTCCATCAACAAATTAATAATTAGAGAAGTTGTGATACATTCACACAATGAAATACTACACTGCATTGAAAAACAAGGAACTCATGAAATATTATTCAAAATGGGTGACCCTGGAGGACATTACGCTGAGTGAAATATCTCAGTTACAAAAGGATAAATACTGCATAGAGCCACTGTTGTAAAACAGGACTGGCATTGGGTTTGGTGGGAGACTGAGAAAGATGGGATAAATTATGTATACTACATTGAAACAGATGAGAGAGAGAACTATTTAAAAGGGATATATGATTAGGTATTACTGTCATGACAGAAGTCCAGAACAAAGGCTGCACAGTGGAGTGGACTTGAGGGAAGGGATTGTATAAAAATGAAAGAAAAGAAATTTTCTTTTACTTTTCAAAGAGAAGAGTGAACTGGGTTGGGGGGTGAGGTTGGGCAGGGAGAAAAGTGCAACAATGAATGAATGGAAATCCAAATTCTCTGTAAACTTTCATTAAAATTAATAATAATAAAAGAAAACTATGTAAGTAAAAACAAAACAAAACACAAAACAAAAAATGGAGATGAAGGACTAGAGGATACGACACCTTGCTTCCATAGACATCTTCACTCTTCTTGATTTAGATGGAGTTGGCCCCTTCCTTGGTCATAGACAGCACTGGGTATACTTGGTCTCCCTACAAGTGTGGAGATCACACCCTGAGTTCACTGTGTGATTAGATGCCCAAATGAACACATTTAGAGATCAGGCTTGGTGCTGAGCCAAGAATGTCTTCTCTTTCCACATTTACCAGTCAGGTGTTCCATGCCCCTCCTGGTAAGGGATGGGGCCGAAGAAGCTGGGATAGTTCTATATGCTTCTTCCTTCCACGTAGTTGTGTTGAAAGACCAACAAATTGATGACTTTGACTATCCGTGTTGATGAATAATATAGAGCATACCATGGGGGCCAAAAGACAAATCTCCTTGGAAACATTGCAGCCACATAGCTACTTAGGAAGAAGAAAGTGATACCTCCTCTCAGACTTTGTACTAGTCCTTGGGCGAGGACACCAGGCTTAGAAAGTAGAAAGTCTGCAGCAGAGGGGAAGACCTTCAGTGTGACAGATTGGCACCCTGACAGCAGTGGATGTGACCGTAGTAGAGATAGTGGGGACCGTGCACAATCAGCGGGGTTCCTTCCATCGTACGTAAGGTCATGATGAGGTGAAGTGAACTTGACAGCATCACCATAAAACATAGCATAAAAGTCAACCCAAACCCCATCGCTGGTGAGTGAATTCTCACTCAGAGTAAACCTACAGAGCCATGAAGCATTGTCCCTTAAGGTTTACAAGACTATAAATCTTTACGGAAGCGTACTGGATTCAAGTTACCAACCTTTCAGTTAGCAGCCCAAAGCTTAGCACACAGTGCCACCAGTAATTCCTTTAAAAGTCCTACCTTTTTATGATTCTGTAAGGAGAGACAGGTCTTTAGAGAGGGACATCATGCTGGGCAGAGTGGAGGGACAGCGCAGGAGAGGAAGACCCTCTATGAGGTGGATTGATTCAGTGACTGGGGTAATCGGGATGGGTGTGTCAGAGGCAATGAGATTGGCACAGGATAGAGCAGGGTTTAGGGCTGTTGTACATAGGGTCGCTATGAGTCGCAAACGACTCGACAGCACATAACAACAACATATGTACTTCACGATGGTGAGTTTCCAACTCTATTCTCTCTGTGGCAACCAGGAGTTAAATTGTTGGCAAATATTCCTCCAACGAACCTGAATGTCCTTGTCATTGCTGATGATTTAAGTCTGCCTCGTGTTTAAGCTGCCGATTGTCAAAGGCATCATCTGAGCCCTTCACTTGGCTGTTTACACGTTTGCGTGTTCCCTGTTCTCCTGCTATTATTTGGTACGTTCTCTTTGTAACCTGTTGCTGGGGAAACTCAGTAGTTCTAAGCTTAGGCAACTATTTAAATCAGGAAATTGTTCTTTAATAACCTTAATTGGCTGGAAAGAAAAATCTTTGTTCGAGGGTGCCTTCTATTCTGCTTTGGGTTTTAGTCTTTCCGGATGTGTGACAAATATTAAACAAATGATCGCTTTGATTTGGGGATCAAAGGTACCATCATCAAACACTTAGGGAGAGGTGATGAAACCAGGCCTGGCTCTGCAGGGCCGAGTGCCGACGTGCAGGGCTGGGCGTCCAGAGGGCTTTGCTGAGCAGCTCTTCTGAGAGAAACCAAGGAGGACAACACCTCGGTGCTGATGTGCTGCAGGTGACCCCCACGTCCCCCCGCTGTGATTCTCCTACAGTTCTGTTTACGGTGTCCTAGCCCTGAGTACAGACCAGGTTTGACTGCTCAAATGTAAGTCATTACAAATATATAAAACACAAAGACCTTCCTATTTAAAGAAGACATTTTCTAAGGCGGTAATGGCAAATCCAGACCTTTGTGCTTTATAGCCAAGGGGGAGACGCAGTTGTTTTGGGGTGCCATCAGGTCGGTGGCATCCCAGAGTGACTATGTGCACAAAAGAACAGAAGCAGGCCCCACCCACGTCATCCTCGGCCCTCTGCTGGGCCTGAACTCACTGCTGCATTCACTGTGTCATCTCAGCCCACTGAAGGATTTCCTCTTTTGCAGGCCTTCTACTTTTCCAAGCAGGATGTCCATCTCCAGGGACTGGCACTGGAGAAGATCAAGTCCAGCCCCTTCCCAAATCCACCTTATCTCTTTACAAAATGGAGACATGGAAGCAAAAGTTCGGTAACTTGGATAAAACTACAGCATACCTAAGGGTTAGGGTTAGGCCGCCATGCTTTGGACGCTCCACCTCTCTTTACTGACCTGTGCACCTCAGATGTTGAGAGGTTTCAGGAAGACCACCCAGGAGCAAAGACGAGAATGTGGCATGAATGAGCTTACCTGGCTTTTCCTGGCTTCGGTGGCTTGGGTTCACTTGAAGTGTTGACTATTAAGTCAAGTCAGCAATAAACTGCAGAAACCATGTTCCAGCTCCAAGCGTGACAACATCTTGTTTCACAGTTTTTTATTCCTCGACAGCTTTCACTTTTCTCCTGAGCCTCTGTTCCTGCATTTTTTGTCTTTTTGTCTAAAACTCCAGTTTGGTGAGCTCTGGTGGCCTCGTGGCAAGAAGCTGCACGGCAGTCCCAGAGGTGCATGGTTCGAATCCCCCAGATGCTCTGCTGGAGAAGGAGGGACAATCTCCTCCTGTACCAGTCAGGTCCAGTGTGATGGTACACACGCAAAAAATAATAAAATTTTTTGTAAAATTAAAAAACAAAAAATAAACACTCCAGTTCAAACCTGAGAGATCCAAGAAGTGACTGTTTCAGGACATTGCCTCCCTGCTTGAGTAGACTGAGAACGTAAGTAGATACACTGGCTTCAACTGCTTAGGAAATTTTGCTTTTGGGGAGAATAATGCATTTGATTTGGGGATTCTTGCGGGATGATAGGAAAGGTTTTCACATCAATTTTCAAAATGTGAAAGAGTGGAATTAAGGGAGAGTGAAGGGACAAGGAGTGGGCGACAGTCCTTCTCCCTGTCACCCCAGGCCTCTGTGTCCTGTCAGAGGCCACAGACATGGCTGCCTGCAAACCCCTCCCAGGTCGCCGCTTTGGAATCTGAGTCTGGAAAGGCACCACAGCCATCTCGCCGGGCTTTCCTGAGAAAACCGCCAGCAACTTGCATCACAACCAAGAACTGGACACCTGGGGCAGGCAGAGGAGGGCAGGAAAGGCCACCGAGGCTGACAAGGAGCTCCTGACAACCCCCGAGGGGAAGGGAACATGGCCCTCCCTGAGAGGCCCAGGAAGGAAGACTCTGCCAGGTGGCACCACTTCGGTTTAATTAGACAAAGGCTGGAGGGTGGGCTGAGGCCTGAAAGCAGAGACACCTGGGGAGCCAGACGCAGGGGGGCCGGGGCCAAAGGTCAAGGAAAACAAGCCACCTGGGACCGTTGATGGAAACCCTAGCCCCAGGATGGAGTGTGAAGGAGGCAGGTCGGGGGCCCGCGGGAGCCGGTGTGAAGCTGTGACTGAGGCAGCGAGGAGGCAGGGCCACCTTGAGACCAGTGGCTGTGGGTCCTCTTTGGACAAAGGTGACAGCGCTGACAGGGAGGCTGCTGAGAAAACACCCCCTCTTGACTAGAATGAGGGGATGAACATCAAATCCGGAGGCAGGGTGCAAACTAGGGAGCTCTGAAGTCAACACAAAGGCACGCAGTTCGAATCCACCACCTACTGGAGGAGTATCAGCTATGAGTCGCTTCCAACTTGACGGTGACAAGTTTCTCTATCTTCCCCTCCCCTTTCTTTATGTTTTTATTTTCTGTTCCCATAAAATATATATTTACTAAAATGACAGCTTCTTATTATTATATGCTATCAAGTTCAGTATGACTCATAGCAACCCTAAGAACAACAGATCTGAACCCTGCCCTGTCCCGTGCCGTCCTTAGCATCTCGGGCACACTTGAGCCTGTTGCTGCAGTCACGGTGTCGATCAATCTCATTGAGGGTCTTCCTCTCTCTGCCGACCTCCCATCTTTCCTAGAATGATGTCCCTTTCCAATGAACACCCCCTTCTGACAATGAACCCGAGGTATGTGAGATGAAGCTTCACCATGCTTACCTCGAAGGAGGACTCCAGCTACACAGTCTCAGAGACAGAGGTTTGTTCTTTTGGCAGTCCATGGGATATTCAGGACTTTTCTCCAACGCCACAGCTCAAAGACATGAATGTGTCTCTTGTACTCTTTAGCATTGTTAAGCTTTCAGGTGCAATTGATTGACAAGTTTGGCATTAGTGCACCTTGGTCTTCAAACCGACTCAGTATTTAGCAGAAGTCCCTGACTAACAATACAATATTTATTCTGATTTCCTGCCTGCTGGTGCCAGAGGTGCTGACTGTGGATCCAAGTAAGATGAAATCGACAATGCCAATCTTTTCTCTGTCTATCACGATGTTGCCTAACAGCCTTCAGGTGAGGATTTTTGTTGTCTTCTTGAGACGTAACCCATATTGAAGGCTTAGTCTCTCTGGAGACTAAGGTGCGCCTGATACAGGCCATGGTCTTTGCAAACACTTGTTTTGCATCAGAGAGTTGGACAATGACTAGGGAGGATGGAGAGAGAATTGATGCCTTTGCGCTGTGGTGCTGGAGAAGAGTATTGAATGTACCACGGACTGCCAAGAAAACAGATTCATCCTGGAGAGGATTAAACCAAGAAACTCCTTGGAGGTAAGGATTCTGGGGCTTCGTCTGACATACTTTGGGCATGTTGCAAGGAGGGACAAGTCCTTGGAGAGGGACATCATGCTTGGGAGGGTGGAGGGACGGAGCAAGAGGGGAAGACCCTCTATGAGGTGG
>NW_006399756.1:12827087-12837588 GCF_000299155.1 Elephantulus edwardii | reverse complement strand
GTACATAGGGTCGCTATGAGTCGCAAACGACTCGACGGCACATAACAACAACAACAACAACAACAACAACAGTCTTCGATCTTCTGCAGCAAGTAGTTCAAGTCCTCACTTTAAGGAAGCAAGGTTTGTCATCTGTAAAATACAGATTGGCTTGGTCAAAATTCAATCAGGTTCTTTGTTTTCATTGCTCTATTTTGAAAATTTTATATCTGACAGCAACATTGAGGCAAGTACATGCTTCACCTAGACTCAAAGATGGTAAATATTGTGCTACAATTAATTACTTTGTTGTTGTTGTTGTTACACTGTCAGGTGGGAACCAACTGTCAGGTGGAAACCAACCCAGAGCTGACCCTCCCGTGGGTTTCCAGAGGGTCTCACAGGAGAAGATTGTCCATCCTTTTCCCCGGAAGCAGCTGGTGTATTTGAACCACATGCCTCTGAGATTGCAGTGCACCTTCTTACCACCAGGCCACCAGAACTTAGCTCGCACTAAAGAATTTTTTCCTTGTGCAACAATGAAGAAATCTTTTTAAAGTGAAAAGTGAACTGGGGAGTCGGGGGTGGGGGCAGTAGGGAGGAAAATATGCAACAATGAATGAATGCAAATACAAGTTTTCTGTAATCTTTTGTTAAAATATCAATAAGAAAAAAAAATACTTTTCCTCCCTAAACCACAGTGGAGTGGACCTGAGGGGAGGGATTGCATGACAATGAAAGAGTTTTTCTTTTTCTTTTCAAGGAGAAAAGTGAATTGGGCGCGAGGGGTGGGCAGGAAGAAAAGTGCAACAATGAATGACTGGAAACCCTAAGTCTCTGTAAACTTTCATTTAAATTAATAAAAAAAGTAAAAAAAAAAAAAAGAATCGTCTGCAAACATTAAAACACTGCGCACTTCAAGACTTTAGTGCACATCCTAGGACTAGTGCCTTCAACATATCTAAGAAAATAAGCGTGGTCTTTTCTCTAATTTGTAGTTCAGAATCCAATTTTCTCAATCATCCCAAAAAGATTTTTTTTCTAATCCAGGAAGTATTAAAAGAAGATGAGTCATTGTATCGAAAGGAATTGGCAGACACAGAAGAATTTAATGAAATAACATATGAACAAGAACCTATGGTGATGAAGGAAGAAGTTCAAGCTGCTTTGAAGGAAATAGCAAAAAATAAGGCCCCAGGAATAGATGGTATACCAATTGACGTATTTCAGCTCACAGATGTTGTCCTGGATGTGCTCACCAAGTTGTGTCAAGAAATCTGGAGAACAACCACTTGGCCAACTGACTGGAAGAGATCTATATTTGTTCCCATTCCAAAGAAGGGTGACCCAACAGAGTGTGGAAACTATAGAACAATCTCATTGATTTCACATGCAAGCAAGATTCTACTGAAGATTATCCAAAAACGACTGGAACAGCACATCAGCACAGAACTGCCAGAAGTCTAGGCTTGGTTTAGAAGGGGTTGTGGTACTAGGGATATTGTAGCTAATGTTAGATGGATCTTGGCTGAAAGCCGGGAGTACCAGAGGAATGTCTATCTGTGCTTCATTGATTATGCAAAGGTGTTTGACTCTGTGGATCATAACAAACTGTGGCTGACTCTGAGAAGAATGGGAATCCCAGAACATTTGATCGTTCTAATGCAAAACCTATACTTGAACCAAGAGGCAGTCGTCAGAACAGAGCAAGGAAACACTGCATGGTTCAAAATTGGGAAGAGTGTAAGCCAGGGATGCATCCTGTCTCCATACCTTTTCAACCTGTATTCAGAACAGATTATCCGGGAGGGTGGGCTCTATGAGGAGAAATGTGGCATCAGGATTGGTGGAAGATCTATCAACAATCTGCGTTATGCAAATGATACAGCCCTGCTTGCTGAAACTGAGGAGGACCTGAAGCACTTGCTGTGGAAGGTCAGGGACTGCAGTCTTCAGTATGGATTGAGGCTCAATGTCAAGAAGACAAAGATTCTCACCACTGGACCAATTGACAGCATCAGGATGGATGGTGAAGAGATTGAGATTGTTCACAGCTTTAGTCTGCTTGGCTCCACAGTCAACACTCTTGGCACCAGCAGCCAGGAAATTAAAAGATGTATTGCGATGGGAAAGTCTGCTGTTAGGGACCTCTCTAAAGTACTGAAGAGCAACTGTGTCTCTCTGGAGACTAAAGTGTGTCTGATACAGGCCATGGTCTTTGCAATCACTTGTTATGCGTCAGAGAGTTGGACAATGACTAGGGAGGATGGAAGGAGAATTGATGCCTTTGAGCTGTGGTGCTGGAGAAGAGTATTGAGAATACCATGGACTGCTAAGAAAACAGATTCATCCTGGAAAGGGTTAGACCAGGCTACTCCTTGGAGGCAAGGATTCTGAGGCTTCGTCTGACATACTTTGGACATGTTGTAAGGAGAGACCGGTCCTTGGAGAAGGACATCATGCTTGGGAGGGTGAAGGGCAGGCGCAGGAGGGGAAGACCCTCTATGAGGTGGATTGATTCAGTGACTGGGATAATTGGGATGGGAGTGTCAGAGACAGTGCGATTGGCACAGGACAGAAGAGAGTTTAGGGCAGTTGTACATAGGGTCACTATGAGTTGCAAGTGACTTGATGGCACATAACAACAACACACACACACACAATGTATTACATTTTATCTCTTCAAGCCCATGGTGATATAATTCGTCCCAACACACAGCATCTCTACAGGACAGAACAGAACTACCCCCTAGGGTTTCCAGCATCATAACTCTCTACAGGAGCAGACTGTCTTATCTTTCTCCCAAGGGTCAGCTTATGGTTGGGTTTCAGCCACTGACCTCTTAGCAGCCCAGTGCTAAACTCATGGCACTATGTCTCTTTAGTCCTTTGTCTTGTATAAGCCCACTTTCCTTTGTTTCTCTTTCACAACACTGACATTTTGGGAGAAAATTCACTAGAAAATAGCATGATGTGGATTTGTCTGATGGTTTGTATCTTGATGAGTGTTGAATTAAGGATCTTTAGGGAGAATATTTTGGGGGTTGTTCTTTTTCCCAGAAGGAAATTCTACCCTAACAGTCTGCCTCATTTAAATGGCCATTACGCCTTTACATCTTTTTGCATTTTATAGCTGATGTCATGATTATGTGGGGAAAAGATTTACAATGTCTTGGTCATAACCATGTCATTAAAAGAGACAAAGTTATGAGCTGAGTTATGTATTTAACACAGAAATTGGTGAGAAGAGTCTAGGCACATAAAACAATTTGGTAAATCAACTGAATACTGACGAATTAATTGTCCAATGCAGGCAGAAAAGAAATTTATAAAAAATTCCTGGGCTGAATTGGACAGGACATTGGTCAGGAAGAGCCTTGGAGAAGTGATGGGCAGTGCCATCCAGAGGCCACATCAATCTTCGTGGGGGGGCCCAGGTGACAGTGACTCTGAACTTGGATGTGATGGGCCTGTCTACTCTGGATGCCAGATGTGTGCTGGGAAAGATGACAGTTTTGACGATTGAGGAGCTTGATTCTCTTTCTTGAGCAGATGGTGAACTACCCCTCTGCTGTGCAAAGGTCTATGAAGGTTCCATACATAGTCTTTGCCAAATACAGACCTAGAATTACTTAACAAGCAGGATAAGAATATTACTTCAGTAGTCCTAAAATTGGTCAAAGGACATACTCTTATTCAACTCTGAAAATGACACATACATAAGTAAAAATTCAAATAGACTAAAACAAGTTCATGAAAAAGCAATGCTGTCTCCTATGTAAATACCTACTCCTTTTCCTCAGAAATGGAAATCAGCACTCTCATATTCTCCCAGTCATGTTCTGTGCATATACACATCTCATTGTTGTTGTCGTGTGCTGTTGAGTCAGAACCGACTCATAGCAGACCCTCCAGTGGGTTGTCAGAGGCAGTAAATTGCATGAAAGGAGATTGCCCTTCCTCCTGTGAAGCAGCTTGTGGATTTGAACTGCATGCCTTTGGGATTGCAATGCAGATTCTTACCGGTGGGCTGTAGGTTTATGTTTTAACAAACAAGGTGCTGGATCACATAATACAACCTCTTCTGTTGCTCTGCAATTTACTTTACTCATGGATAGTGAATATTTTGCCATAGTGACTTGTTCAAATTTCTCTCATGCTTTTTATTTGTTGCATAGTACTCCACTGAAAGGATGTACTAAAAAAAAAAACCGTTACTGAGTTGCCTAGACCCAGTTTATTAATTCTTATCAACAATGCTACAATCGTCACCCTGGCAAGCACACATTTCTACACGTGTTGAAGAACAGTTGTGAGACATCTTCCTTGAATAAAATCGCTGAGTCATAGGATTCTTCATCTAAGATGTGAATAGATGTGAAACAGCCGCCTTGTCTCAGAATACATTCTAATTGATGGAAAAGCAAGCCGGTTTTGCTCCCTCTCCGCACACTCTGTGCACCAAGAAGCTCAGCCAATCCTCTGGGTAAAATGTAGAAGCTTCGTCCTTGTTTCTAATTCAAAAAAGTTTAGAAGGATATTTATATTGCTTTTGTTTGCTTGTCTTTTTCTTATAGGTATACGAAAACAAAAAACAAAAAACCACAAACCACAAAGAAAAACACCACCCAACAAAACCCACAAACCCTTGCCCTCAGGACCGTCTCACAGCAGCCCTCCAGGGGGCTTTTAGAGGCTGTAAATTATTGGGAAGAGAGTGCCTGTCCTTCTCCCTCAGAGCAGCTGGTGGATTTGAATCACACACCTTTGGGTTGGTAGTGCAACTACCCACCCACTCCACCACAGAGCTCTCTATAGACGTATAAAGCCTCTGTACGTGATAGAAAAAATGACAACTTGGGGTTGTAATTTTTCTTCATTTGTTTTACTTTGTTTTGTTACTGTTGCTGTTCCTGTTGTTATTAGTCAGATGTTTCGAAATTTATGTATCTTTTCCTTGATACCATAGGTTTAGCAGGAGAAGTATACATACACAGAAGAGGAACAAGAGATAGTCAAGGGAGTCCAAGTATTAAAAAATAATAGTATTGTCATTCGAAATTCAAAGACTAGGTTACATAGCTCGACTCTACAAGGAAGGATGTGGCATTATGATCAGAGAAAGACTTACTGCGCTATGAGAAGACAATGCCACAATCTTGCTTGCTGAAAGTGAGAAGAACTTGAAATACTTGTTGCTGTTAAAAGACAAGAGCCTTCCATATGGATTGCATCTCAACATCAAGAATGCAAAAATCTGTGTCACTGGATCAATAAGAAACATCATGATAGATGAAAAATAGATTGAAATTGTCAATTATTTCATTTTGGATCCACAACCAACACTCTTGGTACAGCTGTCAGGAGATCAGGAGACATATTGTGTTGTGAAAATCCACGGTCAGGGACCTCTCCAAATTACTGAGGAGTAATGACGTCAATTTGAAGACTAAGGTGTCAATTTGAAAGACTAAGGTCTTTTCAATCACTTACTTTCTGTGTTCAAGAGCTAGACAATGAACAAGGATGACAGAAGAAGAACCGATGCCTTTGCGTTGTGGTTTTGGAGAAGAGCACTGAATATCTCGCGGACTGCCAAAAGAACAAACAGGTATGTCTTAGAAGAAATGCTGCTAGAATGGTCCTTGGAGGTAAGGATGGTGAATCTTCCTCTCACACACGGTAGGTGTGTTGCTAGGAGAGGCTATTGCTTGGAAAGAGATATCATGCTAGGAAAAGTGGGAGGTCAGCAAAAGATAGGGAGACCCTCAATGAGATGGCTCGACCTGATGACTGCAGGAATGGGCTCTGAGTGTGTTGGAGTTGATCAGGATGGCTAAGGAGAGGGCAGGGTTCAGATCTGTCGTTCCTCGAGTCACCATGAGTCCGAATGGACTCAATGACACCTGATGACAACAACAACAAGAGAGTAACTGGAGTGGACTAATAGCTTTGAAGAAATGACTCCGAATAATGCATAGAGAGACAGTGAGATTAAGTACAGGAAAAAAAGGTTAAAGGCTATGGCAATAGAATGAAAGCAGATAGTAGCTACATGGGCCTCACGAAATTTGTAGAAGACAAAATGGCAAGGGGCAACACAATATTCAAAGAGAACAGAGCTAAAAACTCCTTTTAAAAAAACATGTTAAAGAGTATAAAATCTTTTCAAAAAGTCTTATAATTGCAAAGCCAAATAAATAAAACACTCAAGAGCATTACAATAAAAGTTTCCAGCACCACTGGCAAAAGGAAAATAAAAATAAATAAATGGCCAAGGAAGGCCCTAGAAACAGGCTGATTGGCAATAACCCAGCATCAGTAAGGATACTCCCAAAGGGCTCAGAGGAAATCATGGGCTGGAGAGCTGTGCCATTAATGAAATTATCTTTAAAGACCAGGAAAAAGAAAAAAATAGATAGATAGATAGATAGATAGATAGATAGATAGATAGATAGATAGATAGATACAGGTAATCTTGCAAACAAGGCAAAAACATAAAAAGCTGTTGTTGTGAGTTGCGGTTGATTTGAATACGACTCCTAGCAACCCTATGAACGACAGACCTGAACCCTGTCCTGTCTGCGCCATCCTCATCATCTCCAATACACGTGATCCCGTTGCTGCCATCACTGTTGTCAACCCATCTCATTGAGGATCTTCTCTCTTCTGTTGACCCTCCGCCTTTCCAACCATGATGTCTGTTTCCTCTCCGAGCAATATGCTCAAAGTATGTGAGATGAAGCTTTGTCATCCCTGCCTCCGAAGAGCATTGTGGTTGCACTTTTTCCAAGACACATCTGTTTGTTGTTTTGGCAATGCATGGGATAGTCAGTACTCTGCTCCAACACCACAGCTCAAAGGCACTAATTCTTCTTATGTCATTCTTGTTCATTGTCCAACTTTGAGATGTACAGAAAGTGATTGAAAAAACCATGGCCTGAACCAAGTGCTCCTCAGTCTTCAAACTGACATCATTACTCCTCAGTAATTTGGAGAAGTCCCTGATAGCACACTTTCCCCAATATATCTCTTGATCTCCTAACTGCTGGTACCAAGGGTGAAAAACAACACTCTTGGTACAAGCAGCCAGGAAATTAAAAGACTAATTGTGTTGGGAAAGTCAGCTGTCAGGGACCTCTCCAGAGTACTGAAGAGCAATGGTGTAAGTCTGGAGACTAAGGTGTGCCTGATTCAGGCCATAGTCTTTGCAATTGCTTGCTATGTATCAGAAAGCTTTACAATGACTAGGGAGGATAGAGAATTGATGCCTTTGAGCTGTGGTGCTGGAGAAGAGTGTTGAATATACCATGGACTGCCAGGAGAACAAACAGATTCGTCCTGGAGAGGGTGAAACCAGGCTGCTTCTTGGAGGCAAGGATTCTGAGGCTTTGTCTGACATACTTTGGGCATACTGCAAGGAGTCCTTGGAGAGGACATCATGTTTGGAAGGGTGGAAGAACAGAGAGAGTAAGGCCATCGATGAGATGGATTGATTCAGTGACTGGGGTAATGAGGTGTGTCAGATACAGTAAGGTTGGCACCAGATAGAGCAGGTTTCAGAGCTCTTGTACACAGGGTTTCTATGAGTCGCAAGAGACTCGACGGCATGTAACAACAAAAGTATTCCTTAATTCTGTTTTAAATCATACAGTATATACCTGTTGGTCTATGTACTGGTTTCATATGAGCACAATGAAATAAATGTTTTGGAATACCCATTCTTTACAATATAAGCCCTACATTTTTGCCAGTGCCTTCATAGCAACTTGAATTTCATCCTTCATTGCCATTGGCTCTTGTTCATATGATACTTCCTGAAATATTTCAGTGTCAACTAATTCTTTTTGGTGTAGTGACTCTGTGTATTCTTTCCATCTTCTTTAGATGCTTCTCGGATCATTCAAGAGTTTTGCCCACACCTCTCAGTATTGCACTCAAGGCTTGAATTTAGGTTTCCGTTTTTTTTCAGCTTGAGCAATTGCCAAGCAAGTTCTTCCCTTTTTATTCTCTGACTCCATCTATCTGCACATTTTGCTACAATATTTTGCTATTTCTTTTCAAGCTGCCCTTTGAAATCTTCCATCCAGCTCTTCTGCTTTGGCGTCTGTTCTGATTTTTGCTCTAGGAGTTCATTTTAAGAAGACTTTCTATATCAAGAGATACGAGACTCTTAAACACACAATGTGGATCAATGCACTCCATGTTTCAATTACAGACAAAGGCTTCTTTCTTTCTCATTAATTACAAATATAAGTCAAATTAGAATAGGAGCTCCTCCCTTCACCAAGGACAATGGAAAGTATTTTATAATAACCATGGTTGCAATATTTTAAAGTGCAGATAATTAAAATCTCAGCATGCTGTCATCCAAATCACATGCAAGAAAAGTAAAATCTCCTTACACCATATTTCAAAGAAGCAGCAACTAACCCACCATCACCCCTCCTTTCTTTTCCTAACGTGTGTTTCCTGAAGACTTGGAGTGCGACATGTGACCCACCAGCGCTGAGCAGCAAAAGTGGGCAGAGACTTTCTCCTGTTCCGTTATGTGCACAGACAAGCAGTAGGCACATAAGCAACTGTCTGCAGGAGAATGACCCTGGCAAGCTCTCACTAAAATAAAGGTATGAGGAATTGATTAATCATGCTCATCAAACTTGAGTGGACCACTGTAACTGGAGCAGAACAATTAACTCAGTCTGTGTTCAGATAGAAGTGTTGCAGCAATCCTTTCTTCTCCAGATCCAATCCCCACTGCCCATAAAAACTCTTTAAAAAACAAAAACAAAAACAAAACCCAAAACAAAACAAAAACAAAAAAACAAACCACAACAAATCAAAAACCAAAAACCCAACAAACTCTATCTTTTAGAAGCGAGCTTCCTTAGAATGGATTGCTTATAATACATATCCATAACAACTCAATGAGTCTAAATAAAAATTAGCTGGATCACCCACTCAACAAATATTTGCTGAAACAACTATTACGAGGCACGGTGCCACGTGTCAGTGATAACACGAGGAGTCTCCTGCCCATGCCAGGAATTCTTACTAGGCCTTCTAAATCACTGTAGACCCAGAAATAAGAACAAATAAGACAAGAAAGGGGTTTGCTGGAATTCAGCAAAGATAGGTCATTCTGCTTAAAGTAGAAAGAGAAGAATTAGAAGAAACATCATAAGAAAATTCTTTAGTTGCTGTCTCATCATACAAATGATTTGAGATGATTTTTAGAGGGTAAGAGAAAAAAACAACAGGTCTTTCCTGGAATGAAACCAGGCTGCTCCTTGGAGGCAAGGATTCTGAAGCTTGATCTGATATACTTTGGTCATGTTGCAAGGAGGGACTAGTGCTGGGAGAGGGACATCATGCTTCAAAGGGTGGAGGGACAGTGCAAAAGAGGAAGACCCTGGATGAGATGGATTGACTTAGTGACTGGGGTACTGGGGGTAGGTGTGTGAGAGACAATAAGGTTGACTTAGATAGAGCAGGGTTCAGGGCTACTTACATAAGCTTGCTATGAATCTGAGTTGACTCAACAGCACATAACAACAATAACAGCAACAACGAAGCACAGTTCAAAGGGATGAAACTTTTAAAAAACCATTAGTTGACATAAAAAGAAATAGTGATATGAAAAAAGAGGGAGCTGTAGAGGCACCACTTAGAGACATGCGCTGAAATCCTTCTCGCGGGCTTGTAGCCGGTTGCTGCCTGGCTGACAGATTCCCAGAGGCCCTGGTCTGGCAAAGTGGACTCGTGTCCATGGGGCTTGGATGGCTGATTGTTCACATGCAGGCTGCCAGACCCTTCTTTCAAGTCATCTCTGAGTGGACTCAAACTGGCAACCTTTCCATTAGCAACTGAGTGCATTAAGCTTCTGCACCACACATAGGCCCCAGACCAGTAAGCAACAAGCACTGAAAAAAAGGGGGGGGAACCCCACAATGACTTTGATTCCAACAACGTTAATTGTCAGCACCAGAACACCAACACTGAGGGAGGTTAGGACAGGCAGCACTGAGCAGTGAGCACCTGGCGAAGACTGAGAAGGGAAGCCAGATTCTGCCCCACGCGTGTATACCAGGGGACAGGGGCTCCAGTGGCTTGGGGGGGGGGATGCTCTGTTAATTCAAAGGCACGTGGTTTGAATCCACCAATCAGCTGGACTGTGGGAGAAAGAGGAATAATCTCCTGTGTGATTTATGGTCTCTGAAAATCCACTGGAGGGTCAGCTATGAGTCAGTTCCAACTCAACTGCACATAACAACAACCTGTACAGAGGTAACTCATGGCTGCTGTGATGCTAAACACTGTGACACTGATGTGTCAAATGTGATAATGGTTACCCATGGTGGACGATGTTTGCTGGAGCTCCCCAATTAAAACAAGCTTGGAAACAGGAATGGCATCCACTTCCGAAATGGCTTGCCTCTGGAAACTCTATGAACAGTGCTCAGGCCTTTCATTTGTAGGGTTGCTATGAGTTGTCTACGACTCGACGGCACCTAACAACAAC
>NW_006399756.1:12789744-12823952 GCF_000299155.1 Elephantulus edwardii | reverse complement strand
TGTAGCAATGAAGGAATGAAAACCCAAAATCCCTGTAAATGTTCATTAAAACTAATAAAATTTAATAAAATAAAAAAAAAAAAGAATCATCTAAGTCACGCACAACTCATCAAGTGGTGTGGCTCTGCAGTAGAAACGTGCCTTCCAGGAGCGGCGCAGCACTTAGTATTATTATTGTGTACCATGGGGTAGAGACCACCGACTCATAGCTGACCCTCCAGTGTGTTTTCAGGGGCATTCAATCACCTGGGAGGTGACTGCCCAGCTTCCTCCCACACGGCAGCTGATAGACTTGAACCACGTGCTTTGGGGTTGTCAGTGTAACTCCTCACTGCTCAGCTACCTTTGTATTCTTACTCACAGCCCAAAGATGAACGGGCCAACATCCTAGCAGCCTTGGGCTCCTCAGTTTTCAACCCATCCCAGCAAGACCCTTGTCCTGACCCCTCCACCAACGCAGAGGAAAGAAGTAAACATAGAGCCTAACCTTCCAGTAAAGTTTCACAAAATTACAAAATTAAACCTGGTGCTTCCTTTAAATCCTTCCATCCAGCGGTGAACCTAGGACCCCTGGCAACATAGCGTGTTATCCTAACCAAAAGATAGGTAGTTCGAATCCACCAGTCAGTCACCCCTCAGGAGAAAGATGGGCAGCCTCTTCCTGTAGAAATGTACAGACTTGGAGGGCTGCCAGGTGCCAAATCAACTCGAACGCAGTGAGCTCGCCCTTGCTATGGTGTCGTCTCCTACTTCCCCGGCCCGCTTCACAATACATACTGCTATCAAGGTGCGCCCAGAACTCATGTAAGAGCATTAATGAGCACCACTTCATGTTAATTGCAATATTGTTTATCTAAAATCTACCCACTGTTAGGTCAAAACGGCAGCGGAACGGCCTCTTGGCCTGGGACTTTGCCTAGACGACAGAGTTTCATTTTCAGAAAGATTCACAGCTAGATTTGGGCCACATTTTTTTAATTAAAACACATGGATTTTCTTCATCACAAACTCTTCCTGAATATTTCATGTGTTTTGCACTTTGCTACATAACTTCACAGCGTGCATATTATTCAAATATCCCCAACAGATGGTCTCAAGAGCTACATATTATATAGCATTGAATGAGTAGCTTGGTAAACAAATGAGTCAAGAATTAAAATATTTTACAGCTTATAAATCATGAAAGATGTTCAATAACAGTACGTTAATAAGAAGGGGGGGAACCCTCTTGAAAGTAAACAAAAACATTTAATGGCACTAACTGAGTCAGTCAGTGACTGCTGTTTCTTAAAACAGGTGTTCCTCCTGCATGATCTCCCGGGGGATAAGCTGCCTTAACCTTGGGGACTGGTCTGTCAGCATTTCTGGCCTCTTGTTTACCCTCACTCAACCCCGTGGATTTCTCTTATGCTCCCCTCAACCTTCCCCCCACTCCCTTAGCACTGCCATAAAGACTAACCCTCGGCTACAGAGTCGACTCCAACTCAGTGACTTGCCATCAGATTTTCAAAGCTGTGAATCGTTATGGGAGGAGACTGCCCATAGTTCTCAAGTGGACAAAGGGTGGATTTGAACCACTGACCTTTTGGTTAGCAGAACAGTCACCAACCATTTTATCAGAGCTACTCCTGTCTGAAGACAAAGAAAGGATACTAAATGCATAACAGGTTTTGCTGCTCCTAAAAACTGTACTTAGGGTGCCTTGGTGCCATAGTCCTTGTGGAATTGTGATGCTAACCCAAAGGCCTCTTTTCTTTAAAAAAAAAATTATTTTATGTTGGTTTGCTCACAAAGTTCATATACATCGTGCTTCACAGTATTCTTCATTCACATGTGTTTCATATGATCATTCCCATGCATTAAATTTTATAAAAGCTATCATCATTAGACCTTGCCCATCATCACCCAATCACTTCAGGTCTGCCACCCCCAGATCCTTCTCATTTCCTTCACCCCCTCCATCCACCCATCAAATTGTGGTTTTGCCCCATCTATACTCACCCCTCTGCTCCCACACCTGCCTCCTCGTTTAGACCCATACATGTTTTACTAGTTATTATTCTACTTTTACAATAATGGTCTTATGCAGTATTTGTCTTTATGAAACTTGAGTTAGTTCACTCAGCATAATGCTGTCTAGTCTCTCCTAAGTTACGTAGTAGTTTTTTTAAATCATTGCTCCTGAATGTTGCATAGTATTCCATTGTGTGACTGTACCAGTTTCTCAATCCGTTCAGTTAGTTGGACATTTGGGCTTTTTCAATGTTCTTGCACTGCTATGAACATTGGTGCATGAGACTCCATTTGTGTCTCAGTTCTAATTTCCTTGGGGGATATTCCTAGTAGCGGAATAGCTGGGTCATACGGACATGTTCAGTGCAATCCTAATACAGATACCAAATTCTCTTTTCAAGGAGATCAAAAGGGAAATTGTCAAGTTTATTTTGAAAGCAAAGAGACCTTGATTTGAGTAAGCAAAGCATTTCTGAAAGACAAAAATGAAGTGGGAGGTATAGCACTTCTTGACCTCAAAACCTACTACACAGTGGTAGTAACTAAAACAGCATGATACTGGCACAATGACAGGCACATCGATCAATGAAACAGAATCAAGAACCCAGAAATGGACCCATCGGTTTATGGTCAACTGATATTCTGCAAGGAAATAAAATCTATAAAATGGGGAAGTGACAACCTCTTCAACAAACGGTGCTGGGAAAACGGGAGTGCTCCCTACAGAAAGCTGAAACAGGATCCACATCTCACACCAAACCCAAAAATCATCTCAAAGTGAAGACCAAAAAGTTCCTAAGAGACAAAGCTTGGATGGCCTAGTCTATGGTATAAAGAGACTGCCAAATACAGCCAGAAATGTACAATCTGGAGAGGATAAAATTGATGAATGGGCTCTCTAAAAATTAAATCTCTGTGCTCAACAAAATCTTTTTTCAATAGGGTGAAAAGAAAGCCCACTGATTGGGAACAAACCTTTGGCAATACCATCTCAGACAGACAAGGGTCTCATAACAAAAGTTTACAGAATGCCCCTGGGCTTCCAGAAGAAAAAGACTGATAACCCAATCACAAAATGGGCAAAAGACATAGAAAGATTTTTCACAGAGGAAGACATTAGGATGGCCAGCAGTCACACGAAGAAATGCTCAAAATCACTGTCAATAAGAGAGATGCAAAGCAAAACCACACTGAAATACCATCGTACCTCAATTGCAGTGGTGAATTCAGCGGGGAAGCAAGCAATAAATGTTAGAGAATGTGGAGAGGTGGGAGCTCTCATACACTCTTGGTGGAATTGTAAACAGGAAGACAGTTTGGTGTTTCCTGAAAGGCCTCCTTCAAAGTGCAAAGGCCCCAGTGCAGTGGAAGGAGAAAGATGCACAATCTTCTCTTACATGGCTCACAGGCTTGGGAAACCAATGGCAGGTCATCTATGACTTGGTTCTGACTCAAACACAAGGAATTAAAACTATAGCAAAATTTTGTCCAAGACAGAGATTCAGCTATACATTCTAATAGAGGATTCTAATGATTTATTTGTTTTCTCTAGTTCACCAATCCTAGGTTTCTATAGCAGGCTAATCTGCTATGTGACATTTGACATTTTCATGAGTTTGCATGATGGTGAACAAATACCAATGAAACAATAATAACCTACACATAACAGCGTTTGCCAGTGTTCAGCTGTCTTAGAACCCATATCTCACCGAGGGCATGTCGGCATCATTCCACTGGGAAGGAAAGGGCCAGATCACTCTCTTACCTGTTAGATGTTCTCTCCCTCAGCACCTTTGTATCACATGGTTAATCAACCTCATGCATAATAATCTTTCTCCTAAACACCCAGTGTTTCTGACATTTGATGCAAGATAATAAATAAGCTTAAATTTAATTCTAGATTTCTTTGGGCTGTACTACCTGGCCAGAGATCTCTCCTGTCAATAAAAATGAGATCTCAGCCCACTTTTGACTGTGAAAAGAACCCAAGTTTTTATTATGAATGACTGAATGACTTGGCTAAGTGATTAGGAGAGCAACATTAAAGCAGAATTGGTAAAAACTCTCACCTGAGGTCGAAGGCGGCCCCATTTGTTACGTAAAGGGCTATCATACACTTTCACATGTGGCAAAAGTTAATTCCACCATTTTTTAAAAATGCACACATCTTCTTTTAATTTCTCAATTACATTATCATATTGTTCTCAGAAAGATGTTGTTGTTGTATCCCAAAGTCAAAACCACATTTTCATGTGTGCCTGCATTCTGTTTCTTGTCTACTATCTTTTTATTCTAGTGAAAAGGTCTTTGTGGGAATCATATGCACTACTTAGGCAAATGAGGACTAGTCAAATCACACCAAGCAGAAGAACATTCTGGAAGTTATGCATTAAGACCTATGTGTATTCTCTTTTCTCAATCACAAAACCTTAACATAATGTGCGGCCTAACAGCCTGGGGACGCTTCTTTTGTGGTCCTGATACAGGTGAGCTCAAGGAAAAAAGCAGATTTTTTAAGTGGCTGATTGATTTACAAAATCAAGCAAAGATGCCTGCCACCACCAAGGAATTCTAGTCCAGAGTTCCTATTTTAACAGAATTATGCATCACACCCTTAAAACTCCTAGGAAAATATATCTACCTTATAGCTCTGCGAACAGTCATATATTGCTGTTACTGTGTATTGCTGAGTCGGAAGTGACTCATAGCTGACCCTCCAGTGGGTTTTCAGAGGCAATAAATCGCCCTGACTGCCCATCTCTTCTGCAAAACAGCTAGAGGATTCAAACTCTGTGCCTTGGGTTGGCAGTGTAACTCTTTACCACTAAGTCATCAGAACTCCTGTAAAGTGTCACATAAATGATTCGGTCTGCACACACTCAGTAACAGATGCAAAATTGAACTTAGGGACACTAAAGGGGTTTTTATACCTTTTTTATCAATAGAATGTCAATCAATAAGGTGCTGAGAAGTTATAAATACCACGAATGGGTGAGACACCCTGAGATACCAGGACGCCCTAACACTGAGGTCCTGTCTCCATGGCTCCTGCTGCCGATCCTGTTCTGAGGCACCTGTACAGACAGGACAGGCTGACCGGGGTCTTCAGGTGAGGGTCTCAGTTATATGCATCATATTCATCTCAACGTCCTGGTGCAGCTTCATTTTTAATTTATCTTAATACAAAATCATTGTGGAGGCAGAGATGAGGGGGGAACCCACAAAAACCCCCAAACCAGAATCTGAGTTATTCTTACTATTAGTCATAGTGAATCCACTGTGACTCACGAGAGAATGAGCTAGTTAGTCCGCAGTCTCACAGGTCCTATGTTATAATAAGGGGGGGGGGGCATGGAGAAAGGGAGTGCGAATAGCTCGGTGGATAAGAAGTTGAGCTGCCAAACCAAAGTGGGTAGTTTGAATCCCCCAGCTGCTCTGAGGAGAAAAATGGGCAGTCTCCTCTTGTGCGATTTACAGCCTCTGAAAACCCACCGGAGGGTCAGCTGTCAGTTCTGACTTGACGGCAATGAGAATGAAAAACCAGATATAAGAGTTTCTATCTTCAGTTTTTGTAGTAGCTTTTATGCCTGTATGGTCTTGCATTCACCCCTACATGGCAACAACGAGCTCCAACAGAAAAGTCTTTGCTTCCTGTTAGTGGGGAAATAGGATCCCCAGACCACTTCACAGCAAGTCCTCTTGTGTGTCCGGCCTACCGTGGGGCTGCCCTTCCCTGCCTCGCCAAGCAGGTGTCCGAGCCTGCAGTCCGGGCGGTCAGGGTTGCTGTGTGAGCACTAGGAACTGGGGTATTTTTCATTGTGTTTAGTCAAGTTCTCATAAACCCTGAATAACATCACTGAACGCAAATCAAGTGCCACTAGTGACACTGGACATGTCCCCAAGTATCATAGCTGTGGCCAGAAAAGGAAGCCTGGCCTGCTGTGTTCCACTGCTTCAGCTCTCAGCTGCAACTGCCCATCATTTCAAGGTACATTCATTTGACACAAGAATTAAAGAAGAATAAAGCCAACCAATAGCTAAGACAGCAGGTGTGCAATGTCATACTTTGAATGAATATTAAAAAAAAAAGCCAACTGGGGAAAGGAGAGCGAGGGGGTAAAATGTGCAACAATGAATGAATGAAAATATACCTTCTCTGTAAATGTTTGTTAAAAATCACAATTACAATAAAATTTTATTTTTAAAAATATACCTTTGTAACTTGAAAACACACCTTTTATGTGGGTGTTGTATATAAGACCCATTACATACAAAATGTGTTCACTGACTTTGTTACAGGTAAGGTTTCTGATCAATAGTAGATTATTAGTAATTATATTTTTGGGGAGTCAAAAGCTACATTCTGATTTCTGAATGCACAGGGGGTCAGTGGCCCTAATCCTTGAGTTGCTCAAGGGTCAACTGTACATAGTATAATCATAAACATGGAGAAGTATGAGGCCTCTTTGAGGATGTAGCATGACTTAGGGGAAAAGTAGACCCAGTGACCAACAGTGAGCCTATTACTTAGAAATAATTCTGAGACCTGGCACTGCATAAAAACAAAACCCATGTAATAAACAGGACCTTTAACAGAATGATTCTATAGTGTTCTGTTGCCCAAATCTGTCTCAGCAGATTAAGGGGAAAAAAAATATTTTACCTAGAGGGGGAAAAAAGGCCTGCAGAGAAATCCTTGTTCCAAATGTGTGATTCACACACAAGACTGCACGTGGACCGACATCGTCTCAGAAACAATTCACTTCTCCAGGTGGGACAGTGTTTCATGTTGGGCTGCTCACTGAAAGGTCTGTGGTGTGGATCCACCAGGCACTCCACAGGAGCAAAGTGGACAGTCTTCTTAGGATTATGGCCTTGGAAATCGGACGGAGGTGTTGCCATGAGCTGGACGTAATTCAATAGTGGGTTAGGGGTGATTTTTTTGTTTGGGTTTTTAATTCACTGTCAGTGTAAAAACACACACACACACACACACACACACACACTTTCTCTCTCTCTCAGATAACCTTTGGATCTCAAACCTGTGTCTGCCACAGGCAAGTCTCAGACAGACTGGTGTCCTTGCTAATTTGAGGACTGATGTGATTACCGTCATGCACCAGAGGCTAAGAAATGATTACAAATGCTATCAGCCTGCCAAGCCCATTATTTGAGTTCCACAAATGGTTTCTTCATCAGTTGTCTTTAATTTCCTCCAAAGGTTTGTATAGTCCTACCTTCCCAGGTTGCTATAAGGAGCACACGAAAGCTCTTGGTATACGATATGCAAGGGGGGGGAGAGAGAGAGCGTGTGTGAGAGAGAGAGAGAGAGAGTGTGTGTGTGTACACGCCCTAGCCTACAAACCCTCAACTGTCTTTCACAAGCTCCATCCCCATGAGGGGATATGACTGTGGCTTGCAATTTATTCCCAAACCCCATACACAGTTGGGACCCCTGGTAGTGCAATGGTCGGGCCACTAACCAAAAGGTCAGCAGTTCTGACGCACCAGTGGTTCCATGAGATGAAGATGAAGCAACTCTGTAAAGATGACAATCCAGCCAGTTCAAGAGGGCAGGTCTCCTCATGTACGGGTCCCTGAGATCGGAACTGACCCGACAGCAGTAAGGTCAAGGCAGTGCCTTCCACGCCTTCATGCGTTCACTTAAAGTCCACTCAATATATTACTTTCTGAGTGACCTTCCAGAATGCTCCACAGTGAAGCAAGCTTGTTAAATTTTACAGATTTAATAGTTGTAACACTTTGAACGAGAGGTAGTTGAAGTTTATTTAAAATAAAGACAAGGACTCGCATTTTTTTATGCATTATGGTAATACTGCTTTATCGGCAATAAGAAATTCTGACAATTGAAAGAAGGTTAAACACTTTAATTATAATAAATCAATAATCCGGAATTATATAAAAATTCTGATTCATGCATCAGATTACATAAATTACACAACTGCCACATTATGCAATGCTTACATTACTTTCGAGCTTATACCTCCAAAAATGTATACAAGTTGCAAAGAGTATTTACTTAATAAGATTAAGTGCAATACTCTTCAGTTATAAATAATGCCTACATCTTTCAAGTACCTACTAAATATATACAGATCGAGATCTGCAGCATTTTTTTTTGTACCTCAAAATACAAACCATCTGGAAGCTTCGAAGATTAACAGGCCCAAATGTACCATTTGTTACAGACTTCAGTTCCATCGTAAGAGTGGATTTTTTTGACATAGAAAAGAAATGAAAGAAAACGTCAACTCGAGTTTAATGCTTGAAGAGCTTCTAGACTTATTAAATACACCAGGAGACCCTTCCTATGCAGATTAATTAGTTAAGGTGCTACCTATTGCATATTAAATACTTCCAATGATTGCATCTGGATTATTAAAAGTTACACATCTGTGAAAATGGGGCCTTTCAATGCGTGCTGACAGACCCTTCCACCGACCCTCCCAGTCAGCAGCACTGCAATCCGCCTGCCTCTTACTTCAAAGAGATCAAGGGAATGAGCATGCTTTATGCTTCACTTATACACACACACCAAGTGACACCTAGCCTAGCTCTAAGACATATGAGTACCCAGACATCAAAAAGTTTCAGCTTGATTTACAAATCCAAGGTTGCTTTTCCTAAAAGGCTACAGAGGAAAATAAAAGCTCTAGTGTAACAACTGCTGTCGCTCTAGTAAAGACAGCAGGTCTCATTTGTTTTAAGATTCTCTTGTGTTCAAGAATAAGCACCCTTATGGGGGAGGGGGCCCGGGTGGGGTGAAGTAGGACGTGAGGAAAGCCGGGCTGTCACTAATGAGCTCAGTTTTAGGTTTCCATTCATGAAACCCTTTTAAATACGAGGCAACATTTTCACAGCTGGAAAATTACAACTAAATCCTGATTTACTGCCAAAAGCAATAGATGTAGTTATGTATAATCTATGGATAACACTACATTTAACTGGAGGATGGCAAAACTAACTTCAATGCAGAAGAAACAGAGCAGCAAAAAGCAACACACATTTTTCAGCAACGGGTTTTACGTTGTTATTATATACACAGTCCTAAGATTCGACCTTGGTAGTCAAGAAATCAAACGAGAACCCTCAGAATTCTGTAGAGCAGCATGTTCAATTCTGGCAGAGCTGAAGTTTAGATCTGGGTTGGCGAGGAGGGGACCAGCTATGAGACAACACTGTTTTTAAAATCATTTTTAAAGGACTATTTTATATATGTAACAGATACTATATACTCTATTAGATTTGAAAGAAATATAAATTCTGTGATCTTAAAACAATCCTTTTGGTGAAATGTTTTTGGCCACACACTATGTAAAACAAAGGGGAAGAAACGTTTCTAATTGTACTAATGCTGTGTGTTATTTAATGAGTAAGTAAGATTTCTTTTCATCTCTAAGCACTAATCAAATCTAAGATTAGAATATGTAAAGTAACATATTGGGAAAATAAAGGAATTGATTTTGGGGGCGGAGGGGTACGTCCCAAAACTTTAGAAATAAGAACTGTTCCATCTGAACTTTCTACCTAAACACAGCAAACAACGGCAGCTTTCCTAGGGAATTCTCTTACTTACTCTCAGTTTATTATACAGACTGATTATTGAAAATACCTCACAAGTTCTGGCTTCGGTCATGAGTGAAAATTCATAAACACTGGAACGGAAAATTTAAAGCAGTGAGAAACGCAGACTCAATGTTCAATACAGTATTTGTCTTGGGTTTAAGGAGAAAAATGTTGATTTGGCTCTCGTCAAATCACTCCTTATGAGTTAAGTTTAATAATCCTTCATAAGTCTTTTTATGTAGACAAAGAATCACTCTTTTAAAATGAACTTTCTCCTAAAAAGAATAGCAGTACTTGAATCATACTTTTTAATGAGCCCTATTTATATAAAACAACCCTCAAATACAAAGCTGACATCTTGGTTCATTCTATAAAGAGTGAATATGGCCAAGGCATATTAAAATAACTGCAGCTAGCTGTCATAACACTGAAACACACGAACTGTAGTGTTCAAACAAGTATATGTGCCTCAATTATACTAACAACAGAAAAACAAGTGCTCAGAATTTTGTAATGTTTAATAACTATCAGTTTAAAATGGCACCATGGTTAAAAGCAGCAACTGCCAAACTTCAAATGATGAAACACGTTAGATTTTGAGATTAAGCACAAAACTTTAAGTAGAGGGGAAACCAGCAACAGCTATTTTTCTATTTCCATTTCTTAATTTTAGAAAATGATTCTTACTTCTTAGATTTGGGAAAAAATTATGAATTCCAAAGTTATGAACTCATAAAAAATATAAAGAAACTCAGAAGAAATAAGTAACCAGGAATTTTAGCTTATGGATAAAAGCTTGGCCAAGTATGAGCTGATTCAAAATATTATTAAAATGAACAAAACCATTATATCTGTTTCTCATTTTCTTTTCAAGAAAAAAATCTTAATAGGGGTAAGTATTAGAAAAAATGCAGTTCACAAATAAACTGTCAGATATTTAAGTCTCTATATGTAGATAAAAATGTTCCCTTTTCAATTCAGAAAGATAGAGTACTCTTGAGTGTTTCACAGAAAGTATGTCAGAATATAAAGTTTTAAAAAGAAATTGCTAAATGTTTAGTAACATTTTATGCCATAGATTTTCCTGTAAATTTCAGACTAATTTTGTACAAATATTATCAAAGTAATCTGCAGAAGTAGCCAGCATTTAGGGGAAGTGGTGTTAAAACAAACTACCCACCAACCACATAACTCCACGAGGATTCAGCTCTCAAAGAAAGATACAGCATCACGTGCAATGGCATGCTGGTCAAGAACCTACCCTACAAAGTCATTCTTCCTTAATCATTTTTATTTTGGCTCAAAACTCAAAGGCAACGGTCTGTTTTATTATATATGTAACCTGAAACCAAGCCTAAGTCTTCACTCCCACAATTTGCCCACTGCTTTATCAGGCATCATATGATTACCTACATTTCTCCCCCAAATTACCTTCAGATAGAATGTTAGTGTTTTCTTTGCTAATGATTCAACGGCATGCAGAATCTCTACAATACAAATTGCATTAGCTTATCTTCTGCTTATAGCTTAAACGAAACTCAAGACGCCAGGGTAAAAGAATTAATCCAAAGAAATTCATGCTCTCGTGAAGTCAATGACCTTTCACAAAATATGCCATTCTTGAAGAAAAAGGCTGTGGGTTAGCACTTTCTGTAAAAAGAGCACAAATATGAAGCTGGAGCGAAACAGCACAGCTCACCTTCAAACCAAGTTTCCCATGGTCAGAGACATGGCATAACCAATCCTAACACTATAGCAATGATGATTTGTTCTACACCAAGAGATCGCACATACACCCTCCAGTTAAGTAATCTGTGTCCCAACCTTAAAGGCAATCATCTTTTGTCGTTTTAATGTTCTAAAAAACACATTATGTATGAGGTATATGCATATACTTTATATACAAAGATACATGGACATATATTCATGTACATATATATGTATATAAAATATGAAGCTTTTTAAGTAGTGTTTGTAAGAAGCAGTATTCCTGAAGCTAACTATGTCTATAAATTGCCTTCCGACACCACCTCCATCAGCGGACTGTTCTGTGAGCCAATCTATCCCTGAGGAGTAAGTCACATGCTTCTGAAGTGAGTTCGAGGCCTCTGGGAGATTCCTGGACTGGTGCCAGCACCTACGTGAATCCTAAGAAACTGCTTTTTTATGGAGAATGTGGCCCATGTTCACGTTAAAAGTTTAGACTATTTAAACCACTTCAATAGTCACTCATTCTTTGGACAATCCCTGCTAGTACTTTCAGGTGACACAATTCTTCTAAAAGAAAGAGAATATGTAGTGAAACCTGACCATATCGTTGCTTTCAGAAGCAAGGTTTTCTTTCTCTCCTTTTCCTTCCTTCCTCTCTTATTTAGACTTTCATTATAAAAGCAGTGCGACTGGCTCGTTAACTATCTGGGAATCTGCCGGCTTTCCTGGAGGGCTCGTAGGGCACCCGGAGGATGCTGGGCGTTTCCTCCATCACCCTAACGAGGAGGTTGTCGATGTAGTCCTCAAGTTCCCGGATGTGGGTGTCCTTCCTCCTCAGGAGCTCCTTGTGCTTCACCAGTTCCTGCAGGACCTCCTCGTAGGTCAGACTGCGGTACCCGGCAGTGGCATCAAACGGGTTGCTGTCCTACAACAGAGTGAAAGACAGTCACTTCAGTATGCGGAGGGCCAGGGACAAACATCAACAATTATTTTGAGCGTCCACTTTTGGTCTTTCAACTCTCCAGTCAAGCTTGTCTTTGTCCTTGGCTAGAACTGCAGTGACATTCCACAGACGAGCAAGCCAGTTTCTGCGGCCAGGAGGACAGATGCACCAAAGCTCTGACTAGAAATCAGATTTTTCCTCCACCTCCCCACTTTTAAAAGACGGTCAGTAATTTCCTAGTATCAGAGGTTGGTCATATAGTTTAAGACTAAATTAAAAACAATTCTATAATAAGTATAGCTAACACTGATTAAAATGAAAGCTGTCTTAGAAATAACTCAAGGAACTACCAAAAGCTACAGCAAAGTATACACTTGGACATCAGAGTAATGGAACATTGTGCCTTTCTCTGTTTGGTTTGGGCTTTTTTTTGTTTTATTTTTTTACAAGTTACAACAAACACTGATATCAAATGTGCTTTTGCAGCCCTCTAGGAATGTAGAAAGCATTCAGAATCCAATCCTGAGCATCTCAGAAGAAACTGTGCAAAAATAACTTCTATTTTAATTTGGAGGCAGGGAAAGGTTTTTTTCCTGCTATGTAATTAACCTATTTCCTCCTTCTATCTAACTTATCTTACTTCCCCTTTTGTCCTGGTTATCAGGAAATTCAAGAGTTTAACTGTAATCATGTTAACATTTAGAATTATTATGTTTGTTCTTTCCTGTTTTACTAAATTACATATTTTGAAAGCTTGTATTATTGGTAAAAGTTAGGTTTATATCTCAGTCTCATAAGGACAAATTCTGCATAAGAATAATAGAAGGATAACTAATAAGCTAAGTATGAAAATCCCAAGGGGGATGGGGAGGGGACAGGAAGGTGGGGGACGGGGAGGCAGAAAACCATGGGGCCAAAGAGTTCAGTGGGTGGAGGGAAGGGGTGAAGGAATTAAGAAAGCTCCAGTGGGGACCTGAAAAGAAGGGGTAATGGAAGACACAGACCAATGGTGATTAATTTTATAAAACACAATGTGAATGAAGGAATGTGTGAAATACAATGTCTATGAATGAAACATAATGTGTATCAATTTTATATATGCAAACCAATATTAAATCTTTACAAAAGTATGTTTAGGTAAAAGTATAAATGGCCCTCAAAAGAAAGAAAAAGGCATTGATCTGCATCATTTTTTACTACAAGGCATTTTTATATTAACATTAAGTTGGAGGCTAAAGACTTTCTCAGAAGGTCAGTCAAGCAGGCACAGCGGCCTCATTTCTTCTATCTTGCAATATTCACCATTGTCATGATATACATTTGAATGCACTCCATGTAAGGCAGCAAACTTTATGCACTTTTACACACAGTCTAACACTAAACTCAAATGATTTTCAACACTTTCTTTCAAAACAGTTCCATTTGGTTTCAAAGAAAATATAGTACAATACTGATGACATTTTTTTCCCTTGCCTTTCTTAAAGACTGATGCTATCTATTCAGTAAGGGAAGACCAGAAGGCATCTTTTTCATTTTGGAAGGGGTGAAATTTGTTTTTACTCATTTTCAGGATCAGTGCTAACTGGGCCATGTAGCTGCACTCAAAGTCTGCACTGACTGGTAAAGCTCAAGCTTAGCTTTTAAGACTCGCTGGGGCAGTGTGACTTTGGAGACACCAGGAAAACAGAAGAAGCTGGAGTTCACATATTAATTTGCTGTTTGGGTTACAAACCTCCACATATGCCCTTCTCTCCAGAATAAAGGGGGGAAGTTCAAGACTGAAAAAAAACACCTCCAATTCCACGAAATCTCTCAAATTTTGGGAATAGAGTATGTACCTGCTCTTCAAAGGCTTTGCTGCGTACACATGGAGGCTGGGCAGTACAAGCAGCAGGTTGTGTTTTCAAAGGAACAAAGAAAGGCTCATGGCTCAGGAGTCAAAAGCAGGTGGTCAACTGAGTGTGGGTCAGATGGAAAATAACAACAGGTAGGGTGCACAGACCACGTTATGGAAGGAGAAGATCATCGTCAAGGATGTAGAATGCTGCTATTAAACATCTTCACACATTTTTTTGCTGTGGGAAATTGAAGTCATGAGAGTTTTCTAAACAGGGAGGCTGTTTACATGATGATATGACTACAGCTACGGTCAAGGAAAATTAAAATGGCACCAGTGGAAAAAATAAAATGGGAGGGCTGAGAGGGTTACTTTTAAGGTGTACTGAAATTAAGAGAAGAATGGTAAGAGCTCCACTAGATTAAATGAATAAGAAGAGAGAGTCCTGACAAGAAATGAGTTTCAATTCTGCAAAAGAATATTCAAAATGTCTTACTCATCATTAGAAATCAGAAACAGATAAAAGTGTGTGTGTTTTATTACCACTAAGTTTTTTCAGAATACTGCTCTAAGACAATTAGAGGACAACTCTAAAGATAAGCATTGGTGTATCTGCCTCTCTCCCTCAGGGCAATTACATTTTTAGTAAATTTATGAACACTTAATTTGACTAATGTCACTGGTCATCACACATTTAGAAATATATAACTTTAAAAAATGTACTAACTCTATTCCTATAAAGCATTACTATGCTGAGTTTCTATTAAACAGCTAAGACACACCATAGAGATAAACCCATTTTTAAAATTTTTAAAAGGTAAAACGTCTTCCTTTCAGTAAGTAATTTTGTAGAGATTTGAGGCATTGACTAACCCAGGTCTCCTTATGTGCTAAATGAGATGTTCTAAAAGGTACCTTTCCACTCTCTTAATTTCCTGATTTACAAAGTGACATTTTTCTGAGCTATATTTTTAAAAGTAATAAAGTCCAGCTAATGTGGTCTAATAAAACAAATACTGAAAAATAGGAGTCCTTGTGAGACTTGTGGGGTTTAATGAATTTAAACTAAATGGGATTCGTTAATGAGTAGTTGACAGTTTTATTTTTTCCTTAATTTAACATAATAATAGCATCTGCTCCAGTTTCTCTAATCTTAATCAAATTACCTATGTAAGAACTGATTTCACTAAACTAATTAAGTGATGATATACAGTCAAAAATTCACTTGCACTGTTATAGTCAACACGATACCAGTTCCACCAGCTAATACAGTCAATGTTCCACCATCCCCCGCTTACTATGTCTTTAAAGACACTGAGGCTACAAGGCTTGTCAAAAACCTCTTATTTTGACATATATAGTGTCAATTAATGTCACCGTATCACATCAATCTAACAATTTACTGGCAAATCTCTCAAAAGTATGTATAATCCCAGAATAATGGTTAACACTTTAGGGCAAGAATATTTTTTAAAAGAATCTAAAATGTAGAGATTCATTATTTGTCTTATATGCCCCTTAAAACCAACACACACTAAAATGTAGAGTTTCTAACTATCAGGAAATACATTTCTGTTCTTCTAAAATTATTTCATTTGCATTGTTACAAAGACTTCTGCATCAAGTTTTTAGATAAGAAATCCTCTTAGAAGCACATGTATGGTAAACTCTATTCTGAAAAAAAATATAAAATAATTAAAAACAGTTTCATGCTTAGCTATATTAGTAAAAGATGTAAATCTTCTTTCTATTTTTAGCGAGAAAATTCTTAAAGTGATTGATATATTCATTACATGTTATCATACTAAGAAATATTATAAAAATCGGTATTAAGTAATAAATATATTAGAAAAGGAGAAAACTTATAAAAATTGTTTCGCTTTTAGATGAAATCTTTTAGGCAAATATACTTTTCCCCTAAAAGGTATTTTTAATGATATTTTGAGAAAATCTTATAAATAAATTCAAACTGGTAAAGACTCCAAAACAATTTACAAGGGAACTCCGACATGATCAATATTTTTCTCTTAAATACAGTGTGTATATACAGTGCACATATGTTTGTAAGATGTTTTCTTAGTTTAAAATGGAATATAAAATTTGATTCTATTTTCCCCTTCTACAACCCATCCTTACTCATTCCCACACAACCTGTTAAAAATTTCCAAACGCAAATATTAAAAAAGAAAAAGCAGTCGGCAAGAGAATTATATTATAGCACGTCTTCTAATCAGAATTTTAAATAACATAGAGGAAAGAATCTGAAGATTACTAGTCATCTAATTTTTACTTTGCGTGTAGTCTAGGCTTCTAAAGTAAGAAATGTATGTATTTTCTTTACAATATTTAAATTTAAACAAAAGCAAATTACCAAGACTCCAAATAACTGAAGATTTAAAGAAAGGTTGTCCTGGTAACCAAATATTGGTGGAGCACTAACTGACATCCAAGGGGACCAGAGGAGAGAGAGAGAGAGATAAGATGAAGGCTTGGCGTTCTCTGACCATCTCATTATTGTTCTAATGAGGAACTCTGCTCTGGGAATATCATCTCAGCTACTTTCACATCTTTTGTCTCACTCCCTTCATCTCCCTTTCAGTTCTTAATTAGGCCTTAAAGAGCTCACACTGCCCTTTCAACTGGCTACTGCTCCTGTTTAAACACTGTGCTTTCACAGACAGGTGTTGGCACTAGCATAGAAGACATACAAACTTAATTACAAAATACTATGTCCAGAAGGAGGAAAAAAAAGAACTTGGTGGATGGTTATTATTGGAGAACTTCATGTAAATGACTTCAAACACCATGTAATCTCCAACAGAAAAATTGTTGAAATACTTTTCCTCAAAAAAATGCTCACTGTGAGGGTAAGCGTTCTCGTCTTAATTGTATCTTGCAGTAAATTAACACACCTAGTAATCCTTTAACTGTCATTTAGAATAGTTAGTATTCTGGAGAAAAGTAATCACACATCAAGGATTCTTTTATCACCTTTAAATCCTTTAACTAAAACAATTTTCACATTTTGTTTCTTTCAAGAATCCTAAAGGATGCTTTTACAGCAGTAAATGACAAGATTCGGAAAAGTACATTTACAAGCACATAGAAATTATAATTAAGGTTACTTAATAAACAATAGCTACACATTAAATCGATTTTTTGATGTTGCATTTTGTTTGAGATTAAGTAACCGCCTGATAGAATTCATTTTACTATCTGATCAAAGGCTGACTTCATATATGCTGACATTTCTTGCCAGACTGCCATATTAAAAAGACTTGAGTATTTATGAAACATCAAAACTTACAAATCATTTACATAAAACAGCAAAAACAGAGTACAAAATCATCTGCTCTGTACAGTTTTAAAGACAAATAACTACATTCAGAGTGGTTTATAAAATAAACCCCACCACCACCAAGGATTCTTCTAGGTATATTACATCACAGAAAATTCTGATATGTTATCATTTAAAAACATTCTTATTAAACATCTGGATCACACACATTAAGGACAGATGGTTCAAACTGCAACCATCGGCCTCTTGGAATAAAGGCCCTGTTTCTACTATGCAGTGAGAATTTAGTCCTTTACCAAGAACACTTGCCCACGCTTTTGTAAAGTAACTTCTCTAGGTTTAGTATATTTAGAATTGGCTGCAGATGCAATGGAACACTGAAGAGAAACTCAGCACTGCAATCAAATAGCAAGAAAAGGACAGCAAGGCATCTAAGGCCATGGAAATTATCTGGCTTGGGTTAGCTGGTCACTCTGTGGTTAGCTGCCAAAGCTCATCCTACAGGTTTGTTCCATACTTTCCTACCCAAGATGCTTTTGTTAACTAGCAGCTTTGTTCTTACTTCAATGATTGTCCCAACAACAACATGTTCGTTTTCTCCACATGCTCTTATTTTATAACTAGAATGCTGACCTTGGCATCAGCTTTCACATGAATTTCAAACTCAGCAAACTGTGTGTGTATATAGATTCTAAACTGGCTTTAATTAGTACTCTGATGACTGCTTGTACTATAAAATATATTTAAAACTCACATATCCTATGTCAAGGCAACATTGAATTTTGCTTTCTTTCTCTTAAACATACCATGTTAAGCTAAAACACTGAGGTAACTAAGGTTTTCAAGAGGCCTGAAGAGTGTGCCTGAGAGAGGCCCAGCTTTGTTTTCCGGTAATTCTCTTAACCTCTCAGGAACTTACCAGTATTTTCCTGAGGTCTTCACTGCTTGTCGGATTCGTATGAAAACTGTGTTAAGAAAAGACAAACATAAATGTTATACACATTGCACAGACCATGTGGAGTCATACAAAAATGGAACTTTTTAAATTTACATTGCAGTAACAATTTCTCAAGTCATAAATTACTTTGAATAGTGAATATTAGTCCAAAAGAAAAACATGAGCTCAATATTCTTAAAGTATCTATAATTTTAAACTTTAAAAGAACTGAACAATTCACATTTAAATATGTTGTTTTCTAAACACATTTAAAACAAAGCAATTTTTCACACATATACTCACTTACCTTAGGCTTTCTGATATAAAACTATGGAGAGTAAGTTAAAGTTGGAAAGACTGTGGTATAAAACAGTTAAAGCAGCTCTTTTTTTTTTTTTAAAGCAGCTTTTTAAAAAATGCTACAGGTACAAGAAAAACAAACTTCAATAATTATTCTATAAATGAGAATGAACTCCAAGCTATACCCACCATCCTGTCATTAATGTGATTTCTAAGTAGTTTTCAAAATTTAAATACCCAAATGGACCAAAACAAAACAGCTTTCTTCCATGCAGAGAAGAAGAAAACATCACAGCTGAAAGCTATAATCATGTTCTTCTTTGAAACGTGTCCATTAGGAAGGGGACTGTGACCAAAAAGGAGCTAAACATCAAAGCCAAACGATGAGTAAGTACTTCATCGCTGTGATTCAAGTTTAATTTTTCACCCAGCACTTAAGAGTATTAGCCACCAGAATCGCTACAAAGCACTACTGTCCTAAAAACTTTTATTATTTAAAAGGAAAAACTTCAACTGTAAAGTATTGTCCATCATCAGTGCAAAATGGCTGAAATCCTTTAAAGACCTAAGAAATTAACTCTTAAACCTTTGGAAAATTTGCACAGACAAAGCGGACGTATCAGCTGCAGCATCAAGAAGGTTTTGAACAGGACAGCCACCTCTTCCAAACTGGAAACCCACAAGGCATCCCTGCCTGTACATACAGTTCAACACTTCCAAGAGCATTTCTCACATATACAAGGTTTCATCTCCTAGGACTAGTTTTCAGACTTGGTTTGTGAATTCTGTTAGCAAGCACACTGGAAAGTAAATTTTGTATTACAGCAGAGCCTGGTGACATAAGAGCGAAGAATGAAGCTGATTTTCTTACTATGCGCCACGACGCTCAGTGACTTGGCTACTCAGGGGACTCTGGGGGCTCAAGCGGTCAGGACTTGGGCAGACAACCAAAGGCAGACCGTCAAGAATCCTCCAGCAGCTTCAAGGGAGAAGGATGGGCGATCTCCTCCGGAGTGCTGCCTCCGACAGCCCGCCGGGGGATCTGCTGGGAGTCAGTCTTGACGCGACGAATGCGACATGTATGTAGTTACAAGCACCAGTTCCGTACCTCACTGTCTTTTCGGTGATCTCAACAGTCCGGGCTACAGTCACTGCACCAGCAGAGCCTCCAGAGGCCAAGGGAAGAGGAGTCTGGACGTGGACTGCAAATCCGCCTCCCCGGGGCTGTGCCTGTACAGAGCTCGCCAGTTCACCCTCCTCTCGGCAGGAGCAGCTGCTAGCACGGGGTCTCCACCCTCTGGACCCACATGGGGCTAATGGACTAGTCTCTCCTTGCCCCCTCTCCCCGTCTCACATGACGTGCTCTTTTCTAAAAAGCCAAGAGATACATTCTGTTCGACTTCTCTCCTCTGACCATGTCCCAAGGCCATTACACGGAGAGCAGCGATCAAAGCACTGGAAGGCCTGCAGCGAGACTTCAGGTCCTGCTTCTGTCCAGCACTTGCTGGGCGGCCTTCAACAAGCTCCTTAGCTCGCACTGTGTATTTTCGGCTTCCCTGTGTCTAGGCACCATCATTTATAAAACGGGAACAGAGACAGCATCTACTAGGCAAGACTGCTGTGAAGGTCAGATTTCATGAACAATGCAGAACTCGACGCCGTAACTCGCAGGCAGAACATGTTCAAGAAATTCTTTTCTTTTGCAAACATTTACATGCCACTTAACCTGCACCACGGAGCTCTGGTGGCGTAGTGTGCTACATGCTGGCCTATTAACTCAAAGCCTAGTGGTTCAAATCCAGCTGCTTCACAAAGGAAAATGAGGCAGTGAAGATTCCTGTGAAGATTTACAGTCTCAGAAACACAAAGCCAGGTCCCCCCTTGAGTCGGAACTGATGAGATGGCAACTTGCACGATCTGGGGGGCACAGATCTAAACAAAGTCATTCATGTTCTCAATATTAACTCATTTAATTACTAACCTTCACAGTAGCTACTATTATTTTCATTTTAAAAATAATGAATCACAGAGTCACACGGTTGGCAACTGGTGACGTTCTTCCTTCTAATGCTGCTCACAGCCCTTGTCCAGTTCTCAGCACATCAATGGACATCATAATACTTGCTGGCCCTGGAGAAGCCCTGCGCACACGGAACACACAGGAAAGACAGCTCAGTTCCTCACATTTGTGACCAAACTCCCAGCAGAGCTGCTCTTTGGGAGAGCTACCTTCCATGACCACACAGAGAAGTGAAATTGTTGAAAAGCAGTGCTGATGGTAGGCCCAGTTCATGGGAAACACAGCTTCAAATCACACAGAAGACAGACTTGGCAGACTAGAGGCAGGGCTTACAGACCTCTGATCTGTTTGGCCTGCGAGACCCTCAAGAGTGTGGGAGACAAGGGAGTGTGGAGCCAAGTGAGACATCATCCCTAAAGGCACCTGTGATTTTCCAACAATCCTCATCTTCTCACGTCTCATTATTTTAAGGGTTTCACGTTTAAGGCCATCCCATTATGTACTGCAAGAGTAATATTATGACTGCATAAATTTCTGAGGATGTCTCAGAAAGAATTTAGGAAATCACTAAGAATAATATTATGAGTTTTCAAAGAACAGATGTGTACAACAAAGATTTCATCCAAATGATGAAACTAACAGTATGTCGTTCCCAATGGCTTTAGTTCATGGAACCAAAATGAAGCACACGATTGTCTGAAATGTGTTAGGAATGATAAAAGCAGAAAGGTCACAACTCTTAAAGAGGAAAAAACTGTACTGGGCAGGGAGTCCCTGCTCCTACTCATGACACCTGCGGGTTACAGACCCATGAGGCCAACAAGCGGGCTGGGCTGGCATTGTCTAAACTCTTCAGGCAGAAAACCCTCCCAAGTGGCCCGCTTTCTCCGCACACACTGACATGTCAAACTCATGATGAACTCAGTCATTCATGGCTGCCTTTTTTTATCTGTCCTTAAAGGGGGGAGAGAAAGAGTTAACTGAACTGGATTGAATTAGCTCAGTGAAAAATAAAATGTCTCTATTTATCGAAGTGTGGCACCAATTTGCGTTATCTTTCTCTTTGGATGGCTGTCCTCACGTCAGACAAGATACTGAATAATGCCACTGACTGCTCAGCTGAGCTGCTCACAGGCTAGGGAAGAATGGTGCTTCTAATCAGGTATAAAATAAACTTAAGACATGCTCTTATTCAAAAGACCTAAACAATCTCACTTTTGAGACTTTTTTAAAAAAAGTAAAATTACAAACTGAAGTTTGGGGATGGAAGAGAAAATTTAAAGTCATTTTAAAACTGACAAAATAGTATTTTCAAAGGTTTTAAGGTGGTAAAATGGTCTGCCTTCACATACTCAAGTTTTTGGGTTAAAGCTTCACTCTTTTAAAAACAAATTTGAAAGCTGCTTTCCGACACACTCTAATTCTGAAGGTCGAAATTAGTAACTCAAGCATTATACTTCCAGGAACCCCTAGTGTATCAGCACTTATTAAGACACCCTAAAGCCAGAAGAAAAATGAGTAAAGAAAAGTATTCAAACTTGTGAGAACTTGATATTGGCCTTCAATCTGTTCTATGGACTCATCTTCTACATACAAGCCATACAAATAAACCAATCTTCATAAAGGGACCAAAATGCCCACTACAGTCACCAGGGAGGTATCTGGCAAGATCAAAGGGAGATTTCTGTTTTGTTTTTTATATTTCTTTTCCTTCTAGTCTCTCTTTTGGGGACAAAGCTTAAGAAAGGGAAAAAGTTATTCAGAATACAAAGATGAAAACTTCAGGCAAACAAAGAAAAAGCACAAAAGAGCCAAGACCAAAAATAAGAACAACCAGATATAAGCACTCTGCTAATTTAAGGCAAGGCAGACCCAGTCATGTGAACTGCCTGTAGGACTTTCAATGAGAAGTCACAGAACTTGTGGCATTCATTTAAGGACATTTTAAAACAAGTATTATTTGATTATTGTCACACTTCCATAGTATCTTTTTGCAAACATCATGACAGCTCAAATTAGAAAGTCATTTATACTGTTTAAATGCAACCAATTTAGCATTTTATATGTAATGTCAATTCTCTGCAAAATCTGGAGGTGTCTCATTTAGAACTTCTGTGTTTCCTGGCTGAGGGAGTGGGGGCCAGGTGACAGAGGGTAAGGTTGGGACTAAGAGGGGAAACTTTTCAGGCCCTATTCAATCCTTCTACTGCATATAAGAAATTAACTTTAAAATCTTTCAAGATAACTAAACTATCTCAAAAGAATCTCAGACATTATTTTCAAAGCAGAGTATCCACTTTATCTTGTTTAACCAGGATGAGAGAAGGTATGTTCCAAACACCTGGGTTTCACTTAGGGGACAAACACAGCAGGAGGGGATCTATGCTGATGATCTGACATGTTTCATATAAAACATTTCATGGGGACTTTCCTGTGAAGCAAGGGCTCAGAGCACCACTGGTCCCAACAAGACAGGGATTAATGCTAGCCATCCATCAGGTATGTGTCTAGGCACTAGGCATGTTACCCAACATAATCCTCTTCCTTACAATCCTCTAAGGTAGGAACTTTCTATTGCTATTTACAGATGAGGAAACAGGTGCAATGAAGTTAAGCAGTGTAGACATTCAAAGAGAGGCAGCCTCATCCATAGTTCTAGCTCCTGAGTCATCATGAACCATGTCCGTCCACATGGGTGCTCTAATCTGTGAAGTCTTGCTGTGAGCTCAGAGCTGGCTGCCTTCTAGGAGGTCCAAGAAATTCCCAAGGGTCTTACAACCAACCGGCAATGACTAAGAAAAGGCCTGGGCTCACAGTCTTAAAGACACAATGACTGGAGAGTACAGTTTCTGAAATAGCTCTGTTCATTACTTCCTGCTTGTCCCTTCCGTCCCTGTGTGCCCCTCAGAAGGCTGAGCTCTGGAGAGGACATCACCAGAGCCCCACTACCCAAGGGGATCCCTTGCCCAGTGGCTCCCAGCTATGGCCTGCCCTTGGGAGACTGGGAGACAGGAACAAGGGTTGGCTTGGCTTTCATTCCTAGGCCAAGCCCCATCCCTCCAGTGCTCCTTCCCTCCCTGCCCGTTGCAGCTCTAGCTGCTGCTTCACACCTACACAACATGGCAGTCACTTCCACACCCCGCTGGTCCCTGATATCCCTCCTTGGTGTCCTTAACACAGACTGCACATCTGTAAATAGTCTCTTTCTCTGACCTTTCTTCAACCACCTTTTTTGAGTATGTCATTGGCTGCCTGCTGGGACTAACATATACACGACTATACAATAAGTGCCTTAAGTTAGCTGCTTAATCTTAAATGGCTTAGGACAAAGGTTTGTTCTGTTTCTCTATTGAAAGAAAGAAAACCCATTATCGTGACTGTCCACATACTTTATCTACATTCTCCTTTTCTGGCTTATGCACTGGAACTACTTATAAGTATTTTATTTGTTGCCTCAAAGCATACATAGTCTTCTACTTTACAATTAATTCAGTGCTAGCCACGAGTGTGGACGATCTTCCTGGCCTTCAGTTAACGAGACTTTCGGCACTCGTGGTCCCAGAATACTCTGTTAAAAATCATGTTCAATTTAGGGCTCTATTATTAAGCTTTGGTTTGCCCCATGGTTTGTAAGTCCCTTAATTGCTTAAATGACTGCTTTGAGTAAGAACTCTACTGCAGTTGAGTGCATCTTGCAGGACTGAGAAGAACTGCCCCAAGGGAATCCCAGATTGTAAATCTTACAGAAGTGGATTGTTGTATCTTTTTCCAGGGGAGTTAAAACCACAGAACTTTCAGTTAGCAGCTGAATGCTTAACCACTGTACCACCAGAACAGGGAGTTTTGAATAGTATCACATCTACTTTCCATGAGGCCTCAGCCATTCTTAAAGGGAGCTCGGATCCTACAGTCCTTCGCACGCTGTTAAGCCAAATGCTGTGCGTCTCCAGCGGCTGGGTCAGCGGCAGCTCTTGGGGGGGAAAGGCAGCGGTCTGCTGTCACTGTGAGCACAGCCCAAGAAAACTGAGAAGGAGCTAGGAGTCGAGGCCAACCCAATGACAATGAGGTTTTCTGGTTGTTTGCCTTCTTGTTTTCATAATTCACAACACATCTCCAAAGGAACAGCTGCCAATAAGGTGGGAGACAGTTTCTGACCACCAGAGGTGCTTCAATTCCAAGATGTCAGGCAGTCAAAATCTCAAACCACAAAATCAAAACCTGGTCAATGTCGTCACTTTCTGATTCACTAGGGAGCTCTTGCAGCTTTGTGGTAAGGAGCTGTGCTACCAACCCAAAGGAACACGGTTTGAACCTGACACCGGGTCCGCAGGAGAAAGCTGGGCAAGCTCTTGCCCTGCTATTTACTGTCTCGGAAAACTCACCAAAGGGTCAGCCAGGAGTTGGTCCTGAGTCCATGGCAATGAGACTTCTTATGGGCTTGACCATGACGGGAATCATGAGGGTGGTACGGGGCAGGACAAACGTTCACAGGGTCACCACAGGTCACAGTGAACCCAAAGGCGCCTAAAACTCCTTCACCCCACAGAGCCTTCCTAGTGAGGCCCACAGTCATCGTGATCCTAATCCATCTGCCTTTGTTCAGTCCTCCCTCCCAAGCATGTTTATAACCCATTACTCTAATTTAGACTTTCTCCCATTTTAATTTTCCTAATCACTTGTTATGCGTCAGAGAGCTGGACAATGACCAGGGAGGATAGAAGGAGAATTGATGCTTTTGAGCTTTGGTGTTGGAGAAGAGTGCTGAGCGTACCATGGACTGCTAAGAAAACAAACAGATTCATCCTAGAGAGGGTTAAACCAGGCTGCTCCTTGGAGGCAAGGATTCTGAAACTTCGTCTGACATACTTTGGTCATGTTGTAAGGAGGGACCGGTCCTTGGAGAAGGACATCATGCTTGGGAGGGTGGAGGGCAGGCGCAGGAGGGGAAGACCTTCTATGAGATGGATTGATTCGGTGACTGAGGCAATCGGGATGAGTGTGTCAGAGACAATGAGATTGGCACAGGACAGAGCAGAGTTTAGAGCTGTTGTACAAAGGGTCCCTATGAGTTACAAGCGACTCGACGACACATAACAACAACAACAACAAATCTCTAATGCCTACCAAGTATTCTTGGTCGATAGCTACTCTCTCTCTCTCTCACTCACTCACGCTCTATTATCCCTACTACCATCACTGCTTCTTTTATTATTTTTGCCAACAAACTGTTATCTCTGAGGTCATAACTTCACTCTTTTTATTAATATGCATATAATTATTCATATACCTTGTGTTTCATTCATACACATGGTGGGGTTGTTTATATGTTTGTTTGCCTCATTGATGTATGTCAACAAGGATTACCATACATTGTGTTTTATAAAATTAATCACCATTGGACTATGCTCATCACTACCCCATATAACTTCACTCTTGTTAAGAGTCTCAACTCTACTAGAAAACAGTAATTTTTCTTTCTTCCCAAATCCCTCTCTTCTGTGCTATCTGGTAATCTAAACTGTTCCCAACTCCTCTTTTTCCTGGTCATCTTTCCTGTGTGGAAAAAAACACCCTGGGTATTCTAAAGGTTTCTTCACAGATCTTTCTCCATTCTACCTTGGTGACTTCTTTCTTAGTCTTCTACTTCAATTACCGTCACGATAAGGACAGACAACTGCTAAATCACTCCCTCTTTGTAACAACACTCTGTAAATGCTTGTTGAAAATCTTAGACTAGATATCCCATCTGTCATCAGAGTTAACATGCCTCAAACCAATCATCGCTTTGTCTTTGAGATCCAATCTGTCTGATTTTCCTTCTCTAGTACAACCAGGCTGCTGGTCGTCCAAGGTGTATGAAGCTTCTGAGAGACCCCCAATTCCATTCTTGAGCTGGCACCTTGCACCCCCCCCCCAAGCTTCGACATGGATCTGTTTGCCACCTGCTCACTTTCACTGTTCCCTGCTGACCACAGGCCACAGTACCCTGCCTAGACCACTGCAGCCGCCTTCCTCGTCCAGGCCAGTCTACACATCACCGCTACGCGTGGCTTTCTAAAGCCCAAGTCTAACCTCCTGGATGTGGAGAAAGCTGCTTGGCCTGTAAATAAAGCTCTGGATTGGTTTGACGCCGTTACCCCTCTGGACTTAGTGCCTCCCATCTGCTGAGCATGTTGGCTGGTCGGCTGGTTGTTCTTCCTTTAAGCAGCAGAAATGCTACCACCTAGATCAAATTACTGAGATAAAATGAGGACTATAAAAGACAAATAAGAAAGTTTCTATGACAAACTGCTACTCTGATACTGTTGGAATAATGACTGTCCATCATAACTGATTCCCCACCTCTTTTTACCATAAACTATGTGAAGGCAGGAAGCACTGGATTAATCTTTAGAGTCTTGAATCCCTCACAATACCTAGGACATGATCAATGCTTAATTAGCATACACTGAATAAACAACAGGTGATTAAACACTGGGTTAAGAGTTGAACAAGTAAATCAGTAGTAGATTAATACACATCTAGCAACAATATATCATGTCCCCAAAGAGCAGAGGAAATAATTTTCTGAATAATAAAGATTATTCCTATGTAGTCCCAGTGGTAAGATCTTCTCAAGACAGGAAAAATTATTTCAGTATTCACAAATGTCAGTAAGAATTTAAGTAACTGTTTTCATTGACTATGCAAAGACATTACACTGTGTGGCTCTCATAACAAATTATGGATCACACAGACTGGAACAGGAATTGCTGAATATTTAACTATGCTCATGCAGAACCTCTACATAAACTAAGAGGCAGTTATCTGAACAGAACAAGAGGACACTACAAAGTTTAAAACTGGGAACAAGATGTGTCAGGGTTGTATCCTTTCATCATACTTAATCCAACTGTATACTCAGCCAATACTTCTATGAAGAAGACTCATCAAGAGTCTGTGTTATGCAGGTGACATGACTTTGTTTGCTGAAAGTGGAAAGGACTTGACACACTTCATGACTACAGATCAAAGACATATAATTTGCAATTATTCTGATAAATCTTGAAAAGTTATTTCATTTATAGAGATGACTTGTTAAAGAAGTTTTTAAAAAATGTTCTTTAGGCGAGCTCTGGTGGCCTAGTGGCAGGAAGCTGCACTGCAATCCCAGACGTGTGCGGTTTAAATCCACCAGATGCTCTGCTGAAGAAGGAGGAACAATCGCCTCCTGTACCAGTCAGATCCAATTTGATGGTACACACATAAAATAAATAAAGAAAGAAAGAAAATTTTTTAAAAAATGTTCTTTAATGTTTAATTTTTTTTTTTAAGTTCTATAACATGAAGTACTCGGAGACAGACTCCCTAGCAAACACTATCGCCTCAAACCACAATGATGCTTATCACAGACACAAGTGGGTCTTTAAGAAGAAAAGGGAAACAATATGGAGGGGGTTTTCTTTTAGAAAAACCTAAGAACTCAGTGTTCCATCCAACGAATGGTAGGAGAGATTAAAATACTGCATTCTCTCTCCTGGGACTGGGCATGCACACATTAACACCTGGATGGCGAAACAGAATCTGATACATAAATGTCTATGGGGAGTAAGAGTAATTCACTTGTTAATATTCTCACAGGATATCTTTTATGAGATCTCATAGGTAAGACAATTAAAAATTGTGGTCACCGACACCCAAGATCATGGACGGCACATTCAGATCTAGATGTTTTTTCTGAATATTACTAAGTACATTTTGAAGTCTTAAGAAAGATGTCTATGAAATCAAGGCATATTTCATCAAGAAAATATTATTTAGTCAAGTTTCCTATTTTCTTCTGCTAGAGAAAAGAAGTAATTATTTCAAAGCCAATCACCAAAGAATTCACAAGTTGGCAAACAAAGTCCTCTAGATACCAGAAATTGTCCATTTCTTTAAACTAAGTTTTCCAACCTTCTCTGTGGCACCTTTTATAGGAAGAAATTCGGTAATGGGATAAAATTTCTTTGACATTTCATGTTTAACTTAAAAACTTAGGTGGATTCCTGCATTTTACTAATACAGTCATGTTTGTCTTGATGTAGAAATAACACTTTGCTTCTAAGTCATTAGGAAAACTGTCACTCTGGAAGTTGTGAGGGTCTCCCGGTTCTGAGGAGATGCCAGCACCCTCGGCCTCTCCCCTGGAGTCTCAGTCTCCATTCCAGGCTAAATCCAACCTTAAAACATTCCAGGAGACCAAGAGCTGGCTTCAGTGGGACTATCTAGGACCTTCTAAAACTTTAATAGAAAACAGTGTTTTATATAAAAATTCACTCTGCACCCTTACCCCCAAAATAGATAAACATGGCAGCCCAACTGGAAATTGCACATTACACTCAATTATCTGTTTTTTTCTGTTTCTCCATTCAAAAAACCATATCCTACTCAAACTCATTTAAAATACAAGTAGTCATTAAAGAATACACTTGCAAATTTCTGATGGGACAATAGCATCGCAGGGAATTACTTCGCAGGCCCTTCTAGCCACAGCCTCTATGACCCCCTCATAACGCCCGGTGGAGTGAGGAACAGAAGATGCTTGTGACCCATCACCATGCAGTTCGGGTAATTTATTGATAATGCAAATAAGATGCATGTACTCTTGTGTAAATAAGGCTTATGAAAACCTAAGAAGGGGGCTGGCCACTTCTGCCATACCATTAGATTGTAAAAAAAAGAGCCATCTGAGAAGCAAGATCAAGAAGAGAAGGGAGAGAGTGTGTCTCCTGGACCTGGGGTCCCTGTACAAAGAAGCTCCTAGAACCAGCAAAGAGGGCAAGAAGAGCACCAGAGGAATGGCAGCTGCAGAGGCAACAGAACCAAGAAACCAACCAGAGATGGCACAGTGCTAGAAAACTGAGCGCCTCTGGGCAGGAACCTTGCTGGTGGAGCCGGGCGCAAGGAATGGGGTTCCAACCACACAGCCAGAGAACTGGCCACCTTCAGACAGAAGCCTCTAGGCACTTACCAGTCAAGCTAAAGAGCTTTGTAATACTAGCCTGAGCAGGGCAGAAGAGACATGGGGCCCAGAGTGCAAAGTGGCAAAGCAGCTGAGGGCTGGGGAGGTCTGGCTGTGGGCACAACTGACTGACGAACTAGATCCTAAGTTGTGCCTGTTTATTCCCAAGTAAAGCCCATTATCATGAGTACTGTCTGTGCGTTCTTCATGGCCACAGCAATGAAACGCTGAGCCCAGGGCAGACATGCAGAGTGGCGGGGAAAGGGGAGGCTGGTATCAGACTGGTGAAAAGGGAGGAGAGGATGCATGTCTGACCTGCCCCTCCTCACGTTTCCGTCAGGGGCTACGCATGCTGATAAGGATTCCCTCCAACCCACTGTGAAGTGAGGCAAGGCGCCAACAATGACAGTATTTCGAGTTCCTGTAAGTTATACCTGTTAAGTAGCTGCACTGCCAACCCAAAGACACAGTTCGAATCCAGCAAGTGCTCTTCAGGAGAGAGGTGAGCGGTCTCCTCCTGTGCCGGTTTTTACTGCCGCTGACAACTTGCTGCAGGGTCTACGTTTAGGTTCTCATTTAACAGCACACAGTAACAGTAGCATGAGGGAAACATTAAAATCGCATTTGTCAACAAAATGTTTTTCTGCCCTAAAACCACACTTGGTGATGCGGTCTCAAATGTCCCTTCCGTTTCCTGGGTACCTCTTCCTCTTCAGGTCCCTACCATGTCTGCACTGGCAGTGCCACTGTTCTGAATTTTCTGAAATAGCATTTTCATTATACAACTCCTTTGTGAAAACATTCTTATACTTTCTAAAGAATTTGGAAGCAAATTCTTCATGCTGGTACATCTTTACTAGTTAAAGGTGTCACCACCATGACTACCTTCTCTGGTCCCCTGAGAGACACCCACCTTTCTCATTTCCATTCTCATACATAAGTCCTTTGCTCTACCTTTCTAGAGATTCATCCTTTGAGAGTTTGTTAACTCACCTTTTCCATACTGTCTACACCAATGCGCTCATGTAATCTGCTACTCTCTCTTCACCTGCACAGGACTAAGAGCATTACACACTGAGACCATTAACTACAGAGACACTATCTACCTGGCCGAGGATCTCTAAGGCGGACCTTCTTTGTCTTATGTATCAAAATATTATCAGAATTGTATGAATAAAAAGAGGGACATAAAACCAAGTGAGAAGGGAGCCTTTCCTTCCCCCTCCCTCCTTGATTATCAAGTTCAATAATAAGCATTTGCACTTCAGAATGTAACCTACAGAGCAGAGACACAAGATGACAACATAGCCCCTGCCCATCTCTCTGAGTGCATGAGACAATCAGCTACGAAACAAAATTATGATAACTGAAGGATATTTAAAATGTGTAATTTGGTCAAACATTTTTTCTAAGTGAGGACTATTTCTTTTTTTGAAATAAGAACAACAAAGGAACATTTGAAAACACATCTAGCATGATATTTAAGGCTTAAGTAAGAATTTTAGTCCAGAAACTGAGTTCAAGCTCAATGAAAAACAAGGAGGAAAGAGGACATTTCTACTGACAAAGAACGAAGTGAGCCAGCATCCAGATCTTGGCTGAAGGGAAGCACTAGGGTCTGTGTAAATTCCGTCAGGCAGGGCTGCTTCCCCCAAAGGGGCCTGAAAACAGTGGAGAGTCTTCAGAAAGCAGCATTCATGCTCCATACGGTATTAGTCTGAACTCTAGCCTGTGGCCACACGACACTCAGTGTGCCGGGTCTCCTCTCAACTGTCTACTTCAAAGATACAAACACGACCTTGGCCACCTGAGTGTGGGAAACAGTCATCGCATTTTACTTGTAGCCAAAGTTTAGATACCTACCCTGTACTGTCTTTATCACTGGTATGTAAGCATTTATGAACACAGACCTCTACACCAAATAGTTATTATTATTAGCTTAGTAAATAATAAAAAGTAATTTACTACTTAATATAGATAGTATTTTCACTTAATTTCAATGAAACTTAGTTTATTTCATTCAAGCTTATTAAAGAACATTTTGAAAGAAACTGGAAAAAGTGTCAAGTTCATTGTTTGATGTAATGTTGTGTCCTTTATTGATGAGAAAGATGAGCCTCAGAATTCCACTTTAAGACTGAGGGTAGAGTGGGATGGAGACTATGCTGCTACTTGGAAAGAATCTAGTAAAGCAACAGGAACGTATTCTGTAGATGCTGAATAATAAAATGACAGCTCTACTAAAATGCAGGCTACATGCCACTCTCAGCAATTTACGTGTGCGACACCATTTTAATCTCCTTTATAAGAAAGACCAAGATTATCACCCCCATGTTACAGCCAAGAAACTGAGGCTTACGAAGGTTCTAGAAGGCCATATAGGTATTTCACTGAGACTCAAATCCACATCTAACTTTTATTATGTAAAGCTCCCTTAAAATATTCTTAGGATGTTTACATTTTCATGCTATATTATATTGTTGGTTGGAAGAATCAAGCCAAATACACCATGTCAATCAGACACAACTTTCTTCTTTTAGTGTTCAGTATGGCTTGTACTTTTTTTATTACAGACACTGAATTCTCTGAAAATGGAAGATCTGCATGCAATAAATCCGTGTACACCTTCAGTAAACAAAATATCTGATTAACCTGAACACCCCATTTCCCCACCAGGCTCCCTGACAAGGCGTTCATTATACTTAGCGCAGGCTGCTGCAAGGCACTCGCTAATTGGCTCCTTGGTAGCCTCAAGTGGCAAACACACTTCCTCCGGAGCCTGCCAGGCAGTGAGTGACAGACACCGAAGGTCACTCCACGACTCCCGCCAGGGGAGAAATGGTAAAAGCACTAAGTTGTGGGAAAGAGCTCATGGTTCCAACAACATAGCATCACTACTTAGAAAATATGATTGCAAAATGCCTGTTTTCCAGGATGCTTCCTCGTCATTTGCTAAAACCATTATCTCTTTCTTCATTCCCCAGTTTATAAAATTATATTCCATGATCAAGCTCAAGCTCCAAGGTCTCTTCCATGTGGAAATTTTCTTGATTTCCAGTAGACTGCATTGTTCAAAGCAACCAGAGTTTCAATGTCAACAAGAAACTTCAGAACTGTTACTCTTTTGATACTAATTTGCTAGCCTCAATTCCAAACACATTAATGCCTTTTAAAAAAAAAAAAACCTCCTAAAACAAACTGGATAGCATCTAATAAAAAAACAAACAAACCAAAAAACCCAAAAAACTCCCAAACATCAAAATGCCACAAAAAAACACTTAAAAGATTTCTATCAATATCAAAACCATTTTTGGTTTTACTTCTTTTGCGGTGATTGAGACTAGTAAGTAGAATCAATCAATCAACAGCTTCCTCAAATTCAATTCAGTGACAGGGATTACATTCCAATTTACAACCATTTTCCTACTCTGACTTATTCCTCCTCCATTAACATAAATTCAATGACCAATCTAGTCTTTCAAGTAGCTATTGTCAACTTGAGCCCACAGACAGTCATCAAAGAGGCATAATGCTCAAGGCAGATCCCTGCCCTTCCTCATCAGGTAAAGTAAACCACTGTTTGATTTTAGTTAAGACTTCAAGGGATACTTTTGGTTTAAAGATTATCTCTGTGCAATAAATAGCCTGGGGGTTCATCTTGTCTCCACTGCTCCAGAAAGACTAGAGTCCATGAGAACTTTAGTTTTTATTCTTCATTTCCTCCCATCTACCACATGATTCAAAGACTATAGATCTAACATTACTATTGTATTAAATCAAATAGTTGTAACAATGCTGTCCCATGCTATTACAACACTGATTAATGTCCTATCACTGGAATAATCTTTGTTCCTTCTCCCTTCATAACTCTATGACCAACAGGCAGAATGGATAACAGGTGGCCTACTGGTCACTTCTCCTCCTCACTGTCAAGTGATCTCCACTGACTCACCTCAACAACTCTTTTAACTTCCTAAGTAGTTTTCCTACCTCCACATCCTTCTTCTCTCACCCCAGTTACCCCTATTCCTATCAGATCTTCCATGTTAGCCTGGACTATCTGTCTGAAACACTAACTTGGTCTTATCACAACCCAACTTGAAAATTTTTCCTAGTTCTTCAATATCAATGCAATAATACCCAGTCCTAATCACAGAATTTAAACTTTTATTTTTTTTTTTTTTGAAATTTCAAGAGCGTTTATTATATTATTTCCACGTGTGGAGACTTTTCTCCTTCCTCGGGAAGGGCTGAAGGAAAAAAGCCTCGAGTTCCCCCTCCCACTTGCTTTTATAGTGCTTTCTTGAGTGCCCCTGTTAGGGCAGAGAGATTGGTGGGTCGGGGGATCAGTCACGTGGGTCGGCTTTTGATGGGCCCGCCTTTACTCTTTTTGTGTCACATAGACACTAGTTAATTCCTTACTTTTCAAGGACAGACCAGGCTTTACCCGGGGCACTCGTGTTTGCCCTAAGCTAAGAATTTTTATGGCCCGCTTCTGCCTCTAGTGTTAATGGGGATTTATTAAAAATGGGGTTTCTGCTGTCCCTTCACTAGGAAATTATCATTTGGATGATGTCCAG
>NW_006399756.1:12766419-12789644 GCF_000299155.1 Elephantulus edwardii | reverse complement strand
TAGGGAATGGCAAAGGATACACTGACAAAGAAGATTAATCAGAACTGGCTTTGACAAGCACTGTGGCATTTGGACAAGAACAAACTGGGAGGAGGGTAAAGAGAATAGTGCAACAATGAATGAGAATTTAAACTTTTAGATCTGCAATCAACACCTTCGGTAACAGCAGTCAAGAAATCAAGACTTATCTTGTTGGGAAAAGCCTGCTGTTAGAGATTAACAAGGACATCAATTTCATCAATTTAAAGACCGAGGTGTGCTTGATCCTGGCCATGATCTTTTCAATTACTTGCTACCCATCTGAAAGTTGGACAGTAAATAAGCATGGCAGAAAAAGAATTGATGTCTCTGAGTTGTGGTGTTGGAGAAGAGCACTTAATAACCCTTGGCCTGCCAAAAAAACCAAGTCTATCTTGAAGAAAGTACAACTAGGATGCTCCTTGGAAGCCAGGATGGTGAAGCTCCATCTCACATACTCTGGGCATGTTGTTAGGAGGGGTCAGTCCTTGGAGAAGGACACCGTGTTTGTAAAGGTGGAGGGTCAACACATGTGTGGAAGACCCTCAACAAGACAGACTGACCCAGAGACCGTAGCAGTGGACTCCAGTGGTACTAGAGAGGGAAAAGTGCTCATATGTTGTTCACAGAGTAACCACGAGTCACAGTCAACTTGACGTCGCATAACAATAGTAAACAAGCCTGGCTTAATGAGTTATTTTCAAAAAGTAAGATATATATCTTAATAATCTCTGACTTCCTGGTAAGCAGCAAATATTCAAAAATTAAATGAAAATAAAACTTGATCATCAAATCCACAATTTGGAAAAGTTATCCTGATAAACTGAGGCAGAAGGTAATGAAACGAGTGAAAAGATTTCCAAGAGCATCCGTTAGCTGGGTAACATTGAAAGAACATCATGTTCTCAGTAAATGACTGCTGGTGTGGGAGCATTCCGGGTCAAAAATCAAAACTATACCCCAGCAATTTCACATTTCCACAGGGAATAGTCAGTCTAAATATCTGAAATTGGGTGAGAGGGTAACTAAAGGGACCTGGGCATGATATATAAATCCAAACTGAGTTCAGGACAGTGTCCCCTCTGGCCCAGATGTGGACAGTTGTGAGGGGATAAGGAGAGCAAGGTTAATGTGGGACAGGCAATATAAGTCTAGATGAAAAAGAACTAACCGCTTAAACAACAGAGAATCAGAGTCCTTCTGTGTTTCCAATGTGCTTTTCTCAAAATGTATGTGCTGATTAATGGCAATTTATCTATACTAACAAGCTCCTCTTCTTGGTTTTTTTACAAAGGCATTGTCTCAAATTCTACCTTAAAATTAAACCAGACAATCTATCTACTGATTTACCAAAAATTAGTGCAGCCAGGGTCAGTGAATATAATCTTAATACTTTCCTATCAGAAACCTCAAGAGGACTTACATACTTTATCTTGCATTTGATCATATCATAACAACCTGTTCTCTTTAACTATTGGACTGGAGATGTGTTATCCTGTGTCCAGTGCCTAAGAGCTCGTTAATTACCTAAACTATATCTCCATAGGTCTTGTTAATTACCCGTCTCCTGTCTCAGAGGACCTTGTTAATAACTTGTACAGTCTCTCTAAAGAGGTCCTAACAACACATTAAAATTAAAGATGCTTTTCTTTTAGCACCTGTCAAGTGCTGTAAATTGAGAAATTTTCACATCAGTTTATTAGCCTACAGTAGTTTTCCTGGATTTTTTTTTTTTTTAAAAAGCTTGTTTTCTTCACTCTCACAGAATCTCTCTGTATCTCAATCGCTCCAGCTAAAAATAAAAAAATAAAAAAATGAAGTTTTGTCTTTTTTGGTTACTGAGCTTTTTTTGTTTTCAATTTTGAAGACTATAAAAATATCAATTTGCGTTAGTGAGCGAGCAAGCAAAAGGATGGCATGGCTGGTATCTGCAAATTAACCCATTGGGAGATGCACCAATTAATGAGAGCTATTATAATGAGTATCAGGATGACAAAGAGTCAAAAAGTTTCCCGGCCTGTCTGGGGAGTTCAACACGGAGTTCTAGTTTATTGCTGAGGGAGTTAACTGTGCATACTTCATGTTCCAACCATTGTTTCACTGGATACATTCTGTAAAGCCCCAGCCACCAAGGATTAATAGCTCTAAAATTCAAAAGTTTTTGTTTTCTTCCTTATAAATGAAGTTACAGATTTTCAGCTGTGTGAATGATTTAAAGCCTGCATGAATAAAAGGCAAATTACCTTTCATATTTGACAAATATAAGCAAAAACCAAAGGAGTGCTATTAAAAGAAACAATTTGCATGCTACGGTTTATGATGCCAAACACTAAGCTTTAAATGTAAGGGTGAAAAGTCAGTAAGGGTCATTAAAAAAAAATAAGGGTTTAAAGACTGAAATTTTTTTTTTTTTGAAAGGCAGTATTTACTGTAACTTTCTAAATAAAAATTTAAACTGATAGAAAGGGGAAACTGAAATTGTTTTTTTATTTTATAGGCATATTATACAACCTCATAATAATGGTTACATGTTTTACAGGCCTATGATGATTTTCGATTTGTGAAAATTAAAAACACATTTAATATGCATTTGAGGTCAGCAATCTTTTGCAGCTTCTGAAAAAGGCATAATACTGCCATTAACAAGAACTGACTAGTTAAAAGAAGAGAGGGAGGCTTTTGCAATCTCCAAAGCAAATGGCATGCTTCCATGTAAAAATCATAAAATATCAGTCACAAATAAGAGGGCTTGATCTTAGATACTATTTCTGTTTTCCCTAAAAAACAAAACAAAAAAACCCCAAGTAACTATTTGGGCTAAGCTCATCATCTAAAACGTAGGTAAGGCCTAGTTTCTATCATAAATATTGCAAGTGGACATATACGCACTAATGTAATTTGAAATACCAGGAATAGTACTAAACAGTATGCCATTAATTCTAGGGCCACAAGAGTTTTTATTTGGTATTCACAGCTATGGTAAAGCAGAAAATAATGAGAAGTAAGCACTTTCTTTGTGCAAGTCTCAACAGAAGAATGTTACTAAAGGTTCCTCATAAAGATAGCTATTAATTTTCGTTTCTGATCAGCTAGCTCTTTAACATCAAATAACACATACTCTTCACACTGAGTTATACATCTACTACAACTGCGTATTGCCAAAGGAGAAACTTTCAAAATAAGCCATGCTGTCACTGTTAGATGCCACCAAGTTAAGACTCATAGTGGCCCTATAAACAACTGAACACTGTCCTATTCTGTGCCACCCCCAAAATCTCGGCCCCACTCAAGCCCACTGCTGCAGTCACCTTCTGGTCCCTCCACATTTCCAAGCATGATGTCCCTCTCCAAGGAACAGCCTCTCCTAGTAATATGCCCAAAGCATGTGAGATGAAGCTTTATCACCTTTGCCTCCAAGGAGCATTCTGACTGTACCTTCTCCAAGACGTCATCTGTTTGCTCTTGGGCAGTCCATGGGATCTTCAGCACTCTTCTTCAATATCACAGTTCAAGGCATCAATTTCTTCTATCTCTCTTGTTATGAATTCTTTTAATACATAAACTTCCTCAGAGTCTTAATCTGCTGAGGGTGGAGATTCACGTCCACTCAAAGGCATCTTGGAAGGCAGGTTTCCTACCAAAAACTCAGTCACTGAAAACCCTAGAGAGGAGCTTCCCCTCAAGGAGTGAATCTTAATGAATAAAGCTTTTGTGACTTTCATTTGTGATGTGGCGTATTTAAAAATGAGAGGGAGCGGCTACACTGGTCTGTGGAATTTATGAAGTATTAGGTCAGTATAATTGAAACGGGGTACATAAAGACTGGCATCTCTGGCATTGTTGGTGGCTGTTGCTATGTGCCATTGAGTCGCTTGCGGCTCACAGTGACCCCATGGACAGCAGCCCTGAAACCTGCTCTATCCTGCGCCAACTTTACTGCCTCCTGGCACACCTGCATTAGTGAACTTAAACAGACTGGTACTGGCCATTCTGAATCAGAAAATGGCATAGTCCATTATGCCAGAAATAATAAAGTGAAACGGTATGGACAGTACTGCCTTCACTGTCAAAGGAACAAACAATTTCAGGATCTTTAAGGGCAATTCTGTCAATCATGAGGTAACAGCCACAAGCCTACAAGAACAGCTAATTAATACAGCATTATTCAAATATTTCCACAATCCACTAAATTATGAAGAGATTTAAGGTTTTCATCAATATCTGAGTCTAAAATTGATCATATGGTCAACCAAGATATATTGGTAATTACTGGAACTGGAAAGCTAAAGTGCAAACAGAGAAGGATTGGCAGTTGGAAAAGACAAACTTGGATTTCCAAAAATGATGCTGAAAATCACATGGTAAGAATTTCTCAAGACCAATACAAGACTAATATATTCATTTCAAATACCTTTTATAAGAATGACAAACAGTGACCATAGAAGTGGACCATGCCAGACAGAATACACAGAAATCAAAACAACTACAGCAATGGAAAGAGAAAATTATAAAATCCAGTATCGTAAGTGAGAACAAAGTCAGGAAACAAATGCAGAGTAAACCATTAAGTGCTCATATCCAAGTTCAACTTAAAGCTGAGGAAAAATGAAAACAAGTCTACCAGAGCCAAAGTACAACTTTGAGTATATTTCCACTAAATTTAATAACCACATCCAGAGTAGTTTTGGTGTGCTAACCATTAATCACTGAAGACCAGAGGAGTTGTGGGAAAACACTAGACATGAAGAAAGAAAAATGCCATGAAAGAGACATAAAAGAAAGACAAAAATGGATCAGAAGAGATTCTAGCATAGAGTAGCTAAAAAAGAAGATGGAAGAAATGAGCTGAATTAGTAACAAAGCTAAACTGAAGATTTCAAAGGGTGACTGCCCTTTCAGCTGCACTGAAAGGCGTTGGTATAAAAACAAGGCTTTAGGTATTGATGGGATACCAACAGAAAATTTAATAAATAATGTACCACTGCAAGTGTTTACTTGGTTATGTCAAGACAGCAAGCCTGACCAGCTGACTGCAGAGATCGATATCTGTGCTCACTCCACAGAAAGGTGATACTGAAAATGTGGAAATTATTGAACAACAACATTAACATCACGTTCTAATGAAAGATTCTGTCAACGGTAATTAAAAAACAATTGGAGGACGACATCGACAAGATTTGCCAGAAATTCAAGCTGGATTCAAAAGAGGGCATGGAACAAGCCGTGTATCCATTGCTGATGTATCCTGACTAAAAGGAGAGAATACCAGAAAGTTGCTGACAGCTGTGTCTGACCTCTACTAAGTTCGCAAGAGGAAGAGTCCCCATCAAGTATACAAAGTTAACTTCTATACCACCAGAGAAGCCTTCAAACTCCCATAACTACTTCTAACAAGTCTATCAACCACCACTCCTAGACATCACATCGCTCTATGACTGAGTCCTCTAATCCAGTTACAATGGCCGCACAGAACTCACAGACCACAGTCAGAATTATGGGGTCTATTAGAGGATTAGCAGGTTACAATTCAGGCTGAAATTCTTCTTGGGAATGCTGGAAAGCCCTCTGACCTTCAGTCTCATGACTCTGGGCTAGTGTTACACAGCTCTTCTAGTCCTACCAATTACAGTCTCCTCCCTCCCAGTCCACCCAAAGTTTAGGCAAAGGCCCTCAGTGGTGGCTTCATGGAGCAGCTGTGTCAGTTCAGTTCCACCTCATGTCAGACTCTGGTTCTCTGCCACCTCTGCTGCTGACCCAGACTGCCTCATGTAGGATTCTCTGGCCCAAAAGGGTGCATTGTACACCCCACTTCTTTCTTGATGGTCACAAGATCTCACTTTTCTGTCTTTGAATTGGCTCAGTTTAAGCCTGGAGGAATAGTAAAACTGACCCATCTGTTCATTAAGTCATCTACACATTTTGTTTGCATGTTCCTAACCTAATGGTGTTATTTACTTCATTCACATTATTAGCATGAAAGCCAAAGCTAATGGCTAGGAAAGTCATTCTAAATAATCCACCTACAATACCACAATTTGTAAAGAAAGAGAACTGCAGAAGACTCAACTGTGCTCTTTTGGAACCTATACAGAGACCAAGAGACATTCATTTGAACAGAACAAAGGACTACAGAATTGTTTAAAATTAGGAAGAATGTATGGCAAGGTATTCTTTATTTGTCCAATTTTAAGGCTTTCTGAGGTTCATCTGTTTATTTGGTTTTGGATGTTGAGTTGTAATGCATATGGAAGGCCACAGTCTTTGATCTTCTTCAGGAAGGGCTTCAAGTCCTCTTCTCTCTCAGCAAGGAAGGCGGTGTCATTGGTATATCATAGGCTATTAATGAGTCTTCCTCCAATACTAATTCTGTGTACTTCATCATCTAGTCCAACTTTTCATATTCTCAACAAGATGAACTGTGCTTGGAAAATGGGCTTAAACAGACCATTCATCGTTAAGGGGATGTGAGACTAAGCTGTGTTTCCTTCTCTCGAAAAAGATTATTAGGATTCAGAAAGAGCTGGATGGTACCTGGCAATAATAAACCATATAGAGCACAGTTCAACTCTATACACATTGGGTCACCACATAATGGAATGAACATGAGACCCACTGTCCTCAAAAGCACATAATCAGAAACAGGGTTTTTCTTCATTGCACTATAGGAAGCACACCTTTAGGAACAACCAATCTCTGAAAAGTACATCACGCTTAGGAGAGGACCAGTGAAAATGAGAGAAACATTCCATGGGAATGAAAGGAATCACTGCAGTGATGGGCGAAACTTGACCACTGATTGTAGGGGCACTGCAGAGCTAGGCAATGTTATACGTAAGGTAACCATGAGCTGGAGCTGACTTGAAAGCAACTACGAAACACAGCTTATAAATATAACCATATTTTTTTTTAAATGTCACTTATCATTACTGCTGCCTAGGCTTTCCTTGAAACTTGAGAAACAAAATTATCCTATTCGGTAAATATCTTGTCAAATATTTCTGCCTGGCCTTCACTGCCTACTAAAAACATAGGTGTTTCTTACCTATTCTGCCAAATCTCTTTCTTCTCACCATCTGATCTGTTTTAATCAAGCTGATCTCCTTACTGTGCCTTTCATCTGAGAGCCCGGTGAACAGAGGTTGTCTATTCAAATATTAATTTACTAGCACAATTCTTGATTCCTATTCAGTGATCTCTAATGAAATAAGGGATATAATTTAAAGAAACAATTTCTAAATCTGATTAATAATTAGAATACAAGACTTTAAAAAAACCTTTATTCACTCCCCCCCCCCATTTCAAGGCTCCATTCATTGTGGATTCTAATTCAGTCTGAGTAGGATTAGAAAAAATGGCAAGGGAAAAAAATCTGCAGAAGACCTTGATGGCTCCCAAGAAGGCATGTTCTAAGTATGACGGAACACCAAGGAAGATGGACTCCAAAGAACTGCTAAGAAGTTCTCTGATTGGGTGGTGAACTCGATGATGCAGATCCTATAAGCACAGTAATTAGGCTCTTTTTTATGAGTAGAAAATCAGAGAAGGGCAATGTCCACTGTTAATCAAGAAAGACTTAAAAGATTTCACTTTCAGAGAGGAGTCTCAATACATCCCTGTATTGAGTGAAGGAACACAAATAGCATGGCCTCACATACTTAAAGGAGAGTAAGGTATACTATGGGAAAGAGCTTGTCCAGAACACAGAATTGAGAAAAAAACAGTAAAAGAAAAATTGGATACAAGACAAGGCCAAAGGATAGTTAACCCTGAAATGAGAAGACTTTGGGTCTAGCATTGATTAACGGTGGTTCTTAAAACTCTTCTGATGTAGAAGTTCTGAAAGAGAGCAACGAGTCCCGTGGCCCACCTCTCAGCTTAACTGCAAAAATACTACTAAACGCTGAAATAAGCAAGCACAAAAGTTATCATTTATGCAAAGTCAGTTACTTTCAGTCTGGTTACCCTGCACATGTATCCAAGGATCCATCTTACAGAAGTGCCCTTCTCTCTTTCCGTTCATTCTTAAGTACAGGAGTAAACAAGCTTTTTCTGTAAAGGGGTTATTAACCACTATTTTTTGGCTTTGAAAGCCATTCATTCTGTTAAAACAATTCAACTTTGTTCACTACAAAAACAAACAAGCATGGCTGTGTTCCAGTAAAGCTTTATTTACAAACACCAGCTGCAGGCCAAATCCGGTGCACAGATAGTTTGCTCATCACTAGTCCAGAGTATGGAGACAGTGCGTCAACATGGAGGATTCTGTACAAGGTGTACATCCCTTCTACTCACAGATGAATAAACTGGAACCTGTTCACATGACTGCCATCAAATGAAGGTTTATCTACTGGTATGGCAAAATAAAAAGAAAATTAGCTTTAGTGACCGTATATATTCATTTCTACTGTCCAACGAAAATGTCAAAGAATTGGCTGCAAACCAACTGGCTGTAAGCCAGTTTGAAAATGGCATAATGGAACATGTAAGCATATTTGTTAATGGAAAATGATATAGTGAAAATTCAAGCGCTCTAATGATCGAGTCGGCAGGGAGCTGCCCTGTCAATGCAAAGGGAAGTATTTTGAATCCACTAGCTACTCAGAGAGAAAGATGGGCAAAATCCTCTCATGAGATTTATAGCTTCTGGAAACCCAGTGCAAGGTCAGCTACAAGTCAGTTCCAACTAGTCAACAACGGGCGTGTGATTCAAGAAAGCATTACTTCACAAATGTAAGAATAAACACACAAATGAATTGATACTGATGATACTAAAGCACTTGTGATTTTCAATTAAAAAATACAGCATTAAGTTTGTGTGGTGTTAAGGGTTTCTTGTTCAAGATGGCTTCTCCAGCACTGACTTTGACTTTGCCATGTCAAGAACATGTGAACAGGGTGTGCTGGCCTAGCCACAAAGGTACTCAGCAATCTTAGCACTAAACTGAGCAGATTCAGCAGTAGAATTTGAGAATCTCACCACCAGCAAAGAATCAGTGTGCCCTCTGAGGCCAGAGATTCACATGGCAGCCAGACCTACAGGAGAAGAGCTGCAGCTGAAGCTGAGATCCAGAGACCCCACGAGCTGGAACTGACCTTGGGACTGCAATCCCAAGGCATCAGAGCTAAGAGCCTTTGCCCAAGCTCTCTGGAGGACTTGGGGGGGGGGGTGTGAGGAGGACACCCTTAACTGGCAGGACTAAGCCTTTGTAACACTGGCCTAAAGGCTTGAGGCTCTCAAGGTTGAGATGCCTGGGGAACCTTTCAGAAGCTGTCCTAAATTATATCTTACTGCCAACCTGAACTAACTTGGAGAAACGATGAAAGTTATACAAGTGTTCAGGTCTTTCGTTCATAGTGTTGCTATGAGTTGTCTATGACTCGACGGCACTTAACAACAACAACAACAACAACAACAAAAGAGCTCAGTTGGCCTAGTGGACAGAAAGTGATTCTACCAAGCCAAAAGTGGGTGATTTTAGTCTGTGGCCCTCAGGCCTGGTTTTAATTGGTTTTGGTCAAACATTCTTTTAAGTGGCATAGCACTTGTCTGTCCATTTGCTGTACAGAGGTAACTCGTGGTTGCTGTGATGCTAAACACTGTGACACTGATGAGTCAAAGGCAATAATGGTTACCCATGGTGGACTGTTGTTTGGTGGAGCTCCCCAATAAAAACAAGCTTGGAAGCAGGAGTGGCATCCACTTCCATAACAGCTTGCCTCCGGAAACCCTACGAACTTGGAGAAACGATGAAAGTTATATAAGTGCTCAGGTCTTTCATTCATAGGGTTGCTATGAGTCATCTACAAATCAACAGCACTTAACAACAATATGGCTCTGTGTAGTCTGAGAGTGACCACAACATATTTCAGACCCAGTAGAACAGTAAGATTTGTGCTGTAAGGAGTAGAAAGAGGTGTGGGAGTGTGGGGACATGTCTGACCTCATGGAATTAGTTTTGTGTTGTGGATGTTGCTGACTTGGAGAGTTCCCTTTGGTGGAGTTGGTAAAGGTCAGATATAGCTGTCCCATGTGGCCCTTGCTTTCTTTACAGTTTGTAGCACAAACAACTCTACATTAATAATACCCCCTGCCATCGAGTTGTTTCCAACTCACAATGACCTTCCATCAGGTCATCAAGCCTATAAATAAATCTTTAACAGAGAAGACTCACCATCCTTCTCCCATGGAGGGTCTGATGGGTTTGAACTGCTAACTTTGCAATTAGTAGTCCAAGATACTACGTATCACTTCACAAGAGTTCCTTATACCACTTATAAAACCTCATTCCTAAAAGCTAAGACAATTCTAACTATACTTCTTTGTTCTCATGTTGCATGACATATACACTGCACATTTTTGTGATGTGCACATACACCATCTGAAAGTCTGGACTTTCAGTAAAAAGCTGAGCTGGCACTGATGGGTACCGATAACACTGTATTTTCATCTGCTGTCTATTCATTCTCTTGGGAACAGTTAAAAGCTCATTCCTCAAGCCCTTACAGGAAAGTTGAGACATGACCAAGTTCTGGCCAGATACAAGGGTTCCACTCTGGAACAATCATGAAGGTAATGTCCACACTGCCAAGCCTGGCAACCAGCAATGCCCATGTATGGCCATTCGCCTTCCTCTCTGCAGCAGCCCTGGGCACCAGGTGGTGAAGGGTGGTGTAACCTGAAGGAAGGAAAACATGGCCCCAAGTAACTCCGTGAGTCTGCGGCTACTAAGAACATCTGGATTAGATTTTAATGTGAGAGGTTGAAAATGTCCATATAACTGAGAGGTAATATTGGGAAGATGAAAATATAATGATTGCATGATTATTAAAGACAAAACTGCCTTGACTGTAACCTTCTTGACTTCAGTCACGAGAAAGCTGCTCTGCTTCAAAATCTGAGCTACACATTCTTCCACCATTTTTACTTAATCCTTTTTCATACTATTAATTAACGCTAACACTTTACTAAAATGTTCTGCACTTAGCACAAAACAAAGATGGTCTGTGACTCACAATGAATATAGTAACTTCCAGGTAACGAAGAAACGTGACAGCTGTGAATGGGAAGGATGGCAGTTTGAACCCACCAGCCACTTCACAGAAAAAAAGATGTGGTGATCTGCTTCCGTAACGATTTACAGCCTTGGGCACTATATAATGTGGTCTGCTCTCTCGAGGCTTGCTACAAGTTGGGACTGACTGGCTGGCAGTTGGCTAAGGAGTGACCCCCCCCCCCCCACCATTTGTTTTAAAACAGTACCTTAGGAACTTATAAATTGGAATTTAAACACACAAACACACACACCCCATGCTTGCTATCATTTTGTACATAGATCATGACACAGAATTTTGACAGAAATAGCATTAATACTGAAGTAACCCAATACAAAGAAAGTCTGAATCTGGCAAAATGCTATGCTCACTTTGAAAGTCCCTGGTGGTCCATATATATATAGTCCACGTACAGGCAATATAAGATTTGAAGACACTTATTTTTCCAGATACTATCTTGCTACTATTTCTCATTCTTCTTGGACTCTAAATTATCCAATCTGTCAAGCTGTCTCAGACAGAGGCATGTAATAATGCCCATGGGATGTTCCATTCTCCTTCTGCTCTGCTTTCACCAATCTTTAGCAAAAATAAATTCAACAGAATAAGAAAAAAGCGAAAACTTAGGACTTTAAGAGAGTAAGTGACATATACTGTGTAAAATACTAAAATAAAAAAGGTTTAAGGCAGCATATTAAAACTATGGATTCATCAGTAAAATATTAAAGCCATATGATAAAAAAAGCATTTCTTTGGAGTACAGTCTAAAAAAGATGACAAAATGATACTTTCAAAAACCACAGCACATATCCATTTATTGATTAAAGAAAGTAAGAGAAATGCATACTTTCCTTTGAAAAAGTGTGAGAGAGGTGGGGGGAAAGAGCCTGAAGGGGGGACTGTGGATACTACACCCTCCACGCACAGAAGGGCAAAGCTCTGAGTGTGTAAAACACGACAGACCAGCACATGAAACATCACAGCAGTCAGCATTTATGCAATCCCTTTTTGGAGCCTGGCTCTGTGCTCTGTATATTGCATATGCACTTAATCCTCGTGCACTATCAAGTAGTGATAATATTTCTTGTTTCAAAGATGGAGATGCTGAGGTTTATAGAGGTCACAGTGATTCTAAGCCAGGACACCCACTCGGGGCTGCTTCAAGAATAAGCCTGGATTAGATATGGCAAACTTTCTATCACGTGGTTTGCTGGGGATTTCTTCTGATTCCAATAAATTCATTTTATTCTCTACTTAGGATTCCCTTAAATCACTTACTCCATTGTGCACTGGTGTAAAATTCATTATCATGTTTAAATACATACATTCCAACTTCAACCAGGAATAGGAACAGCAGCATTGTATAAGTAATTGAGAAACTGCATTTGAAAATCTAATGTTTAACCTGATATTCTTTCTTTGACTATAAACCATAGAGGTATTCTTTTTGTACATTTATAGTACTCTCATGGGTTAATAAAATCTAATTCACAACTTTTTAAACTATTTCTTCACAGCCATTTAATAAGGATAGTTAGCCCCTATTATAAAAATTAATACTTAAAGCAGTATTTCTTAAATAGCCATGGGCTACTATTTGTCCACTAATCCTTTCCAGATAAGGCATGCACTAATCCCTGGAATATTTAGGAATAAAACATATCTAAATTTCTGGCTTGAATTAATACCCACTCTCATCAGAGCTCATCGAAACCTATGCCATTCTCTCCACAAATGTCAGTGAATTTTTGGCTCAAAAAAGTGGAAGTAATTGAGGATAGGGAATAAGACACTTCTACATAAAGATTTTCTTATCCTTCTAGCCAGTTCTGACTGAAAATGCCCCATGTTGGCAGAGATTGTGAAGATGGTACAGGCCAGGGCAAGGTTTCAATCTGCTGTCCAGAAGATCACTATGAATTTGAGTGGGTAAGATTCAATGGCACCTAACAAATACAGCCAGAGAGCTCAGTTCAACGATGGAAGCATCATTACCTGGCACCGTAATGAAGTATAACAATAAAACAAGACTAAGTTCATTGAAGTAAAAGAAAAACTAAAAATATCCAAGTATTTAAAAGGGATTATGTGATACTTGAAAGCATCGTATCTCTGCAAAATAGCACTCCTCTCCCCACCCCCATTAAGCTTACCTTGAAGATGGCATTATATTAGAAGCCCTGAATTTTGTTGTAAACGGATTAGTTGACTCATAATCAAAGCAGTCCTGGCGGTTTTCACTGAACGCATTAGGTGATTTCACGTCACAAGGACTGTGTGACCCCCCACTGTTAGGTCTATCAGATCTTCTGCTGTCTTTTTTCCCAGTAACTCTTTCAAAGAGGCTAACTTTCTCTCTCTTCTCTCTTTTGTTTTCTTTCCTTATTTCAACTGATTTGGAAAATAAATTCACACTGCTGTCCCATGATTCACTGCTTTCTTCAAATGGGTTTTTCTTCCTTGGCAGTGTTGCAAATTTTGGGAGTAATGAAGCAGTCACATTTGTAAATGGGTCATTCTGTCTTCCGAAGGACGACGGTTCGCCTTCGGCCACGCTGTTGTCAGGTTGGTTCATTTTAGAAGTATCAAAGCTTAATGTTCTTCTGTGTGGAGATTTGAGACTTCCTGCAAACAATTTTGTGGTTAGAACATAATCAGTGACACATTACATCACACTCTGACACATTCAGTGTGCACACGGGTTCTGCTTTTAGAAGGAGAGCAATTAGCTATTTCAAGATATTAACCTTCAAAATAACCACGGAAGGCAATTGTACAATGCAGTCTAAAGCATCCAGGCTAAAAACAATTAGCATATTGCTGGACAATTAGTATCAGCTCAGCTCAGAAAGAAACAGCTACTCAAGCACACGTTGGTGTCAAAACTAGAGGTTCAGCTTGGCAGCAGAAGGCTAAAAATTGTCAAAAGATTTTTTTTTCTTTTTCCTTCCATCATTTAGCATTAAATTTACTTTGTTTCAACTTTTTTCTGGGTACATTCTGATGAAATGGAATATTCACTTATGCATCTGGCTCTGGAGAAACAAGAAGTAGTAATAAAAGAAGGCCATGAAAGGAGCTTAGAGCACATTTTATTATCATCAAATAATAGATATGTAAACAAACTGACTTCAATGCACTCACCAATTTTTTATATAGTAGGTGCTCGATTAAATATTTGAGGAAAGACTATATATAGAAAATACTTATAAGAAACTGCCAATGTTTATTCTCCAACTTTTGAAGTTAAACTGTAAAATGCGTAAGCATTTTAGACCACTGTGGATACAATGAGATTAAACTTTAAAAAAAAAATCAAGACATGTATTTCAAACCACCTTGGCTACAATTAGAAAGAACAGTTCTTACCGCTTTCTGGAACTGCCCCAAAGGAATCTATCTGGCGCCCCAGAAGATGTGTTTGACCAACAGTGCCTGACTTCAGTTTCTCAGAGGACATGTGGGACCCAGTTAAGTCAGACATTGAATGGGCTGAAGAAAGTCTCTGAGGTCCCAAAAGAAAAGGTTTTTTTGGTTTAGATTTCATCTGGATTTCGTGGCTTGCAAACTCCGTGCTGGCATCAGGCAGGGGAGTGCTTGGAATGATTGCAGAAGACGTATCCGAAAATGTCCCATCGTTTTTTCTTCCTTTCATCTTATCTTTTAGTTTTGCAAAAGGAGATCTCGTTTTGTCCTTCATTGATAAATCGAACATACTGGCTGTCATATTGTTCCTCATGAACTGAATATTGACTTTTATCTCACCCCTGTTTTTGGCTCTTTTTCCTTGTTTGGATTCTAATCTGAACCACCTTAAAAAGAAGAAAATGAAAGGGGGAAATTAATTCTAACACACAGTCAGGAGAGGATATGGATACAAATAGTTTTTCAGGTTAAGTTCCTACACATCGAGGGACTATGGACACCAAAACACAGCTGGAGACTCCATCAGCCAGATTTCTGGTTTTACTCACTGGTTCATTTCAAGGCCTGGTCACTGCTTCTGTGATGTGACACATACTGAAAGGATATGTGTTTGGAGGTTTGAAATGGGCTCGAAAAAGTAAAGGTTTTCAGATACTCTTTCATTTATTATTTGAAATTCACTCATCAAAAATTCTTACCTATGATAGCTAATACATTTCCATCTAGAGTATGTACTACCAATGGGCTAAGAAGGTTTTTTAACATTAAAAGACACAATGTATAGGAATGATCTAGGAAACAATGTGAATGAAGGAATGTGTGAAATACAATGTACATGAATGGGGGAAATGAAAAACCCCAAAAATAATGAGACACACACACACACACACACAAGACAGTGAGGTAGAGAGATTCTTAAAACATCATCAATACATATTATTTTTAAGTATTATAATCATTAGCCACATTTTTTAATAAAATAATACTCTAGCTCCTTCCAAAAATTATTTTAAAGTTTGAAAAGAATTGTTTTAAAGCTAAGAGCCGCTACATATACTTTATGTTAAAAAGCTTTAAAGCCATTGTGTTAAAACTACAGCCTGCTGCATACATTGCATATAAGTAATTAAAATTGCACATCAAGCCTTTTCCTACATAAAATATGTGAAATGGGTAAAATGTAAGAAATGATAAAGGAATAAATCCTGCAGGAAAAAAATTCATACAAAAGTTTTTTGCTGGGGAGGAGGAAACAACTCCAGTGTGTCCTGTTAGGGTCTACTTGCTTAACTTATTATTGCTAAATGAATACAATGCCATCTTATAACAAATTAACGTTACTTTAAATGGAGCTAGGTCTTCTGCAGTCATTCATTCCACTGTATTATATTGTCCATTTGTAAATGATGTCTAAAAAACAAGGTTTATTTTTATTTTGTTTACAGAGTTCTGATCCATGATTTCTTTTTCAGTGGTCAGTGTCCCAGTGGTCACTTAACAGGGCAAAGAGCCAAAAAAAAAACCCCAAACAAACAAAAAAAACCAACCCAAAATTCTGCAAAAGGAAGCCTAGACAATTTCCACAATGTCTGTACATGATTTAACAATGAGGCTCAATACCCATTCCTGCAGACAGGTTATTATTTAAATATGTCTCTAATCAACTGTAACAAATTTTCTTAGCTACAAAGGAACTCTGATCTAATTTTACATTAGTTCATTCTCATTTTACCAACAGGATATGCCAAAAAGAAGATTACACTTACTATTCATCAAGGGGAAGACTGGTTCACAGGTCTTAGAGAGCATACCTGTGATATAATGTATTTTTACGCAAATAACGTGCATTTTATACATTTTTTGGTTTCTGCTGTGTATCACCTAGTTGGAATCAACCCACAGCTGACCACTCGAGGTTTTCAGAGGTAGTCAATCCCACAGGAGGACACTGCCCAACTTCCTCTACAGGGGCAGCTGGTAGATTCAAACTGTGTACCTTTGGATGGACAGCACACTTCCTTACCACCAGGTCACCAGAGCTCCCTTATGTTATATGAGTGCTCATTAGTTCCTATTAATGTGTGTTACATGTGAAAATAAGGTACATATGAACTGACTACCATATAGAGGGTTTCAGTACGATACTAAAGGGTTACATTATACATCTAAATAATTACACAATGTATTCATTACCTCCTAATTAGATCCGAACGTCATCCTTTAAGAACACTCTGGAGTGAAAAAAGTCACACACTCACCATCTTAACCCACTGGTCTCTGTTTTGGTTTTTAGGACGAGACACGCTTATGGTCTAGACCACCACCCCAGGAACTATGGAGCCCTCTTGGCACAGTTCCTAATCTTAGGGTTGGCAGGTTGATGCCACCCACTATTCCCGGGGAGAAAGATGGGCAGGTAGTTTCCTTCTCTAAAGATTTACAGCCTCACAATCTCAAAGGAGGAGCACCATGGGTTGGAAGCCACTCACCGGGGTATGGGTGCGTGTTGGCCACAAAGTTAAAGCAGTGAAGTAGAAATGAAATTAAATACACACATTTGGGCATCTACATTTACAAGAAGAAATAGGCAGAAAGGGGAACCCCAGCAGCGAGGCTTGGTAGCTGTAGAGGCATTTGGAGCTCAGGGGCCCCAGTTCCTGCACCATCCTAGCACTGCAAGGATTCAGGCTGGACACAATCCTAATACATTCAATACTGGTGTGCAATGACGAGGCTGACAAGTCAGGTGTTTTACACATCCCTTTTCATTCTTAACAGCACTATCTCCAAACTCTAGGCAAATAATCCAAAGTTCCTTAAGACAAAAGCCACTGCCATAGCCAGTTCTCACCGTGCTGCTCTAGGGCCCAGCACAACCCACCCCATGGGCTTCCCAAGACTGTGAATCTTATGGAAAGAGACGGCCCCATCCCTCTCTTTTGAGTTCAACTGTGGGCTTTCTGGGACACAGCAAAATGTTTTAACCACAACACTCCCAGAGTTCCTTTAATTAACATTTAAAAAAAAAAAATCTGTCCCCAACAACAGACTGGAACTCCACCAAAGGCTTCTCAAGACTGGAACTACTGGTGATGCCTGCCACACCCTCCTGTGGAGTGGCTGGAGGGTTCCATCGCTCAGCCAGTTTGTGGCCCAACACATGATCATGGCCCCCTTTGGGCACCAAGGTACACAACACCAAAAGGTGTTCAAAAATGAAAATTTAAAATCTACACACTTTAGAGAGAAAAAGAGCACCCCCAAAAGCCATTAGTGTTCCCTCTAATTTACAAAGCACACACTAAGCCTGATGGAAACATTCATCTGCTTTTACATCCTTAGTTCACAGATAAGGAAACCAAAGCGCAGAAAATAATTTTGCAAAGTCAGTGAGAAAAAAAAAATCCAAAGCTGATGAGTAACATCTGCAGGGGGGAAAAAAAAGTTTCAACATACTCCAAGAGTCTTTATAGCAAAGAATCGTCTTCAGCAAAGATGATCAAGCAACTGAGTTTATATTCTTTCAAACGTTTCCCAAGCAACCTTCAAAATCTACAAAAGTCTTAAATTAGCTAGAACTTCTGCCCAAGAAGTCCTACTGCCCACCAACCACTGTCTGAGAGGGGATTCTGACATGGGACGTCCCTCCATCAGGTTTCCTGGGTGTGTGAATCTTTACAGAAGGAGGCCATCTTTGCCCATCTTTCTCCCCAACGTGCAGTTGGCCGGTTCAAACCACTGACCTTTTGATTAACAGGGCAAAATGCAACATACCATCCATAGTTAATGCTAATCCTCACAACATGAGAACCAAGAAGACTGGAATAAATCTGTGAAAATCCATCCCTAACAGAAACTTAAAACTGTGTCAGCACACCACAGAACATCTTCGAATTTAGGGTTCAAGCGTAAGAGCCAGAATACTCTGCCGTCTCCACGGTCTTGAGTAAAATCTAGTCAGTAAGAGTTCTTCACCATTTTTCACTCTTCCTTTAAGAATCGAAATGCAAGTGCCTCTCTGCTCTGCATTATGAATACGGCAGGGAGAAGTCGTGCTGTTCCCACCGAACCCGAGGCCCGGCAATGCTTCTGCATATTTCCAATTCCTATTCCTTTTCTCGTCTTTTCACAGGACACTTGATGGAATCCTTTTTTCCTAAAATTAAACATCTTTCTCAGGAAAGTAGCAACTTGGAATACAATCTGGCATAGCCAAGGTCTTCTGGAGAGGGGGCACTTTGTCCTTTCTGCCTGCCATTGGCTGCCTACACACATACCAAAACTCCTTAATAAGTATCCTTTTCCCAGCCATATACTAATGTTGTAAAAAAAAAAAAAAAAAAAAAATTAAACATCTTTCTTTGGTTCAGCTGTCTACCAAAAACCTCACTTTGTCATCATAGCATCAGCTCTATGGGAATGTCTTGTACACTGCCCACTCTCACAAATTCTCAAGGAACATTGTGAGGAAAAAAATATTCTTGTTAACGAAGTTGGAGAAATTCAACCAATTAAGATTTACTTAAAAAAAAAAGATTTACTTCCACTAAGACAAGTTACTTATCTTTTTTAAGAATAGAATATTTTATAACAGAAATTGTTAGCCTAGACTCTAAGCTGAGGAAATCTCTAATTTAAGGCAAATGGAATCTAAAGACACAGGGACAGGAAATAAGAAATCACAGCAATAAACTCTGTATAATTGAAAACCTTAAACGTCACAAAACTGAACATCCCAAAAGTTTGGCAATGGAAGTTATTAACTCATAGCTGTGGAAAACAGAATCACTTTTAAGGAGAAAACTACTTCTGGTAGATACTTCAGAAATATCCTGAATATCACGAGGATGCATGGAAAATATAATCTGTAACAAAAGTCAAAAACAAAATACTAGCAAGAAAGCATGTTAAAGATTCCCATGTGTAAAACAAAATACAGCAAACCTGAGAAAAAGTTAACAGATGAGGAAACCATGGCACAGAAAGTAATTTTGCAAAGTCAGATTAAAGTTAGTCAAGTAAAGATGATGAGTAACAATTTGCAGGAAAACAGTTCACTCGAATCGGGTGAGTCACATATGTTAATAAGGTCAAAAACATAAGTCCTATGCTAATAAGGTTAAAAACAGATCCTATGTTACAGGACCATGTAACAGCCTGGAAATGTGACACCCCAGATGTAACACTACTTGTTTTCTATCCCTTGAGTGCATGTCTTGATGGTAGGTGTGGCCGCCCAAAAAATGTTTATTACATTTTTATTTCTAGAATCATATTCATAACATAATCAAGCTTCTCTGTCTCTGTGTGTGTGTGTGTGTGTATGTCTTGCTCTGTTTCTTTCTTTTGAGTGGGGGAATGTGGTAAGCTTAAAAGAAAAAAAATCAGATCCGTGTTTGAATGCAAATTGTAAATACAGTATAGTTTCCACCTCTCTCACATCTCAAAGGGGAGAGAAAAAAAACCCTGCAAAGAATTTCCACAAATATCCTAAAAAAAAAAAAAAAATGTAGGCGTGACAAACAACTTCAGCTGCTTTTATCTGAAATGGATCTAATAGGCAAGTCTTAATGAGATTTTCAAGACTCACTCCAGAGATGGCACTTGGTTCTCCAGGCTCCAAAAAAGGTAAAATGAAGACACTGCATTTGGGGCTTTGGTAGATTAATGCTGATTTTATTTTTCCACCTCTGGAGTGCTGGATTTAAACTGTAAGTGGCTTTGGTTCAATTTTTAGTGGGCACAGGTCCATGTGCAAAACCACCACACATGTGGGAACTATTTGCCAGCAATTGGTGCTGTGTGGTCAGCACTGGGGCAAGCCTGGCAGCCTGGGTGCCAAAGGGCAGGATGCAGGTGCGGGGCTGAGAGCTGAGACCCAAGGCCACCGTGTGCCTGCGTCATGCCCAGCTCTGGGGCTCCCAGCATCGTTACTTTTCACAAGCCATAAATACAAACCAACATCACCCACTCCGGTTGTAAAAAAATCAATAGATATTACATAACAGCATGAACGATTTTACCATTCAATTATTAAACACTGTACTATTTCCTTAAATCTCGTGCCAGAATCAATGCAGACGCTCATTAAAGTGTGAGATACAGAAGTTCTCTTTCTATGCCCCAGTAAGCACGTTCTGGCGAGGGACTGGAACCCTCTCTTTAAAAGGAGAGGGAGGGGGAAAAATGGTTTCAGCCATCACGCCACTTTGCCTATTATGACATCAAATGGAAGACAGGCTGCAGATTCTTGTCTTCAGTGTCAGCAAAGTAAGGGTGTCCCACCCCGCACTTCCAGGGGACCTCTACGTCAGCTGGTGCCTCACCACTCACTCTGCTTTTCTATAAAGTGCTCGGGGATATGCTGACAAGGTGCAGCAGAGTGCAGAATATTAAATATCTTTCTTGCAACACACTGGTGATTCAAGTCTGCCTCTAACTGCGCCACATGTCCAGCTGTGCTGGAAAAAGGAAACTATTAAATATATTAAAAAATGAGAAATATTACCCATAAAGACACCTCATTAAGTATGTGGTCCCCATTTATCCACAAAGATGAATGCTACATGAAAATCACTTTGAAAGCAGTATCACCACCAGCCCTCCTGACAATACTGAAAAGCTGTTTCCCCCCAAGAGTTTTGATCAATTCAAATTTACCGGCCAGCACTGACTCTCTTCAAGGAGAGACACCGACGTTAGAGTTCTGCTCACCCTGATGCTGCCGAAGACCAGGCACAGAACAAAAACTTTCAAAGGTTAGGCAGTCCTCAGAATCCATGGATTCACTCTTGGGCCTACTTTCACTTGGGAAAATTTTCTTGCAGAGAAGGTCTGTATCATTCATTAATAGGAGCAATACTGTATGTGTACAAAGAAACCTGAAGTTTCTTCCAAGTATGACGTCCTTAAAAGTTTAAAACATTTTAATACAGATTTGGTGTGACTTAAAATTGACAATTTAATATTAATTAGCCGATAGCTGGCCATTTTTCACCTTAATGCAAATTCCTCGGAGGAAAGAGAGATGATGCTTTTTAAGTATCAAATAGTTTTAGTATCACTGATGTAGGTTCAAAGTCATTTAAAAGCTGTTTCTCTCGTTTCCTAAAATATTTTATCTGCTCAACTTGTTTAATTACTTCCCAGTTTTCCTCTTGGCCTCCAACTATTTTTTTTCTTTGCCCTTTTCCCCTGTGTACATTAAATCTTTGGTAAAGATCTGAGAGGAAAAAAAATCCAATCCAGAGGAGCCTGTGGGAAGAAATGTACAGATAAGAACAGGAGGTAGTTAACTTAAACCCAAAAAAAAAAACCCCAAACCAACACCTATGGTGAATTTTTAAACATTATTACTATTTTTAAAAATTAAAGAGAAAATTTTGTTTGCACTGAAGGAATTATCACAGCTCTTTGGGAAATCTGAAGAATTTAAGTTACTCCACTTTTCTCTCAATAATTTCATTAATCTTAATGCTCTCAACTATAAGCTGTCGGAGGCAGTGAATACACACCATCTCTGATATCATTATATTTTGCAAAAAGACAGAATACTGTTAACTTATTATTAAGGCTTTTTTTTTTCATCGTGAAATATCAAACCCAAGCATGAAAGTCATAAAAAACCATGTTTTCAGTAAAACACCATTAATTCATTTCATCACAAGAATTTAATTGTCTCCAACCCTACAACACTTAAGATGGCCTAAACACTGGCTTTGGAGGATTCATTCTGGTGTAATAATATGTTGTAAATTCAAAGAAAAATATTGTTAGTACTTTCAAAGTTGAGAGTGTCTCCACACACTTCAAAACTTTTTTCCCTTAACAGTGTTAGACTATCAGGATGAACTGACCCTGAAAAAAAAGACACACGCTCTCCTTAAAATAAAGGCCAACTGTGTTTATGAGGCTGAGGGGAAACACAGTTCTAAATGTGGTAATTTCTCTTTGACAGCTTCAGAGTTCAACCTTTCCACTCAAATGTTACACTGGCAGATTTAATTTTAAGGTTTATACTGGCAAATTTAATTTTAGTGCTCCCTTTTATGGCAGTTTTCAACATTTAAGATTCCATTTACATGCAGGAGACCGTTTAGTTGTTCAACTCTATGACCCAAGTCTTCCCCAAAAGAGTAAAATGGTGTTAATTCACTTAATACCCAGTGCAAAATATTTGATTATTTAAGAGATATTTACCACAAAGAAAGGAAGGGATAATGGGCTATTTTGCTGTCTCCCTTTAAATAAGGTTCCTTCAAAGGGTTCTTTTCACTTCGGATCGATGCAAATATGGTGCCTATAACTGGGTCATATGTCAACCTCCCCAAATCCCAACCCCATACATACACATAATTTCAAAGACCAGAAATTCCACAAATAAGATACACGTATGCACTCCCTGCCCAACCTGGCCATTCTTACTCAGATCCACCCTGCAGCGCCTAACTGTCCCCTCCGGGCTCCCAGGCTGTCATCATAAGGGAAGCAGATTGCCACGCCTTTCTCCCGCGGAGCACCACCTCGTGGGTTCGAGACCGCTCACCTTTTAAAGGGTCGCAGGGGAGTGCTTTAAGCACTGGGCCACCCAGGCTCATCCCCAAAGTTCAAAGTAAATTCTGTTAACTTACTCGGTTTTCCTTCTTTGTTTGTCCTCAAAGATGTCATTGAGATTGATTGCCACTTGCCCCAAGAATTTATCCAGCCCGACCAGGGACCTGTGCATGACT
>NW_006399756.1:12759130-12765674 GCF_000299155.1 Elephantulus edwardii | reverse complement strand
GGCGGGCGCGGGGCCTGGCAGGCCGGCGGCGGCTCCTAGCACCGGGCGGCCCGCGGCGCCACTTCCGGGTTGCCCTGCTCCATGTTGATGTCGCGAACGCGGAGGGGCGGGGCCGGGAGGGGCGCGAGGTCAGGGGTCAGCACCTCCCTGGTTGCCATGGCGACCGAGGGTGAGCTGTGCTAGTTGCTCTGTGTTTGGGGCCGGCTATCCCAGCACACTTGATGCCGCAGGTTCGGATACAGAGCCTGCCTCCTGAGCCTAACGTGATGCCTGGTGCTGAGGACCAGGTGCTGGGTGCTGGGTTGTTGGTGCTGGGTGCTGGGTGCTGAGGACCAGGTGCCCGGTACTGAGGACCAGGTGCTGGGTGCTGAGGACCAGGTGCTGGGCGCTGAGTGATGGATCTGAGTACCAGATAGTGGGTACTGGATACTGAATACTCAGTACTCGGTGCTGGATCCCAGCTACTAAGTGCTGAGTACGGGTTATCGTGTTCAGGTTACCAGATACCAGGTTCCAGCTAATGGGTGCCGAATGCTGGGAACCGGATGATGCGTGAATGGGGGCTAACTACTGGATGTTGGGTTCTAGGTGCTGGGTACCGAGTGCCGATTGATGAGTACTGGGTGCTAAATACCAGGTAATGGGTACTAAGTGCTCAGTACCGGGTGCTGGGTACTAGGTACAAAGTGTTGAGTACAGGGTGCTGGATGGTGGGTTCATGCATATGCATGTGAGTTCATGCATACATGCATATCTGGTGCTGAGTGCTGAGAACTGGATACTGAGTACTGGATGACGTGAATTGGGTGCTGGGTGCTAAATGCCAGGTACTGACTGTCAAGTGCTAGGTATCGGGCGCTGATTCCTGAGTGTAAGACCGATCTTGAGAGGAGGCAGTCAAGGCCCCGGCACTTGCTCCAAACTAAGGAGTGTCTCAATCTCAATTTTTTACAAGATTCCTCTTGCTGTACTCTGCATGGCAGGTGCTTGGCACACAGCAGGCGGCCCAAGGGTGGTGGTGGAAGAGCTGGTCTCTTTCCTGAGGGAAAACACTTTTCCCCACACACACCTCTTCCCAGTGCCCTCTTTATGAAAGGAGAAAAGCCTGTTCAGAGACTGGAGATGATATCCTTACACCAATAAAGGGAGTGAGGAAACAGGTAAAACATTACAGAACAAACTAACGGAGTATCAAAATGGTGAGAGGCATTGGACTGGGCTTCTGCCCCCACCAGTTAAGGCGACCTTAAATATTTTTTCTCTTTGGGATTCTCAGTTTCTTAATGGACAAAAAAAAATCGAAGTCTATCACCTTTTAAGAGTGAGTCTCAACTTTATAACCCAGCCTCAAAGACTGTACCCCAAACCCACCAAAATTACACCCAGCCCTCAGTATCTGTGGATTCCTAACTCGTGAATTTGGCCAACCATGGATGAAAATTATATAGAAGGATGTGTGTAGGTAATACCTTAATTTTAGGTTATTTTGTAAAAAAGACTTGAACATCCAGAGATTTGGGGATCCATTGTGATCCTGAAGTCAATCCCCTAGAATATCCAGAGATTACTGTACTCCAATAATATCCAGAAAGGCAAAGAAAGCCACCAGTGCTGGCAGAATGGAGGGGGGTGCTTTTCAAAGAAGAAAATGGAAATGTGCTGATCACGAGCTACACACACACACACACAGAAGCTAATCTAGTTCTAGGACTGGCGAGGCTGGTGATAAATTTATAATCTTGCCCCATGTCCTGACTCTGCCAGAAACTCCACTCCCTTGTCGATAAACCATAGATTAAAATTCCTACTATAGGGTTAAAGGTGTTACAAGATAAAGAACATTGCCTAGCACCATATGTTTCCATTCCTCTTGCTTGGATCCACCATTACCACCTCTGGAAGCTACAATCAAGAAATCCCAAGTTGTATTCTACTGAGCTGCTGTCAGGGAGGGACCTCTTTAAAGTGCTAAAGAGCAAAGATGTCAATTGAAAGACAAAGGTGTACTCGACTCAAGCCATGATATATTCACTTGTGAAAGTTGCACAGTGAATAGAGAAAACCAGAGAATTGATGTCTTTAAATTGTAGCCTTGGAGAAGAGTATTGAATGATACTATGAACTGCCAAAAGAACAAGTAAATCTGTCCTGAAAGTAGTGAAGCCAGGGACTCTCCAGAGGCAAGGATAGTGAGACTTTATCTCCCATACTTTGGGCATGTCCCAAAGGGATCAGTCCAGAGGGACCAGTCCTTGGGAAAGTAGAGAGCCAGCAGAAGAGAGGGAACCCCTCAAAGAGCTGGATTAATGCTGTGATCGCAACGATGGGTTCAGGACAGCAGAGACCCAGTTATACATAGGGTTGCTGTGAGCTGGACTCGAAGGCACTCAACAACAACGGAACACCCTTATTGTGTTTACTTCTATTTGTGTCTGAGGTAGTGTCAAGGAAATTCTAAGCTTAGAACTATGGGATCTTCACAGGCAACCTTACATGCACATTCCAAACCCAAACCAGAGGCATTCAGTCTTCTCCAATTCATAGCACTACCTTCATCTAGTGCAGCTTTCACAGGTAGTTGTCTGTCTCTGTTGGTTCTAGAGGATTCTCGCTCCCGTCACCATCTACCATGTGTGGGCACCTGCCTTCCTTTGTGACTCCCCCCCCCCCCCCCCGTCTCCTGTATCTAGGGGCTTCCCAGCTTAGGGACCTGGGTCCAAAGGACGTACTTTGCTCCTGATAAATCTTTCTTGGTGGTTTCCTCTCTGTTCTTTTTCTCTCTTGTAAGAGGTCACACCCCAGGGAAACTCAAATCAGGGCTATGATGGAATCAAAGGTGTTGAATCCCACCCTAAGTCCTCCTCCAACTACTTGGCTTATCCAATCACAGAGGATCATTATAGAACTTTTCACATTGCATACATGTATTGGGGGCTACGGTTCAATTCACATCAGCCACTCTATAGGACAGGGCAGAGCTGTTCTGTAGAGTTTCCAAGGCTGTAAATATTTTTTAATCTTTTAATTGAGATTGTAATGGAAGGCTGTAAATCTTTACAGAAGCAAATCCTTCTCCTGCAGAGCTACTGATGGGTTCTAACTATGACTTTTTGGTTATCAGCCAAAAGTCTTAATCACACCATCACCAGAGCTCCCAGGCATGTACTCAATTCATTGAAAGAATACATTTTCTCCTTTGTACAGCAATTTTGTAAGTAAAGTAACAAGATAGACATGGCTTTTCTTGATCATAAAGTGTAAGATGCTCATTGCTTTCAGACAGGGTTTTGAACTTCTTCATTCAAGAAGGACTTTATATACTTGATGTTTCACAGCACTCTTATGTTTATTCCACTTGAAACTCCTTAAGGGACGTTAAATGCTAAATACTTTTGGAGAAGGTAGATATGAGCATTTAATGTACTGTGTCAAAAGAACAATGGTAAAAGTAGAGAGGCTTACACCAAAAAGCAGTTCTCACTCAGGACAACCCTCCACCAAGTTCCCAAGGGTATAATTCTTCATTGGAGGAGACTACCTGGCTTTTTTCACAGTGGCTGGTCCATTCAAACCGCTGACTTTGGAGGCTAACAGTCCAGTATATTATGCACTATGTCATCAGGAAATTAAAAGGTGCATTGCCATGGGAAAGTCTGCTGTTAGGGACCTCTCCAAAGTATTGAAGAGCAATGGTGTCTCTTTGGAGACTAAGGTGCACCTGATACAAGCCATGGTCTTTGCTATCATTTGTTATGCATCAGAAAGTTGGACAATGACTACGGAGAATTGATGCCTTTGAGCTGTGGTGCTGGAGAAGATTATTGAGGGTACCATGGACTGCTAGGAAAACAAACAGATTCATCCTGGAAAGGGTTAAACTGGGCTGCTCCTTGGAGGCAAGGATTCTGAGGCTCCGTCTGACATACTTTGGACATGTTGTAAGGAGAGACAGGTCCTTGGAGAGGGACATCATGCTTGGTAGGGTGAAGGGACAGCACAGAAGGGGAAGGCCCCCTATGAGATGGATTGATTGAATGGTTGGGGTAATCGGGATGGGTGTGTCGGAGACTGTGCGATTGTCACAAGACAGAGCAGAGTTTAGGGTTGTTGTACATAGGGTCGCTATGAATCGCAAGTGACTCGACGGTACATAACAACGGCAACAACAACAATGTCATTAGGGCTTCTTTGAAAAGTCTTAAAGGGGGTTAATCTTATGCAGTCATTTAATCTTCTTGAGTGAAAATACTCTCCTGACTCTGAAGGATAACATTACAAACCTCAAAAATACCACACACATTTTAGTGCATTCTTTCAGGAGTCCATTAATGCTTACTAGTAGGGAGCTCTGGTGGCCTAGTGATAAGGAGCTGTGCTGCCAACTCAAGGGCACACGGTTCAAATCCACCAGCTGCTCCACAGGAGAAAAATGGACAATCAAATCTCATGACATTTACTGCTTTAAAAACCGGCTGAATTGTCAGCTATGGGTCAGTTCTGACTCGACGGTTCACAGCACGTGTCTATAGTTGTTATTGCTGTTAGGTGTCGTCAAGTTGACTCTGACTCATAGTGACAAGATGAATGGGACGTCACCCTGCCTCGTGCCATCCGTGTCTGCAGACATCCCTCTGTTGATGGTACATTTCAGTGTTTTGTGACATTTACCTCTAGAGCTGGTGTGAGTTCTGTATAACTTAGGCAGTCTTAGAAGTAACATGGGAGCTTCAGGGAGCCTGACTACAGATACATATTAAACTATCCTGAGCCAGACACCACGTAGGAACCCTGGTGGTGCTTTGGATGAAAACATTCGAACCAGAAGGTTGGTGATTTCCAAAGGTTGGTGGTTCGACCTCCCTAGCCATTCCACAGACGACAAGGCAGTAAGCTTCCGTAAAGATTTACAGCCTCGGAAACCCCACGGGGCAGTTGTACACTGTCCTACAAGGTTCTTATGCATGGAAAGTAAAGTGTGGGCTTGGAATTTGAATTTTTAAATTACCATGTTGGATGAAAAGAGCTGGACTTTTGAGTCATCCTGGTGAAAATTTACTACTCAACATTAAAAAAAAGATGTTGGATTTTCCATCTCTGGGAGATAGTATATGAAAAGGCCATGTGTGGAGAACAGAACACGATCCGAGTGCTGCGGATACAGCATCTGGATCCCAGAGTGGGCAGCTGTCAACTTGAAAGAAAAATAGTCATAAGGATTTTTAAGGAGTGCACTGGAGCAGCCAATGGTGGAATTTCTTCAGCAAGGTCTCCAGGGAGAAATAATTTGACACCTGAAACTTACAAAAACAAAACAAACATCCTGAAACCAGCCCTAATTAAGTTTAGAAGTTTTACAAACTGCATTTTTAAGTCTTCACGTCTCTATTAAAGGTTATAATCAAACAATAAGCAATTAATTAAAATAGTGAATGTGTGTTTCTAAAGAGCTTAAAATGTTTGGTAAGCTTTATTAATGATTATAAACTTGTTTACAAGTATCATTTCACTCATCTCTGAAATATAGCCATCTCTAGGGTGGAAATTGGCAGTCGTAGCTCGCAGCAACGCAATAACACACTCCAACACAATTCAGAGAATCCTCTGAAGGCAAAAGCTGAACTGCTAGGATTACTAACCTCTCTTCCTGCTGCACCCATGTGTCTTTTGAGTTCTCCAGCACCTAGCTGGAGCCAAAATTGTTTCGTTTTACTATCTGGCACGATCCAAAGTTGTGACTTCATGTTTGCAAGTCAGAATAGGAAAACGTCCTATTTTTTGCTTCTTGGGGAACAAACAAGCAAAATGGGCTAAGTAGAGCCTGGAATTACTTTGTAAAAGTGAAACGGTTTCCTGCAAGAGCTTTGTTTTGTTTTCTCATTGCTTTGTTATGATTGCTTATATTAAGACAATGAAAAGAAACGTCACTTGGGTCAAATCTATGGTTTGGCTCTGAATAAAAAAGAATGTCAATTACATAAGGCTCCAAAATCAAAGTGGTTCTGCCCAAATGCTTATTGTCTTGAAATTTGAGATGTTCTTTTCAATAATTTTAATATCTACATGGAAAGTAATTTATTAAAGGGATGGATTGGAAGTATGAACAACATACCAGAATTGAAGAGATTAATTATTATTATCATTATTATTATTATTATCCTACAACTAATGAAATAGCCAGGACATTTGGTGCAATTCCAAAGTTAAGGGTGTGTGAAAAAATTGTATTTATTTATATATATGTATATAGGTGTGTGTGTGTGTGTGTGTGTGTGTATATACGTTGTTGTTGTTGTTAAGTGCCGTCGAGTCGCAGGCAACTCATAGCAACCCTATGAAGGAGAGTCCTCGACACTTGGGTGCCTTTCATCCTCTCTCCGGGTTCATAGGGTTTTCGGAGGCAAGCTATTATAGAAGTGGATGCCACTCCTCCTTCCAAGTGTGTGTGTGTGTATATATATATATATATGTGTGTGTGTGTATGTATAAGTGTATATATATGTATGTATACGTGTGTATATATATGTATGCATAAGTGTGTGTGTAT
>NW_006399756.1:12756237-12759030 GCF_000299155.1 Elephantulus edwardii | reverse complement strand
TATATATATATGAAATTAAAACTTTTAAGTTGTTATAATGCCAGCTGCAATGAATGAAATCTATTGCACCAGAAGGTAAAACCGGTATTTAGTCCCAAGTAGTAGAGGATTTCGCAAGTGAAAATGCGTACTGAATGTTGTGCCTTTCAGTGGAGTCCAATGTTGCTCGTTATGAACAACAGATCTGACCCTTGCTCTGTCTTGCTTTATCCTTATGATCTCTGGTATGCCGAAACCCACTGTTAAGAGTCCCTGTGTGAATCCCTCTTGTTGGGAGCCTTCCTCTCTCTCTCTGACCCTTGTTCATGCACAGTGGAAGGTTTATCTTCTGGACAACGACATCTTATAATAACATCCTGCAGGTCTGTTGAGGGGCAGTTCTCATGCATTGCAATTCAAGTGGCCTCAATCACTTGGCTAAGAGTGTTAAGGCTCCAGTTTTATCATGGATGTTAACTATTTTCCAGACAGAGATTTAGAAACCTAAAGGCGACAAGATGTTTGCTCCAACGCATCATAGCTGTATTCAGATTTTGTTCAGAGCCATGCAGAGGTACCTCGGAAGACAGGCCTGGCCATCTGCTTCTGAAAGGCCGTTGCCTTGAAAACACAGTTCTGCTCTGCACACATGGGGTTGCCATGGGCCAGAATCTCACACACACACACACACACACACACACACACACACACACACACGCATATGACTCAAATGTATACCAAATTTATATACAGATGGCTAAGTCCTGGACATATGCTAGAAAGATAGGAAAGATCTCCGATAAACACTCAAAAAGTAAAACAAAACAACCTACCAACCAACCAACAAAAAAACTATTTAACAAATTTATGAGGAATTATAATTGCATTAAACCAGTTTGGAGGGTATTGTTTTGTTCTCTCACTTGAACTGATGCCTTGGTCTCTGGAAACTGGTGAGACGGTGACTAGACGTGATGCTGGAGAAGCACTGGGATGTGTGCTCTGTAGTGTGAAGACTTCTAGCCAGCAGCCTGGGTCTTAGTATCAGCTCTGTCCGTCGCTTTCTTTAGGAAAGTACTTCTTCCTTTTTGGGTCTATTTCTTCATCTGTAAAATAAGAGTCTTTCTACGGTCAGTCAGTCATTAAAGTGTCTTCTCGCCTTTAATAATTCTAAGTAGTGTATCCACCACAGAAAAAAAAATCAAATTCCATATAATTATCTAATTTGATGAATACACTAAAGCAGACTCTCTTTTAAAGTAATTTATTAATATAGGATCCTCTAATTTGGAGAGAGGGCTGGGAAACCTTCAACATGTCCTGAGAGTTGACTCTCTCAAATCAAAATCATTAATGATCCCAGAAAAGACATGCAGGTTGTCCCTACACTAGCAACAAGACCATTCCTCAGTAGGTTTTTAAACCCAATGTGTACCTATGTCAGAACAGCTAGGGATGGATTATATGTAATACCTGGGATAGTGACCTTGACATGTTCCATTTTCATTTTTGACAACTTCCATTTCTCCTAGGTTTGTATTTCATTGATGAAAGCAGGAGTACCAGAGGAATGTCTGTCTGTGTTTCATTGACTATGCAAAGGTCTTTAACTGGATGGATCACAACAAACTGGCAAGTCTTGAGAAGGATGAGCATTCCAGAGCACCTGATTGTGCTCGTGTGAAACCTATGCTTGGACCAGGAGGTAGTCATCAGAACAGAGCAAGGAAACACTGCACTGCATGGTTCAAGATTAGGAAAGGTGTATGGCAGGGATACAGCCTGTTTCCATAACTTGTTTAATCTATATGTGGAACAGATTATCCAGAAAGCTGGACTTTATGAGGAAGAATGTGACATCAGGATTGAAGGAAGACTCATCAACAACATTCCTTATGTAGATGACACACCCTTGCTTGCTGAAACTGAGGAGGACCTGAGGCATTTGCTGCAAAAGGTCACGGACTGCAGCCTTCAATATTGATTGAAGCTCAGCATCAAAAAAACACTGGGCCAATTGGCAGCACCATGATAGAGAAGAGACTGAAATTGTTAACAGCTTCAGTTTGCTTGGTTCCACAATCAACACTCTTGATAACAGCAGCCAGGAAATTGCACTGGGGAAATCTGATGTCAGGGACCTCTCCAGAGTACTGAAGAGCAAGGATGTCAGTCTAGAAACTGAGGTGCGTCTGAACCGAGCTATAGTCTTTGCAATTACTTGCTATGCATCAGAAAGCTGGACAATGACTAGGGATGATAGAAGAATTGATGCTTTTGAGCTGTGGTGCTGGACAAGAGTGTTGCTCAGCACAGAGCAGGGTTCAGAGCTGTTGTATATAGGATTGTTATGAGTCACAAGCGACTCGATGGCACATAACAACAACAAATATATAGGTACAGATAAAGGTGATACAGATACACACACACACACACACACACACACACACTCCAACACTCACACACCTGAAAAGCGTTTACTCTGGTAGGGAGGCTTTGCGAATGCTCATGTGTTTGCCTTCAAATTATTGCCATTATCTCCTCATCCTAAATTTTTTTCCTGAAATCCTCCAGGCTCCCACACTACAGTTGTTACTTAAGAGATTTGGGTCAAGGTTAATAAGGACTGGAAAACTTTATTACTGAAAAAAATGTTTACCAGGGTTACATAATGTTATCATCCTTTGTAAACATCTGTTAATGTTTTTTAATGTTTAGTTAAGAAGAAATCTAAGGCAGGGGAGATTTTAACAAAAATAAAAGCTTAGAATTATAAGATTTTTGTAAGAATTATAAGACTTAAAAAATTACAAT
>NW_006399756.1:12745835-12756097 GCF_000299155.1 Elephantulus edwardii | reverse complement strand
TGCTCGACAATCAACAACACAACAGCAACAAAGGATCTTACCCCACACAAAGTAGCAAATCAGTGAATGCTGTTGCTCAAATTATAGGATCTGGTGTCCTAGTCCACAGGGGACTCTGCTACTAACTCCCAGGTCTCTCATCTCAGGTAGTTTGAATCCACCAACGGCTTTTCTGAAACAAGATGGACAATCTTTTTGTAAATCACAATTATAATGTAAATCATGATTTACAGCCTCAGATAAACCTAAGAGTGTGTCACTTTGAATTAAAAACAACTTGATAGTAGTGAGGGAGGGAGGGAGGATGTTAGTGGTGCCTGACTGTATATGTCTGTCTCTCCATTAGAAGAACACCTGTGGTGGGCAGCTGGCAAATTCATTTGGTGTTGGTTAGTGTTTGTTCTCCCCTTTCCACCATTAAGATTTCATGCTCTCGCTGTCCACTTACTTGATCTACTCTAAATAAAGTATATAACTACTAAACTATATTGTTCTCTTTTATACACGTAACATGAAGCCATGGAAGGAGATATTTTGAAGTATAATTCAATTTCTTATTCTAGGGTCAGATTTAAACTACTTCTCCTATCATTTTCCAGCGGGCCCAAACAAATATTGAAGTCAATCCAAACATGTGATAATAAAAACCATTTTGGCTCAGAACTGGGTGCTTATCATTTACACATTCTTGACTGAGTCACCTTCAGACCGCTGAAGGTTATGGTAAAACGGAGTACCATCATTCTGTGTTGCAACTGATTTCTAATCATTGGCATGGAGTCCTAGAGGGTGAAAATGGCTAATGTGCTTGATTGCATTAATGTTGGCTAGTCTGATCTTTTTGAAAAAGAAAAAAAAAATCCCGTCATTCTTCTACGTGGTATAGCACTGGTCTGTCCATTTGCTGTACAGAGGTAACTTGTGGTTGCTGTGATACTAAACACTGTGACACTGATGTGTCAAATGCAATAATAGTTACTCATGGTGGACAGTGTTTGGTGGAGCTTCCTGATTAAAACAAGCTTGGAAGCAGGAGTGGCATCCACTTCTGAAATGGCTTGCCTCCAGAAACTCTATGAAAGAAGAGTGCTCAGGCCTTTCGTTCATAGGGTCGCTGTCAGTCATTTATGACTCAACGGCATCTAACAGCAACAACAACAGTCTGATCTCCCCCAGATGTGTGCCTCACAAAAAAGGCCTGCCAATCTACTTCACAAAAACGTGTCACTAAAACTCTCTGGAGCATGGTGCTGACTTCGCACCAAGTGGTCGACAGGCTCCTAACTGGAACACTCAGGCATGATCTGCAGAGACAAAATAAAACACAAGATTCCGCGTGACAATGTAGGTCTAAAGGAAAATCCTTTCACGAAGTGAAGCCGTTTAGTAGAAGGTTCACTGATCTGAGAAGAGTAATCTAGCTCCACTGACCAATGACGTACACAACCTTGAGTAGCATGGAGTCTCCTTCAGTAAACCAACAATGTGAAAAGTGTGCTTCTCTCCAAACTCGATCTCCGCTGACTCAGAATGGCCCCTGGAACTGACTTGGTGGCAGTGAGCATGGTTTCATTTCCGTAAGCAGCCTAAAAAAAACCGAAATTATAGATCATAGGTGTATAAAAGTAGCTACTCGGTTCAAATCACCAGCTGCTCCTCGATAAAAGATAAGCAATCTCTTCCTGTGCAATTCACTGCCTCTGAAAACCAGCTTTAGAGGGTCAGTTATGGGTTTGGCTCTGGCTCCATGGTATACAACAACATACTAGACAATACCTTACTACCTTTCTCTTAGGAGAGATGGCAGACATTAAGTTTAACAATAAAATGTCATCTTTCTGTTTCACTTAGTAACAAAGATTCTGCTAAACTGTGTTTCCTAATTCCTGTCCATTGTTATCAGGTGCTCGCTGTTGTTGTTGTTATGTGCCCTCGAGTCGCTTGTGACTCATAGCGACCGTGTGTACAACAGCCCTAAACTCCGCTCTGTCCTGTGCCAATCGCACTGTCTCTGACACTCCCATCCCAATTATCCCAGTCACTGAATCAATCCACCTCGCTAGCACTAGCGTATTCTGACTCATTAAAGCTCTAAGTGACAGAATGTCCTTTAGGGTTTCATAAGCTGTGATCTTTTGGGGAGCAGATTGCTAAATTTTAGTTCTGCTGAGCAGCTGGGTTGGTTTGAACCATCAACTTCTTGGTTAGCAGTTGAGTGCTAATTGTTGAGCTGTCAGGGTTCCCAGTAGTCACTTACTGTGCCTATTTTTAGCGTGATATCCCCATTTTGCTTCCAATAGTAAACACTGTAGGGAGCTTTGGTGGCCTTTGGTAAGGAATTGCACTATCAGCACAAAGGAATGTGGTTCAAATCTGCAGGCTGCTTTGCAGGAGAAAGACGGGCCATCTACTCTTGTGCCATTTATGGCCTCAGGAAACCCACCGGGAGGCCAGCTAGGAGCCAGCCCACTCTGCAGCACACAATAACAAGAAGGAGGAAACACTGGCTAGTCACAGGCCAGAGACGAAATTCTTTAACATCAAAATCTCATTCCGTTCAAAAGAAATAAAGCAACAGCCACTGTAAACATTTCCATTATTTTCTGTTCTCAAAATAAAAGAGGAAGAAGGGTGAGTGGAGGACTCTGCTCAGCAGGAATCAGGATGTGGCAATGAACTTGGAACCCAAGTGCTTCCCATCCTGTGAATAGCTCTTGTACTTCAATTGACTTTAAGGCTTACCAGAGCATCCTCGAAACAATCCCAGGGTCTGATTGAGTGAAAGCACAGAAAGGAGAAAAGACAATTGATCTAGCTCCTACTTCCTGACATACGGGGTGTTTTAAGTAGGAGCCAGTACTACGTATGTTGTTGTCGTTGTTGTTAAGTGCCAACAAGTCGTACATGACTCATAGTGACCCTAAGAATGAAAGGCCTGAACACTTGTATAACTTTCATCCTTTCTCCAGGTTCATAGGGTTTCCGGAGGCAAGCTATTTCAAAAGTGGATGCCTTTCCTGCTTCCAAGCTTGTTTTAATCGGGAAGCTCCACCAAACACTGTCCACCATGGGTAACCATTATAGCATTTAACACAACAATGTCATAGAGTTCAGCTTCACAGCAACCACCTACAGATTAGTTATGTTTAAAATGCCTACTTGCAAGGCTTGCTTCTTTGGGATAACAAAATATATTTTGTGATGTACTAAGGATACTGGTCCTGAAGTCTATCAAATATTATAGCACATTTTAGCTTAATTAATTATCTGTAGATGACTGAAAAATTGTATCATTTATATTAAACCTAGATCTATTTCTGACTATATGGTACACGCTGTTGTCAAAATGTTTTACCTTTGTCTGTTTGTAATGAGAGCATTTCCTTTTACCCTTTGTAGCTCAGAGAGGCAATTCACAAACTGGGGAGAAATCAGAATGTATTAGTGAATCCTGCCCATTGAAATACCTTGACAGGGCTAGGCCCACCTTAATCCCCTAAATGACTCAAGTACCCAGAGCCACAGCACTCTCAGTCATCTTATACGCATAAAAATGGACAATGAATCAGGAGTATTAAATAATTGATGCCTTTAAATTCTGATGCAGATGAAGAATACTGACTAGATAGTTACTAAGCCAGAAAACAGACAACGTGGTCTTTGGGGAAGAACAGCCAGCATGCTTCTTGGAAGCTAGGACAGGAAGACTTCATCCCCCTTACTTAGATATGAGGCAATATACCTAAGTATTAGGCCACAGCTTTCACATTAATTATTAGGCCACAGTTGGCTCAAATATTGTTGGTGAGAATGGTAAGAGGACCCAGCAGCGTCCTGCTCTGTTGTATGTGGGGTCACTGCAAGTTGGACACAAGACATCAAAAGCACCTAACAATAACATTGAAAAGGAATTTTGGTGGCGCAGGGGTTAAGTACTCAGCTTCTAACCTAAAGGTGGAACCCACTAGCCACTCTGAGAGAAAAAGATGTGGCAGACCCTTCCCATGAAGCACAAAGCCTAGGAAACCCTGCAGTGTAATCCTACTTGTCCTAAAATATCACCGTGCCTTATAATTATTAAGCAGTACATGACAATAACAACATGCATTGAAAGCAATGTCAACTTATGAGCCTATCTGTTGTTTAATAGTTGAGCCTGGAGTTTATTCCAGGTTTGTAGGGTGAACAACGGTCAAAATCTTAGGGGTTCTATCAATCTCTTTGGGACCAGTAAACCTGACCTTTATGCTTTTTCAATTTTGTTGCACATTTCCCCCTGCTCTGTCCAGGATCTTCTACTGTCATCATTTTTAGAGTGATCAAGAGTGGGAGTTGGGCACCATGTTATACTTCTGGTCTCACGGTCCTGGAAGTTCAAATTCTCATCCTAAGTTCAAGGGGGTGGAGGTGTAGATGATCTATCAAGCCTTTGGACTCATTGTTTTGGTCTATCTCTGCTTTTCTTTGCTCTTACTCAGTCCAGACAGAGATAGAACAATATCACACCTTAAGTGGTTGATCACTCACTCACTCACTCATTACTGGTGAGTTAAAACTGCCTTCTTGTAGCTCACTGTCCACTGTGCTTCTAGGCTGTAAATCTCACAGAAGATTGTCCGGCTTTCTCCCTGGGAGCTGCCAGTGGATTCAGATTACCAGCCGGGACAACTTTGCTTTCAGAGCACGACTTTCTGAGGACTAAGCCACCAGAATTTCTTACATAGCTGCTAGCCAACTTGTATGACCTCCATGTAAATACACTTCTAAATGCAGTAACAATTAATGAGATTCATTTTACTTAGATAGTAGTTTTCTTGTGGAACTCCATTCCAATCCTACAGTATCTGCAGGGCATGCCTATACAATCGTTGACATATGCTACATCTTTAAATACAGACGCGGAGGACTTTCGGTGTAGCTCAAATTTCTGGGTCAAGCTTCCTTTAGAAATTTGCCATGCTTTCTACTTCTCTACCAAAATGAACTAAAGTGTTCAAAATCACTCAGTATAAGCTCTTGAAACATAGATGTTGTATGATAGAAGCTCGTATTACTCCAAGTATTTATTTCTCTATTCTATTAATGTAAGGAGATTTTTCCCCCTTTCAATTGTTGAACTAATAATGACTTTGCAAATTATAATTGCTAATATTCTCTAGGGTAGAAGGCTTTTTAAATCACCTCCGAGCATTAATACCTATTTGAAACAAAACACAACGGAGTTAGGTTTGGAATTTCCTGGACTCTTATGTTTGTCATGCAAATATTCAGTTCTGTTCTTTTCATGATAATATGAAATAAAGTAGTTTCTCATCATAACATTGTAAATCATTTGCTTTCTATTATATGCAGCTGGTTTTGTTGCTGTAATGATTTTCTATGAGTGTATCTTGCAGAATGCATAAGATGCAATGTGATATTCCTCTACTCAGAATTTATATGCAATTATTGTTTGCTCAGAAACGATGAGACAATTTAGCATTATAGCAATTTTATCATAATACATTTCTCTCTAGTATATATCTACTTTGAGGGAGGAAAAATAGAAGTTTCTAAAAATGGCACTGTATATGTATACTTAGGTATTTATGGACTAGAGTTTTCATCTCACTGAAAATTCAGAATAAAAATCAAAACCAGCTGAAGTAGTTACTCGGGTGCTTTCCTTGAGCTTATTCAAAAGAATATAGGATACACGGTAAGAATTAAGTAAGCCACAAATTATTTTGGAGTGTCTGGTTCGTATTAGAAATAAATTTTTCACTGCTGGTTGTTTTTTGCAAAAATATTGTCTGTATTTTTGATATTCGTTCCTGTGATCTAATGTAAACTAGGGCCTACCAGTTTAATGTATTGTTAGTTCGTGATTATACTTTTTATTGCACTCATATGCTATAAATATTTCTCACTATGCTCTTTTGGATCAACCCCAAATAGCGATGGTCTTTAAAACATGTCACAGAGCATGCTATTCAAAGAAATATGCCCCTTTCGAGTTGGCACATATTCTTTTCACACCTTGGGAAGAATCTAACCACCGCAACCATGAAGTATTGGCTTTCAAGACACTGGATTAAAGATTATAAACTAAAGTCAATAAGAGGCAAAAGAAAGTGCTACTCTGACTTCACAATTTTATTCTTTGCTGGTCCTTGATAAGAATTTAAAAGAATTCTAATGTAGAAAATGAGAATGAAACATCCAACTAGAATAGGTAGGACATATGCAATAACCTGTATGCTTCTTTCTTCCTTGTGATATGCAACGTATTATAGCGTTTCAAATCCATCCACTGGCTTTGTGGAATTAAAGGTCTGGCAATCTGTTTCTATAAAGATTAAAAAGATGAACCGTGGGTTTCCAAGGCTGTACATTTTAACAGGACCACACCGCCTTACTTTTCTTTCCCAGAATGGCTGATGGATTCAGACCATCAATTTCTAGTGAGCAGTTCAGCCATGATACGCCTAAGGAGTAAATTCTATGCTGTCACAAAGACAAGGTCACCAAGAGCTGGGGACTAACTCCAAAGACCGCTGTCAACAACATTGATTCTTTATTCAAATTTTAAAAAGCATGAGAGCATTCTAACCTTAGGTTGCAGTATGATGAAATAAAATTAAGCTTTCATTTTAAGATACAGATATTTTTGTGAACTTACAGCTGAAGAGTTTAAAGTTACACAGGATTCTGCTATTATCATTTGTCTTAAATACAGAGGTACTGTCACCAACATGATGTGTTTAATAATATAGGAGGAAAGAGGTATAATGATTATTGTTTATGTATTATATAGTCTAGTAGGAGTTTCTTTTTTTAAGATTTTATTTTCTTTTTAGTATTAATTTTAATGAATGTTTATAGAGACTTTGGATTTTCATTCATTCCTTGTTGCATTTTCCTCCCTGCCCACCCCATATTTATTTATTGTTGTGTGCCATCAAATCAGATTCAACTGGCAAAGGAGGAAGTTGCCCCTCCTTCTCCAGTGGAGCATCTGGCGGATTCGAACTGCATGCCTTTGGGATTGCAGTACAGCTTCTTGCCATTAGGCCACCAGAGCTCCCTCAAGAGTTTAATTCTTATGACAATTTTGTGTAATTATGTTCATCTTCTCAGTAGTTTTTGAAGCTCCACATAAAGGAATACAGAGAATATAAGAAGGGGTAGGACTGGGCTACATTACATCAAGAAAGGTCTTTGAAGGCAGAGCTGAGGGATAAGGTGTCCTCTGTGAACAGGACACCACCACCAATAGGGTCAGTGAAGCCCTAGTTATTCCGCGAGAAAGCCAGGCACATCACCCACCCAATGGCAACCACATTGCTGGTGACAACCACCAGCAGATGCCACCAGCCCAGACAGAAAAATCAGCAAGAACTTCTGCATAGCACAGACCAGTGACTGTTACTCAGCAAGGTCTTTCCTCCCCTCTTCAAAGGTTGTTGGGTAATCTCGTCCTCTTTTCAGAGATGTTAGGTCTTCAAAGTTAATCTGTCATTAATCTCACACCAAGCCTTACCCTACTGCTTGCAGCTCAGGTCCGTTAAAATAAAAGCACAAGCTGCCGCCCCACACCAAGTCTCCTGAGTTGCATGTCTGAAGTGAGGTAATGGTGAGTGAGTGTTTAATTGGCTATAAAATCGGCTTCATGAACTAGATCAGATATGTGTTTTAATTATCGAGTGGCCATAATACTATGAAACATGCAGAAAGTATTGTTAAGGGATATGTGAACCATTAACCACAAGAATAGCCTGCTGATCAATCCTAAAGAATATTAGACCTGCTGCAATAAAAAGCTTTCACCTTACTACTAGAGTTCGAGTGCCTCTTGAAAGCAGGAAAACTGTTTGTACAGCAAGTTGAACTTCAACTGTTGTGCCTCAAGTTGAACCTTGCCCTGATCTTCCCCGTATTCATGGTCTCCACCATGGGCAGGCCTGTTGTTGCAGTCACTGTGCCAATTCGCCCCACTGAGGGGTTTCCCCTCTTTCACTGACTCACCAATTGTCTCCGCATAATGCCTTTCTCACCTGACAGCATGCCCAAAATATGTGAGATAGCTTATCAGCTTTGCCTCCAAGAGGCATCTGATAACACTTCTTTCAAAATATACTCGCTTCTCTTATTCAATAATCTTTGAGAGTTCCAAACAATCGAAAGCCATCAATTCTTCTTTGGTCTTCATTATTTTTGCCCAACTTGGGAAAGTGTATTAAAGACCTTAGAAGGTACAAAAATTTACTCTTGGCTGGTAACCAAATAGTGGATAGTTTGAGCCTATTCATGAAATATCTGTCAGTCTACAATGGCACATGACAACAACAACAACAACAACAACAACAATTATTCCCATAAAGATTTCAGTCAAGAAAGGTTTCTAGTAGTTCTAGCTATACGTAGTAGCACCCACATACAGGGTGGCCAAGAGTGTGAATCAACTCAGTGACACAAAACAACAACAAAATTAAGCGCTAGGCTAGATGAAGTATGAGTCTAAGAAAATTGGAAGTTGTAAGAGATGAAAGCAAAGACTTGAAGATAGATACCCTAAGATAAGCATCCTTCAGGAGAAGCATGGGCAATCTCCTCCCATGAGGTGGAAACCCTCTCCGTCTAAAAACTTGCTTCAGGGTTGACTATGGGTCAGCTTCGACTCAATGGTACTCAACAACAACAACAAGCATTAGAAATGGACCCTTCCTGGCAATTTTTCATTGAGTAGACACAGGATGTACTATTCCACGAATGACCAGTTGAAGAGGAATGTTGGTGCATTCACTGTAATAGAGAACCTTCTGAAGTGCCGTGCTCTCAGTGACAGGACAATATCCACACAACTGCCAGAAAGACCAGGTCAATTCAAATTTACTCACTAACCACTCAACTCATAGATAGCAATGATAAAAAAAAATCACATATGTTTTTACCAAATTCTGAAATAAAAAAAAATTCTGAAATCCAAAAATTATCAAACATGTAATCAAAGTGTGTTGACAATTTCTGGTGATTGGAATGTGAAAGCTGGACATGAAGAATAAGAATTAGTAGTTGGAAAATATGACCTCAGTGATGGAACAGCACTGGAGATAGCATCATAGAGTTTGACAAGGCCAATAACCCATCCAATGGCAATGATTTGTTTTTGCAGTGATATAAATGGTGATTCTATATGTGGACTTTGCCAGATGGAATGAACAGGAATCAAATGTGCTACATCTGTAGAAAGAGACAGTAGAAATCTCAAAATCATCATCAGTCAGAGCAAAGTCAAGGCTGACTGTGGAACAGTTGCTCCACCAATTGCTCCTATGCAAGTTCAAGTTGAAGTGGAAGAAAATGAAAATAGGTCCACAAGTGCCCAAATATGACCTTGAGTGTATCCCATTTGAATTTAGAGACAATCTTAAGAATAGAATTGAACCCAGAATTAGGACTTCAGTCCTCCTAAGTTGTGAGAAAACAAATCAGGAATCAAAAAAGGTTATTAAAGTTATTAAAAAGACGTGGTGGGGGAAGGGGGGAGACCAGAATGGGTATCTGAAGAGACACAGAAACTTGCCCTTAAACGAAAAGTAGTTAAAGAAAAGGTTAAGGGGGTGGGGTGGCAGGGAGAAAGTGTGCAACAATGAATGAATAGAAATCCAAAGTCTTTGTAAACTTTCATTAAAAGAAAAAAAAAGAAAAAAATTAAGAAAATTGTACCTCCTCTCAGTATTGTTTAACACAGAGACAAGGAATGATAAGGATTTAGTGCTTAAATGAAAAAGATTACACTGTTTTCAAAACAATCTTAGAAGCAATGAATGGACAAAAACAAAACCATTCCAAGAACAGTAAAGTAGAACAGAACAAGAGAATCAATAACAAGTATTTTAATAGAAAAGGTGCAGTTTGCAGAGATCATTGCTTATTTTTAGGTAAGTTTCATCACATACTTGGTAAGAAATGTTGAAAACTGATATAACCAGAGCTCACCGTATTGCATATGTAGTCTGTACAATGTGAGTAATTGCTTCCATAATAAGTAGTCCATTGTGTTGGTAATTTTAAAATGAAATAATAAATAAGCTTTTCCATCTTTGTATACCACTTCACTGAGACTTTAGAATAAAGAAATTAACAAATTGCATTATCATTATTTGAAATTGGGAGCTCAAAGCTGTTAAAAACTTGCCCCAGATTCCAAAGTGAAAGAGTCGAGGAATCAGACATTAAAGCCAGGGCTTTGTCAGAACAACCTGGCTGAGCCACTTCCC
>NW_006399756.1:12730731-12745735 GCF_000299155.1 Elephantulus edwardii | reverse complement strand
AAGTACAGAGAAGAGTTAAAGGCATTAAACATGTCTTCTTAGTGCAACGTCAGCATATTTTAGTGTATCTTTTAGGGGTAAAATGGAACTCTGCTGGTCTGGTTGGTTGGGAGTTGCACTGCTAGCCCAAAGGTGGTGCCTCTCTGCAGATTTTAAACTACCAGATTACAATCTGCACAATCTCCTCCATGCAATTTACAACTTCTGGAAACCCATTGGAGGGTCAGCTATGAGATAGTTCCGATCCAACAACGAGAGAGAATTAGGGTTTAAAACAGAACTTTGACAGTGCAGTGGGTTAAACATTGGACTGCTAGCTAACAGTGGGTCGTTTGAATCCACCAGTCACTCCCTTGGGGAAAGATGAGTGTGTCTGCTTCTATAAATATTTACAGCTTTGGAAAACCTACGGAGCACTTCTACGGGACCCCATGGCAGGAGCAATTCTGAGGGGCCCCATGGCAGAGCAGTTCCATGGGGTTCCATGGCAGGAACAGTTCTAGGGTGCCCCATGGCTCTACGGGGCCCCACGGAGTAGCTAGAGCGAGAATGGACTTCCTAACGATGGGTGGTGCCTTACTGCTTACAATATGGCCTTGGTGTGACATCATTGGCTCCTAGTTAAATACTACTTAATGGAGTCCTTTTTATTATGATTTCACCCCCCCCTGATAATATTGAAAAGCACAAAACCTGTTGCTTATAGTTATTTTGCTTCTCCCAGCGCTTTGTGAGTACCCATCGCCCTGAAGCAGCTCAACACAGATATTGAATTGAATCGGAATGTTTATCATTCCTTGGGTGACACCCAATAATATAATATCTTTGCTACAGAGCTTTAGCTACTATTTAAGACACAGTTGCGCTGCCAAATATTTGTTGTGAAGAATAAGCAAATAATTCCCAAACTGTGCAGGCAAGCACGTTACCACAGCAAACAGATTTTTCACTGGAAAGCTTGTCTCTTATGTTGAGAGACTTAAGAAGAATTCCACGGTGTTGGAAACGCAGCAGAAATAAAGATAAGATGACAGAAACATTTGTAAAACAAAGACCAACTGGCATTTCAGCGCTGAAACCTGGAGTGGTTTTTGTTCCCCATGGATTAATGCATGATGACTGTGGCAACAGAAGAGCACTGGGGGTAGCTTAGGGGATTCCCTGACTGTGCCCACAAAGCAGTTACAGAAGTCCACCCCGACTTACCCTTGAGAGTAGAACTGGACTCAGTAGAGTTTTCAGGAGACTTTGTTTTGGAGGACAATCACTAGGCTTTTATTCCAGGATACTTCTGGATAGACTCGAACTGTCCACCTTCCCATTAGCTAACCATTAACTGTTATGGCACCCAGAGATTCCTATGCTAACAAAACCATCTCTTACTTCAGCGGGTATGGAGGGGTGGCACAGAAGGAGAACTTTTGTGTCCCTCTTCTCGTCCAGTATTTCCTCAGTGACCATCGCTCACCTTTCTTTCCTTGTTTAGGGTAAAGGTTGACTTTTACCTGGATTTAGATGCTGAAATTGGGGACCTTACATGATGTGAGGTCCAGAGGGTCCCACAGTCATTCACCTGGAGCCAAGTAAGGCTACAGCCATTTTGGTTGACGCTAGTTGCTGAAATACAAAGGCTTTTGAATAGTATACAAAAGGATAGTAGTGGAGGCAAGCTCTGGTAAGCCTAGTGGCAAGAGGCTGCATTGCAATCCCAGAGATGAGTGGTTCAAATCCACCAGTTGCTTTGCTGGAGAAGGAGGGACAATCTCCTCTTGTACCAGTCAGATTTAGTTTGACGGCACACACACACACACACACACATAATAAAAATTTTTAAAACATAAAAAAATTTACAAAAGGATAGTCGTGGAGTGTGTGCCCTGTTGGATTGCTAACCAAAAGGTCAGCTGTTCGAACCCACCAGCTGCTCCATTGGTGAAAGATGAGCAGTGTCCTGTTGTAAAGATTTACAGTCCTGGACACCTGATGGAAGGTAGCTATGAGTTCGAATCGATTCAGCCACCGTTGGATAGCTCTATATGATTCTGAGTTAGGGACAAAAATTAGAGCAAGCAAGAGGCCATCGTCAGTGGTCACCAAGGATGACTGGCGTCAGCATCCCAGCAGCAATCACAGGCTGTCTCTTCTATGAGGCGGCAGAGAGGCAGTTAGAAGTGGCTTCTAAATATTAGCACCAGAGGCATCTGTCCAGTTAAAGAGCAACGCATATGAGGTGTCTGCGTTTCGTACTTTCAGAAACTGTTCAACACCCAAAGACAGATTTTCGGTTGTTTGTCACATTCAACTCAATGCTGACTCAGATCAGAACCGCTCCACTGGGCTTCCCGAGACTTCTCTATGTGGGTTCGAACAGCTAACCTTTCAGCTCGTACCTGAATGTTGAATTGTTCCGCATCACCATGGAACCCCAGAAGACCAGCTCAATCTCTAACCAGCTAAGCTGGTTCTAATGCATAGTGACCCTCTGGGATCTCTGAGACTAAATCGTCATGGGAGATGATTATTCCTTTTTTTTCTTCCTTGGAGCCACCACACGAGTGGATTCAAACTACCACAGATGAGCAACATTCGAGTTATCAGCCCAGCTTGCTACCCATGAGGCCACCAGACTAGCAGAGTAAGATGGAAAACTGCCTTATTATTTTAGGTACCAAAGCTTTGACTTAAAATTACCTCGTTAACTTCTCTAGGGCATTTTTACTGTTGTTGAACTAGACGCACTTTTAGAAATATGATTTAGCAAGGAGCTCAATTGTCCATTGTATTTACTTAGTGGACTCAATATCAAAGATCACAGGGATAGAGAAAATAACCAATTGTGACCTGAAAACTCACTCATTGCCGTTGGGTTAGAACAAACTCATAGCTGATTCACCAGCAGGTTTCCAGAGGCTGTCAATGACAGGAAACAGCCCATCTTTCTCCCATGGAGCTGTTGGTAGATTTGAACTGCCAACCTTTGGGTTAGTAGGACAATTCCCTGCAGATTAGGCCACCAGAGTTCCCAGTAACTTGCAACCCTTGTCTGAGTTGGTCCTCCTTTGCTACCTGGGCAATAAGAAAGGAGGCTTAAGGGGAGCTCTGGTGGCCCAGTGGCAAGGAGCTGCAACTACAATCCCAGAGGCGCACCGTTCGAATCCACTAGATGCTCTGCCGAGAAAGGAGGGACAATCTCCTCCTGTACCAGTCAGATCTGATTTGATGGAACACGCACACAAAAATAATAAAATAAAAATAAATTTAAAAAAAAACACACAAAAAAGAAAGGAGGCTTATTCCTTGCGTCTCAGTGAGAACTCCAGCCTTTCTCCCCTTCTCTTTCTTATTTTCTCCCACCTGATCTTCCTTTCCTCCACCTGCCGCCAACTTCCTCCACACTCATTCTTTGGCTCTTTCCAATTCAGAATGTTTTGAGCAGTGTAGACAAAACATTTTATTGTTTGATAAAAACTCCATTTTTATCCAAGGTTACATTCAGGTTACTCTCTGCAATACTGTAATTGTTGACTCCACATAAAATCACCTCCTCTGAAGTTTCTATGCCTAAAATATACCCTTTCATTAAAATAAAATGAAATTACTTATCAAAGGTGAACTTTGGGGAAGTAAGAGTTTCTTATTGAAGACATCTCACCACCCCAGCAAGACCCCAAGTATTTCTCAGTTTAGGTACAAAGGCTACATTCACTGAAAATACAGAAGCTCTGCAAGGCCATAGTTTCCCCTACGCATATGATGATTAAGAAGAAGGAATACCTTGATTTGACCACCCATTGGTCTGCTTTTATCTCTGTTTGATTTCCAGGGAGCTGGCTTCCAGCTTGATAAGAGTTACTGCCCTTATCTGCTGACCTGACCTTCACATTCCAGGTCCCTCTGGATGACCACTCTCTCCTTTTGCCTTCTGCTTTGACCTTGGTTTTATTAACCTTATTAACTCCAGCTAAGCCAGCCTCTAGCGGGAGGCAAGCTGCGCCCCCTCAGGCACTCGGCTGCCCCCTCCTGACACTGGCTGCTGCTAGTTAGCTTTGCCAGGCCAACAGAGAAAGAACAACGGAGAACGCACACCACACACCTTCTCCTGGTTAGTGTCTTCCCTCAGGGAGCCAGAGTTGAGTTCAAGTAGGTTAAAGCATTACATTTGTAAATTTGTAAAGGATCAAGTTGTGAAAAGAAGGGCAATCCTGTTCTTTGAGACTTTATTAGCCAGTAAATGCAATATGATACATTTATAGGAGTGAAGACCCAGATTTGTGAACTCCATGGAGCTCCAAAGATGTGTTTTATTTCATAGAGTTTATGGAATGATGGCAGCATGGGTAGACTTTTACAAGGCTCTCCATTGACTTGGAGTATTCATAAAGTATAAATGGCAGTGAATACTTGCAGGTCTAAGTATAATTTATATGCATATTTATCCAATTGCATGCAAAGACTCAAATCCATGTGTTTTTCATCTTGGGTTTAATTTTTAAGCTCTTTAGCTTGCCTTTTCTGATGTGAAAGTACAGTCAACTTTCTTAAAATGTTACCTGCTACCTAGCACAAAGCTGTTGTTGGTCAAAACAAAATGAACCAATGACATGAACAAACACTCTCATCTCTGAAAAGTGATATGAGGTGGCTTCAGCAAGCTCTTTGCAAGGATCAAATAAGTTGGGATTGAGTGGCAGAGCAATCAACTGGTTGGAATTTTGTTAAGAAAAATGAGCTACTGAAGCATTTTGCACAGAAGCTTTTTGAGATGATACCAAAATTTGCAGAATTCTATTTTGACATTGGTCCTTTTTTAAAACAAAAACAAAACCACAAACCAACAGGCAAGCTTTGGTGGCCTACTGGCAAGAAGCTGCACTGCAATCACACAGGTGTGCGGTTCAAATCCACTGGATGCTTTGCTGGAGAAGGAGGAACAATCTCCTCATGTACCAGTCAAATCTGATTTGACAGTACACACACACACACACACACACACTAAAAATAAAATAAAATAAAAACAACAAAACACCACAAATAAAAAAACACACAACAAAACTCTCTGAACAAAGAAAAGTAGGAATGTCAGGATTGGTATGAAGAGCAATCCAAGCTATTAAGAGTTGGGATCAAGCAGGCTAAGTAGGTAGATAGTTGGTTTTCGTTGTTAAGTCAGCTCTGGCTCATGGAGAACAAGACCAACAGAATGAAACATGGCTTGACCCCACACAACTCGAGTGGCTGTTGATAGGCTCACGTCCATTGCTGGACTACACTGTATTCTGAGTGGCCTTCCATTTAGGGGACTCATCTTCCAGCTCTCTATGATATAGTATTATATTGTGATCCATGGAGTTTTCTTTGGTTAATTTTCAGAAGTAAATGACAGGTTTTCCCTCCTTCCTTGGTTTGTTGTGTACCGTCAAGTAGGAACTGACTATAGCTGACCACCCAGCAGTTTTTCAGAGGCAGTAGATCACATGGGAGATTTCTCATCTTCCTCCTGGGGAACAGCTGGTGGGTTTGAACTGTAAACCTTTGCATTGACAGTGCAATTCTTGTTGGCCTAGTGAATAGAAAGTGATGCTATAAAGCCTAATTTGGGTGATTTTAATCTGCAGCCCACAGGCCTGCTTCTAATTGTTTTTGGTCAAACATTCTTCTAAGTGGCATAGCACTGGTCTGTGCATTGCTGTACAGAGGTAACTTGTGGTTCCCATGATGCTGAACACTGTGAGACTGATGTGACAAATATGATAATAGTTACCTATGGTGGAGTGTTTGGTGGGGCTCCCTGATTAAAACAAGTGTGGAAGCAGGAGTGGCATCCGCTTCCAAAATAGCTTGCCTCTGGAAATTCTATGAACTTGGAGAAACGGTGAAAGTTATCTAAGTGTTCAAGTCTTCCATTCATAGAGTCGCTATGAGTTGTCTATAACTCGACAGCACTTTACAACAACAACAAGAAGCTACTAGAGCTCCCTTCCTAGTCTGTCTTAATCCAGAAATTCTGCTGAAAGTGACCGATTGGTATTTGAAGTATGGGTGGCATCATTTTCAGCATTGTAAATCATGTAAGCCACCACAGTACACAAGCTGACAGACGGTTCGTGGTGATATCTGTGTGAATAATAGTTCCATGCTTATGCACGTAGCACTTGCCATCAAGTTGATTTCAGCTCTTGGTGATTCCATGCGCTGCGCAGTAGGCCTGCACTCCACAGAGTGTTCATGACTGGAGACCTTCAGAAGCAGATCCCAGGCCTTTCTTCCAAAACAAGCTTTGTGGGTTGTTGAAACCACCAACCTTTTGGTCACTCCCTAGTTTCATGTTGTCTGATTGAACAGATGGAGGTAATGTATGTTGAAAGGACTCTAATGTTAATTCTTTGGTGTGAAGTGTTTAGCTATTAAGTGGATTCCTTTGTAAATCAAATTTTGCGTCATTGCAAATATTACATGATGCCACTGTTGTAGAATGGGACTGTCCTTGGGGTTGGGGAGAGACTGAGTAAGATGGGTTCAATAATGTATACTGCACTGAAACAGAGGAGGGAGAAAACTGTTTAAAAGAGACATATAACTAGGTATTTCTGTCATCACAGGAGACTAGAGCGAGGGCTGCATGGTAGAGGGGACCTGGGGGAGGGTTTGTAAAACAATGAAAGAATCTTTTCTTTTACTTTTCCATAATTTTTGGACTCATGTACTTATAACTTGTTAGTCAAATTTGTGTCTTCTAGGTTGCAACACCCCCATGATACATCTTCAAGGATATGTACATGTACAGCCAAGCACAATCAATAAGAGTGCATCTGAATTCCAAAATCAATCTCCATAATAGTCTATGTGTTTCCTACTGCCAAAGGGGCCCTTTAGAGTAGTGAGAGAAGATCTTCACCCTGAAACCCACAGCGTCCCTTTTCAGCAGGAAGTAGCTAAGAGAATACGCCGTCCCCTTTTCCTTATGACTCAGGGTGAAGTCTCTCTCAGGGAGGAGTGATAGGGAATGGCAAAGGATACACTGACAAAGAAGATTAATCAGAACTGGCTTTGACAAGCACTGTGGTATTTGGACAAGAACAAACTGGGAGGAGGGTAGAGAGAATAGTGCAACAATGAATGAGTGGAAGCCCAAAATCTCTGTAAATGTTTATGAAAATTAATAAAATATAATTATAGAAAAAAAATTTTGCGTCATTGAAGTGTTGAGATATACTTTGAAGTTTTAAAAAGTTGGTTAGTAACTCAATGCTTGAGGTAACTCGTGGTTGCTGTGATACTGATGTGTCAAATGTGATAATGGTTACCCACGGTGGACAGTGTTTGGTGGAGCTTCCTGATTAAAACAAGCTTGGAAGCAGGAGTGGCATCCACTTCCGAAATGGCTTGCTTCCAGAAACTCTATGAATAGTACTCAGGTCTTTCTTTCATAGGGTCCCTATGAGTCGTCTACAACTCAACAGCACTTAACAACAACAACAACAACAACAACTCAATACTTAGTTATTTGTACCTCTCAGAGACTCTTAGATAAATAGAATCTAATAGATACATACATAGCTTTCAATTTTTTCTTTATGTTTTATCATAATCTAGAAAGTTAGCCAACTAAATTAGCAAGCAATTGATGAGCTAGGCAATAAATAAATGTAGGCAATTGGTTTAAGATGCATTCATTAGTTATTACTATTATTTATTCTTGAAGTGGGCTTTCCCCCACTTACACACATTGCTTTTACCCACTAAATCAAGCAGGTTTTAGTCAATCTCCACTGGTGATTACCATCCGTAGGATTTTCAAGGCTGTACATCTTTGTAGGAGGAGACACTTTCCTTATCCTTTGGAGCAGCTGGTAGGAGCACAGCTTACCATTAGGAAGATAAAGAAGAATGTGGTGGCCCGTCATATATTTCTGCTCTCATTGATCACATTCAAAACACTTGAGTCAATAAATCCAATCACACAGAATGGAGTTGGACATTCTTTGTTATCCCCTCCCACTCCCAGCTGCCCCCTGTTGGTACTGATGGTTAAAAGTTCAGTGGACATTCCTTCAACTACCTTTCTGTGCATTTCTCACAGCCACTTCCACACCTGTATGTATCTTTGTTGTTTACATAAGTGAGACTATAATTTTCTTAATGCTTTCAATCTGTTGTCACTCAATATGTCTTAGAGATCTTTCCAGGTAGTTACATATAGGTCAACTTCTTTGTCCTTGTAGGTACATAGAATTTCATTCATTACTGTTGAGTCAGAATTGTCTCATAGCTGGCCCTCCATTGAGTTTGCCAAGGCTGTAAATCACACTTAGATTACTTGTTCAGGGTACAGACTGTGTAAGTGTGTTAAAAAGATCTAACCTTGATGCACAACTTTCCTGATTTCAAACCACATAATACACCCTGTCCTTTTCAAATGACTTCTTCTTGATTCATGTATAGGTTTCATATGAACACAAGTAGTGTTCTAAAATTCTCATTTTTCTCAGTGTTATCCATAATTTATTTTGATACACCTAGTATCTATGCAAGGCACTATTCAAGTGCTCTTGCATAGCCAATAAAACACAAGTCAACAACTTTTTGGTATTCTCTGCTTTCATCCAATTTCTATGGCTGGACCATGGCTGCAACAGAAGACTCAGACACAGCTGTCATGAGCACGGCACAAAGCTGGGCAGTGTTTCAGCCTGTTAGACGGAGGGTTGCTATGAGTTGGAGATGACTCAGTGGTACTTAATAACAAATCCTTGCGGCAGTAACTTCTGTGACTGGACTTTCCTCTCCTATTCTTTTTCTTCCTTCTATTTGCCCTCTGGCTCACTTTATTTCCATAGTTTGTTACTTTTCGTTGCATTCAGGCTGAGATGAACTCAAGGCTGGCGTTCCATTGATCGGGTTTACCAGCCCGTCTTTTTCCCACAGAGCTGCTATTGTTGTTACTGACCTTCGAGTCAGAACTGACTCAGAGCTGACCCTTGAGGTGTTTGCAGGAAATTGCAGGAGAGGAGATCGCCCATCTTTCTAACTTGGGGCAGCTGGTGGAGTTGAACCAAGTGTCTCCATATTGGCAGTGCAACTCTTTGCCACTAAGCCACCAGAGCTCCCTGTAGAGCTGGATTCAAATCACCAGAGAGGTGTGATCTTTGAGCTGGTAGCGTCACTCCCTACCAACTATGCCACCAAAAAATTTCACGGCTTACAGGTGTACAGAGGGGAACTTCGCTCGCATTGTGCTATGAGAGCTTTGCAGAGCTGTGCGGCCCAGTTCCTGTCAATAGCCGTTGAACCTTGCTCAGGTATGTTCATTTCTCTACTCTCCGTCCCTTCTGCCAGACTGCAGGATCATCTGTTGCAATAGGAACATCCCTTCCCACACAAAGTATCAGCTAAAGACTTTGATTCCACTGAAATCTCAGTCTCTTCACTGCCCCCTCTCCCACTTTGCTTGCATTTATATGTGCTGGAATAAATTTCCAACTTATTTTCCAAAACCTCTCTCACAGTACTTTTCACTTCTCCGTGATTCTCTGATTTTTAATTTTTGGAACCAGAATACTACAATCCCTAAGAACGTGCATTACAAAGAGTAGGTCCAGAAGAAATGACTAAGTGAATGAACAACTGTTGTCATTTAATCCAGCCATTTCACCCCGTGATTCTTGGATTTCAAATTTCAAAGATTGGTGACATTGGAAGGGAAAAAATGGGGCAAGGGAAACTTGGAATTTTTTCTTTTTACCAAGTGAAAACAGGCTAATATCTATGGTCATCATTATCTCATAAACTACACTATAACAATAACATAAAATTGAGTTTAGCATGCACATTCTTAATTCAAAGGAGATGCTTCAGAGTAAAAGATTAGTCCTTCCTAAAGTGGATAGCTCAAAATCCACCAGCTGTACAAAGGAAGATAGATGGATAATCTCCTCTGAGGCAATTCAGAGACTCTGAAAACCCACTGGAGATGCAGCTGTGAGTCAGTTCTAATTCGACCCAAGCAATGAGTTGTTTGTTGTGTGAAATTTGCTTCACTGCTCTTGTTTTGATCATTTAGCAGCAGACAGTGGAAGTCTTACCGGGTACTGCCACAGTCCATGTCACTGAACAACCACTGAACTTGTGTAACCTTCCACTTCATGACAGCATCATCCACCCTAATAACGGCTGCCCATGGTAGGCAGTGTTGGTGGAGCTTCCAGTTTAAGATCTATTTGGAAGAAGGAGTGGCATCCACTTCCTAAACCATGTATCTTTGGAAACTCTATGAACCTGGAGAAATGACGATCGTCATAGAAAGGCTTCAGGCCTTTGGTTCATAGGGTCGCTGTGAGTAGAGCTTGACTCGACGGCAATCAACAACAGCAACAACAACAACAACAACACCTTCCTTAAAGCTTCTTGGTGCTGCATGGACCCTTCATAAGAATTATCTGTGTGAGTGTGACATGCAAACACTGGGAAGCAGTTGACTCTGATGGGGCAATTTTTACCCACGAAGTGACATCTGGGCTGGCCTTTGGAGGCAAAGGGAGAATAAAGAGGTAGAGGGGTGGGGCAGAGGAAAAGAGGGGTGCAGACACTGCACGTGGGGAGCAGTGACTTACCTGGCTCAAGCAGAGAGCTGCAGGAAGGGATTGTGGGCAGAGATAGGTGGGCGGCTAGATCCCAAAGGCATCCAGGGCTCTGCGAGGGAATTGAGACTAAGCAGATGGCGTCATCAAAGGATTTTAAGTAGGGCTGTGATATGATCAGATTTTTTTTTTTTAAAGAAAGACCATTTTGGAGTTAGTGTGGAGAATGGATTAAAAGGGTGAGAGAATGGAAACAGGAAGATCACTTTGGAGGCAGACTTTTACAATAGCCTCTTCCCTCTAGGAAGTAAACTCATCTACCCCCTGGTGAGGTTCAAATTAAGAATAAAAGGGCGAGGTCTTTTTTCTTAGGAAAAACTGAAGATGAAAGCAGAGATGCCTCATTAAGGCAAGTGCTCTCAAAGAAATGTCTTACTGAAAGGACATTCCTAAAACCTGCAAGGAGCTTGCGTTTGATTTCCAACCCCCCCCTTCCCCTTTTTGAGCCGGGTAACTATTTCTGGGACCTCTTGTGTTCAAACATTTTTCGTGGGCGTTTAGGGGGAAAATGCACAGTGAGTGCTAAGAGAATCTAATAAATTAGCTCTCCCTCCCTTGTCACTGCAGAATAGCGTTTTGCTGAAGTGCTAGAAGCATGATTATTTTTAACAGAAGAGAAGTCTTTAGAAATCATTTTCAGAAAGTCTGACTTGTTTTTTCTACTAGCGGATGGTTCTGAGTTCTCTTGCATTTATTTGTTATCTGCCTTTCTAACTGGGCAGCATTAAAGACACCCACTCTTGAATACCTAGCCCTAATGGCCTAATTTGACAATTTGTAGATGGTATTCTTATATTACCCTTTAGGACCTTAATAATTAGTTTTTCTTTAGTGCAGTATTAAAGCATTAAAGGTCATAAATTCCGCAGTCACCTGTATCCATTTATTGCTAATTTATTATGGAACATATCATAAAACTTCCCTTGACATAGAGGCCTCTTCATAACTATAAATCTTTTTCCAACTGTTTAGATAACTTATGCGTAAGTTCAAGAAGAGACCTCTAGGAGCAAATATTTAAAACAACTATTTATTACACGTTAATGGTGCAGGGTGGATAGCCACGAAGAGTCAGAGGGAAGGATTCATTTACAATCAGTATATTTATCACTTCAAACCCTGATAAAGATAAATTCGTTTTCAAGAGGAAAGAATGTTAAATGTCAAGTAGCTGTTTTACTAAGTGTTTTAAAGTGTCCGGCTGACTAAAGCCATCTTTCTAGTGAGTACACAACACAACACACACACACACACACACACACACACACACACACACGTAGGCACAAAAATGTTCCCACTGAGATGAAATGTGTCCCTCGTAACCTCAGTTAAAATGGAAAAGCTTTTCAAACTCTAAGGTGTCTATTTTTGCAGCACAACAACATGGTGCTATTTGAGAGGGTATTTACCTTCCTTTTCAGGGTGTGGAACTGATGGATATAGTAAAGGGGGGGGGAAGAAGCCCCCTCAGAGCCGTGGAAAACATCTCGTTCTTAAACCTTTTATTTTCCACATCTGCACAGAAGGGAGAGGAGATTCAACTTGCTTGACGCATGAATGTGCAGAATGAGTAATTTGCTGAACATTGCATGGCTTCCATGATCTTTGCGTAGAGTTGATGCTTGTATGAGAGAGTTACACTTTGAGACTTCCCCCTTCCCCCCACACTTCCCCCCAGAGTTTGACTTTGTTGTTCCTGTGCACCGTAGAGTCATCTATGACTTGAAACGACTGCATAGGACAGAGCAGAGCCACCCCATAGGGTTACTCGAGCTGTAATCTTTATGGGAGCTGACTGCCCCATCTTTTCTCCGACGGAGCAGACACTCCTGCGTTGGAAGGTTGGGTTACAGCAAAGCTAGTAACTCTTTTTGCCACCGAGATTCGAAGCTTTAGCTTAACTTGATTTTGTTCTCTGAAGCCACAGTGGTTAGCCAACAATATTGCACTTTTTACAATATTATGATTTGGGGCAATAAAAATATCTTGCTTATCTCAATCCAGAATAAGAGATGCATAGTAAAGAGGTCTAGGGAGGGCAAGGACTGTATAACAATGAAAGAACTTTTTTCTCAAAGAAAAAAGGGATCTGGGAGGGGAAGAGGGGGGCAGGGAGGAAAATGTGCAACAATGAACGATTGGAAACCCAAGTTCTTTATAAACTTTCATTAAAATCTCAATTTTTAAAAAAGGGAAAATATCTCACTTGGAAACCCAAGTTCTTTATAAACTTTCATTAAAATCTCAATTTAAGGAAAAAAAGGGGGGAAATATCTCACATATCTCAAATTACACATATAATTACCAAATATCTTCTCAACAACGAGATGTCTTTCTACTTTCAACAGAGTTTCAATCCTGCCTTCAGTCCTTTTGTTAATCAACCAGTTAAGTTAGTTAACCAGCTCCATAAAATGTTGAATGTTTTGTATGAGTTTTCAGCTCAGTCTGAGGCGTGCTTTGGGGCTCAGATTTTAAACACACGTGAACTTGATGTCTAACTGAGCTCCACTGACAAGTCCACTACAGATGGCTTGGGCGAAAGGCTGTGGCAAAATGGAAAATTATACTAAAACCCACTCTCACAAACCATTGAACAGCACAGAAGCCTGGCCTGCTGAAGTCTTGCTGTCTAAGGTGAACAAGGAGCTAAAGAAGAATCCAGTCCCCAGCAGGCCTGGCACTACTCTCCCTGCAGAGAACTTCCTTGTCCACCGTGGTGGTATAGAGAATCAGAATCTACAGTAGAACAAGATTTCCAGGTAACATTTCTACATACTTGGAAGTTGTAAGACTCACCTGAGGACCATGTTACCTTTGAAAGTCATTCAGTACACTTGGTTCTGAAGCTCCATCTGACATACTTTGGACATGTTGCAAGGAGGGATGAGTCCTTGGAGAGGGACGTCATGCTTGGGAGGGTGGAGGGATGGCACAAGAGAGGAAGACCCTCGATGAAATGGATTGATTCAGTGACTGGGGTAATGGGATGGGTGTGTAGGAGACAAACAACAAGGTTGACTCAGGTTAGAGCAGGGTTCAGGGGTGTTATATGTAGGGTTGCTCTGAATCCCAAAGCAACTCAATGGCACATAACAAACCACCACCACCACTTGGTAGGGCTATGCAACTTCTCAGCAGGAGGTGGTACTAGTATGAACCAGTTTGACATCCTGGGAGAAAGAACTAAGATAATTGGTGTTGAAGGGTTAATATTTGAGAGTTAAGGAGTTGCTTCATATTGGCTATTTATTTTCAATTTTAATTTTTTTACTATTCTTTAAATGCTACTTTATTTGCAAAATTTGAATACATTGATTTTGAGAACAAATTCTTCCAATTTCCCTTACACCTCCCCATCAAATTGTACAAGTCCATAAATTGGTGGGTTTGAACTACCAACCTCTTGATTAGCAGCTAAGAAGCTTAGCCACCAGAGCTTCTTATTGGAATCGGTGCGTTTGAACTGTGGTGTTGATACAGAGTGACATATTGTCTGGGAGAATCAGTCCTTGGAGAAAGACATCATCATATTCGGGAGAGTAGAGCATCAGTGAAAGAGATGAAGACCCCCAACAAGATGTATTGACACAGTGACTGAAACAAAGGGCTTGAGCATGGTGTTGACCTTGAGGGTGACACAAGGGAGGATGAGCTTTTAATCTATTGTTCATAGGGTCATTAGTCAGCTCCAACTCATAGTAACATTAAGCAACAGAACAAAACTCTGTCCAATCCACCATCCTCACAATCTCTGTGGTGTCTTTAAGCCCATTGTTTCAGTCACTATGTTAATCCATGTGTGTATGTGTATGAAAGAACTCTGGTGGGTTAGAGTGTACTATATCAGGTCGCTAACCAAAAGGCCAGCAATTGGAGTCTAACAGCTGCTCTGAGGGCTAGACAGTCATCTCTTGTAAAGAGTTGTAGTTTGGTTGCTGTCAGGTTCTGTCAAGTCAACAATGACTCATAGTGACCCTATGAACAAGACATCTGAACCCTGCCCTATCCTGTGCCGTCCTCATCATCTCTGATACACTTGAGCCCTTTGTTCCAGTCCCTGGGTCAGTCCATCTTGTTGAGGGTCTTCTCTTTCTCTGACCCTCCATCTTTCCAAGCATGATGTCCTTTTCCAAGGACTGACCCCTCTTAGCAACATGCCCAAAGTACAGCCTCAGAAACCTGATGGAAGGTCCCTGTGAACTGGATCTGACACTTGGAAATGGGTGAGTACACACATATGTACATATTACAGCTCTTGCTCTCCTGGAGAACCTAGTCTTAAGACAAGGTCCATGCACACCCATGTTTATTGCAGCTTTGTTCACAATAGCAAGGAGTTGGAAACAACCTAAGTGCCCATCAAC
>NW_006399756.1:12723521-12729511 GCF_000299155.1 Elephantulus edwardii | reverse complement strand
AGGGAGCTCTGGTGGCCTAGTGGCAAGATGCTGCACTGCAATCCCAGAGGTATGTGGTTCAAATCCACCAGATGCTTTGCTGGAGAAGGAGGGGGCAATCTCCTCCTGTACCAGTCAGATCTGATTTGATGGTACACGTAAAAATAATACAATAAAAATAACAACAACAAAAAAAGAGTAGACAGCATACTTTAGCCAGTATGAAAGTCAACATTTAGCAACGTCTTCAGCTGAGAAAAATGGTATCTGAGTTTGTGTTCTCTTAACAGGAAACCACCATTGTAAAGTGTCTGACGAGGAACAGAACTAAAGGCGTTTTTGATAATTTGCAAATTTCATATTTCTCTACCATTTCCTCTTAAGACTTATATCCTCTTAAGACTCAGTTTCTTTTCCTCTTTGCTTCATTTCCCTGACAAAAATTATCTTCAGAAATGTGAATCTTCCTGCAAGCTTTACCAACGTGGCGGTTTCAGCAGGATGTCTCAGAAAACGTGGTAGCTCAGAAGCAACTGAGCTGTCGTCAGCAATATTTATAGGCACTTAGATTCGTGTGAGCTCTTTTTCAGGCTGTAAAAGCTTCCACCCAAGTCTCCGGCCTATTTGGGGAAAGTGAGTACTGAGATGCTCCGTCCTATTTGGGGAAAGCTATTCTTGTATACACTATACTATATGAGAGACACCACTACAGCTCCTTAACTGTTCAATGTTCCTCGCACAGCACAGCCGGATGACCAGTGACAATTGCTTTTAAGCTACTCTTCTTTGTTACATACCTTCCTCTGGAGCTCAGTCCAAGCGCATAGCTATCAGCGTGTATATACTGAAAAGCAAGAGAAGGCAGCGTTATTTTTTCAGTTGCTATCTGCACCATGGCATACACTGTTGTTACAATGTTACAAGAAGCCCTATAAAATTCTGGGGTGCTCGCAAATGGATACCCTATTACTGCAGAAGAGACTGACTGATGACCTGGACGATTAATTCTCATTTTATTCTATGTGGCCAAAACGCCAACCCTAAGAATTCTATTCCTCTAGGAAAATCATACCATTTTCAAAGGTTGCCTTATTTTAGTATAGTAGATGTTCTTTGGAGATCCTTGAGTGGTGATGCAGTTTGTGTTCAACTGCTGCTACTAACCCAAAGGTTGGTAATTCAAATCTTCCTGGATGCTTGGCAGAAAGATGTGCTGGACTGCTCTATAAATACTACAGCCTAGAAAACGCCAGGGGGAAATTCCACTGTGCCACGTGGGATCACTAGGAGTTGAGATAAACTCAATGGTACCACAAACTACGCAAACGTTGACAGTTCAAACCCACTTAGCTGTACCACAAAACAAAGGCCTGGCAACTGCTTCCATAAAGTGAACAACTGAAAAAACTTTATGGGACAGCTCTACTCTGTAACACACGGGGTAGCCATCAGAATCAACTTGACAACAATGGGTTTGATTTTGGTTTATATGCTATTTGATTAAAATGCTACAAGTTGTACACAAAAAGCTGGCAGTTTGAACACAACCAGTAGTGACACTGAAGAAAAGCCCGGTGATCTATGTCCGTAAAGATTATGAGTAAGAAAACCCTATGAAGCAGCTGTACCTTGTAACACTGAGCTATGGGCAATTGGAATAGATTGGGCAATTGGAATAGATTGCGCAACAATGGGGTTTGTTTTGTTCCTATTCATTCATAGTTAAAATGTTCCATGGTAAAAAAAAAAAAATTAGGTTAATAATATGAAGGCATTTCCATCAACATATGTCTGAAAGATCTTTGCAAGCCTTGGTGCATAGCTCATTATGAAAGAGAGATATTCCAAAAGGTTAATGTTTATTTTTAAAAGGGTGATTTCTTAAATTACAGTTTTAAAACATTAATAATTGCCAGTGGTTTCAGACAGCCTTCCTTTTATCAAGGAGCTGGAATCTCTTGGTCGACTAGCCCTCCTTGATCTTAGTCTGTGTGGATTGTTTAGCTTTACTTGGTTCCACGGGGACTCTTCCAAAGTTATCACAAGCTTCGGTTTAATACAGAAGAGAGAGGATCAGAACATGTCAATATAACACTGTTAATGTTTTCCACGTTTATGATTCCAGGGTCAAAGGCAAACCTCTTATTGTATTAATAATAGCAAAGCAAAAATAGGCTTTGTAGTTGTGAATTCATGGTTTTTAAAGAACAATTTCCCTATGTTTTTATTAATTCAAGCCATCCATTGAGCCACTCAAGGAATCTATTATGTATTCCATTGATACATCTCACATTTTACCTTTTGGAAGACTATGAGAGTGGAAATGCGTGTGATTCTTTGCAGCCATCAGCGTAGGGTTTTTCCTTTGTTCAAAAGTTATATCAACTTCTAACATTAAAAGTTAAGCTTAGTCAAATGAAAGTGAGAGCGACATCGTGGAATAATTAAGCATAAGTTTTCCTCTGCCTGTTATTTGAAGGAGCAGTAGGTACTGAATATTTCTTAGCCTTCTTTCCTCGAGAACTTGGTGATTCCCATTGACATGTGTTTTGCTGGGAATGTACCTTTTTGATGGGTTTTATTTTATTTGTATTTTATAAATAGCCATTTTCATTTGTAAGAAATGGCAAATATCTAGTTGAGATACAGAAGCTGAAAATTCATACTCAATCCATATTGACTAGTGGTCAATATGTGGGTGGACCTGTTGGTGTAGGGGTTACTCATCTGGCAGTTAACCAAAGGCTGGAGGTTCGAATCCATCAGCTTCTCTGAGGGAGGAGGAGGAAGAAATCTGTTCCTGTTAAGATTTACAACTTCAGAGGCCTGTTCACTCACAGTTCTAGGTTTGGATCTTTTTTTATCATTAGTTTGGGTTATATAACATGTAATAATGCATAATACTATATCTCCAAAAGGGATATAAAATGTTTAACATTTCCCAGCTTTTCCTATTTTATTTAATTGCTCTTTCATTCTTATGAGCAGCTCCTTAATGAGAGCTCTAGTTAAAATGACCCTGGTCATGTTTTTAGGAAACAGGCCTTCAGATGAAAGGTGGGGAAGACAATGTGGTGAGGAGCAACAGCCTTGGGGGACCTTCACATTTTCTTGCACAGACTTTTTGCAAGTATCACTCCTCTTGCTCAGTTACTCCGATTAATAAAACCAGCCAATGACTTATTAAGAATTTACTATACGTTCCAGGAGCTCTAGTGACATAGTCTGTAGAGAGTCACACTGTTGAAGGTCATACCTCTCTAGTGATCTGAATCCATTTCCTCCCAGGCGATTTACAGCCTCCAAAAAGCCCGCTGAAAGATCAGCTGTGAACTGACTCAACAGTCATGAGTTTAGAGTCTTTTTTTTTTTTAAAAGAAATTTTTTTTTAAATTATGTGCAATAGGAATTTTGATGGTATAATAGGTTAAGCTTTGGGCTGCTAACTGAAAGGTTAGTGGTTTGAACCTACCAGTCGCTCCTCAGGGGAAAGATGAGACAGTCTCCCTCTATTAACATTTCTAGCCTCAGAAACTCAATGGAGGGGCCCCATGAGTCAGAAAGGCCTTCACTCTCTAAAAGAATGTTAACTGCCCTGTACTCAGCATTTCATATACACTACCTTGTTCCCTCTAAAGCAGACCTACATGGATGGTAGTACAGGCCATGTATGAAGGTTAAATGGGAAGCCTTTTAGCTCTGTAAATGTATACTCCAACCACGATTCAAACAAACAAGTCAGGTTTCCTAAATGTTATTACTGTTGTTTTTAGCTATCATTGAATTGACTATAGATCACAGTGATCCTTTGAACAAAAGATTTGAACCTCGCTCTCTCCTGTGCCATCCTCACACTCTCTGATACGCTTGTGCCCCTTGTTAAAGTTACTCTATCAATCCATCTTGTTGGGGGTCTTCATCTCTTTCTCTGACCCTTCACTTTCTAAGCATGATGTCCTGTCCAAGGGCTCACCCCTTCTAACACAACACCCAAAGTATGTGAGAAGAAAAATTCCATCATCCTTGCCTCAAAAGAGCACTTTGGTTGCATTTCCGCCAAGACAAACTCATTAGTTCTTTTGGAAGTTCCTGGTGTATTTAATAGCCTTCTCTACACCCTTCTCTAACACCACAACTCAAAAGCATTGATTCTTCTGTCATCCTTATTCATTGCCCAACTTTTAGATGCATAAGAAGTAATGGAAAAGACCATAGCTTGGATCAGGTGCACGTTAGTCTTAAAACTGACATTGTTAAAATCAAACAAACAAAAACAAAAAACACCTGACATTGTTGCCCTTTAGCACTTTGGAGAGGTCCTTGAGAGCAGATTTCTCCAGTGCAACACATCTTTCGATTTCTTGACTGTTGCTACCACGGGTGTTGATTGTGGAATCAAGTAAAGTGAAATCATTGCCAGCTCCAGTCTTTTCTCCATCTATCTGTCAAGATGTTACCTATCGGTCCGGTGGTGAGGGTTTTTATTTTTAGCTGCCATCAAGTTGGCTCCAGTGTGTGCTAACCCCCCACACAACAGAACAAAGCATTTCCTGGTCCTGGGCCTCTTTCCAGGGTATGCTTGGGCGCACTGCAGCAGTCGACATGTTTCCAATGCCTTCCAACCTCGAGTGTGCACTTCCAGCTCCAAATCAGACAGTACCCACTGTGATCCACAGGGCTGTCAGCGGCTCATTTGCACAAGTGCATTTTTAGACCTTCCTTCCTGAGCTGTGTGATGGCACCTCTGAAACCTGTCCACCATCTGTGACCCTGCTGTCTGAAAGCTGATGGCATAGCTCTTAGAACTCTGGCAACACGCAAGTCATCAGAATATGATAATTCTACAGACAAATGATTGTTATTATCCACCGGTGAGCTCAAACCAACTCATCACAGACCCTCCAGTGATTTTTAGAAGCTGTAAATTGTACAGGAGGAGATCACCCATTTTTCTCCCATGGGGCAACTGGTGGGATAAAACTGCATTGGAACTGCAATTCCTTACCACAAAGCCACCATAGCTCATAAGTTGTTGTGGTTGTTAAGTGCCGTCAAGTCGCAGGCGACTCATAGCGACCCTATGAAGGAGAGTCCTTGACACTTGGGTGCCTTTCATCCTCTCTCCAGGTTCATAGGGTTTCCGGAGGCAAGCTATTATGGAAGTGGATGCCACTCCTCCTTCCACGCTCATAAGTAGTGGCTCTAAATTATAATGTCTTTTGAATTCTTCCATTTAACTAACTGTACCAAGAACACAAAATGGGTTGAATACCTTTGTTTAACCTCCTTCTTTGGAAGGAGCCCTGGTGATACTTGATTGCCTGGAGCTCTGATGGCCAAATGGTAAATAGCTACTCTGCAGTTCCAAAGGCACATGGTTTGAATTCACCTGCTGCTCCACTAGAGAAGGGTGAAGAATCTTATTGCCTCTGGAAGCCCACTGGAGAGTCCACTATGAGTCGGTTCTGACTTGACAGCACACAACAACAACAACAACAACAATAACAACAACAGATCAGTGATCTGAACTTAAAAGTGGTTTGAACCTCTCTGAGGGAGAAATATGGGACCATCTACCTGCTTTTACAAAGATTTGCAGCCTTGGAAACCTCAGGAAGCAGTTTTAGTGTTTAGAGGATTGCTACGAGTTGGAATCAATTTGACAACAATATTTTTTCTGTTTTGTTTTAATCCCTTTTATAAGTAAGCTCAACCAAGGGTTCTGTGTAATCCTGTTGAAATATGTCAGTGTAAGAGACTGAAGAAGACCTTGTGCTCTTGGGAGGTAGAAATGACAGAAGAAGAGAAGGAGGTGGCATATCATGAGGGGTAACAGCCGGGGGACAGGTCCTGGTCCTCAGCCCTTGTCCAGGCATCAGAGCCTAAGCCCTTGACCCTCCTTCCAAAGTCATTCCACTTCCAGGTGCTTCTGGACAGTGTTTTCCAGACTGGAATGCTCTTAGAGGGCAAACTTCTTCCAAACACTTGTAGTTAATGTCTGTCGTAGAAAC
>NW_006399756.1:12678348-12723421 GCF_000299155.1 Elephantulus edwardii | reverse complement strand
AGATGGTTATCATGTATATACATACCGTGGAGGTATGGTGTTTCACATGGAGGTGCTAATGCAAAGTGTAGCAGTTCAAATCCACTAGTTAAAGAAACATGGGGAATCTCCTACCATTGAGCTTTAGGTCCTCAGCATCTGATGGAGAATCCTTATGATTTAGAATGGACTTGATGGCAGTGGACTTGGTTTTGTTCGTTTTGTATGTGTACACGTGTCAAGATGTGTATATGCACATGTACATACTGATATATGCATACACTAACAACCATATGTATGCATACGCCATTAGCCCAAATGTGGTTGTTGCAGTTCACCCAGATGCAGCTAGGAAGAAAGGCTTGGTAATTTGCTTCCAAAAAAATCAATCATTGAAAACGCCATGGAGCATAGCTCTACTCTGGCACAAATGAGATGGAACGGACTTGACAGCTGCTCGTTGCGTGTATGTGAATAAGTGCGTATTTCTATGTCTGTATGTACACAAATACACATTTGTATTCAGCACATCAACTTTATGTATAGTACTGAGAGACATTTTCCCCCTTAACAAAATAAACCTAAGAGGTTTTGTTTGCTTGTTTTTAAAGGAATAAAATAAAATTTGCTAACAGGGATTTAGCAACAAGACAGTGCTGCTTGACTATGTTGCTAATTCTGAGAGTATTTGTGAGGGACAGGTTTAAGAAACGCAGCTCCAGCAAAAGCTTCTTTTTGTGTCTGTCTTTCAGCCCTTTGAGGCTTAAAGGTGGGTGTCAGGATTCTGAAGAACATGGGGAGCATTCTTCCCAGAATGGACTTCTTCCCAAATATCTTCGCTCCCTCGTCAGCCCCAATCTGACCCCACACACGGACAGAGCTCTGTTTGAACTCTCACCCCTGTTTGTGAGTAAAACACCTCATAGCCAAAAAGCCTCAGAGCAGCTCACTGAGCTCAGGCGCGCCATTTGGGGAGACACAATCACAACAAAACATGGACATCCCCACCCCCAGTTCTCTCTCTGTCTGTCTCTGTCTCTGTGTGTGTGTCTCCCTCTCTGCTTCTCTCTCCTTCTCCGTTATATTTCAAACCATTCAATATAAAGAGAGAAAGAAAAAAACCTCAAGATAAACCAGGCCATTTGGAAACATATTTTGGTTCAGCTGATGAAGTCTCTAGTTTTTCCTCTTTAAAAAAAAATATTAATAATGAAACCAAGGAAGTCAAGGAGCAACTCCTTATTTTAGTCTAATAGCATTGCAAGGAAGTCCCATTCTTTTAAGAAGTGTCCTCAGAGTGAAGCAGGTTCACTTTTCAGAGCAACAAAAGCCTCCTGGGAGTTTCTGAGTGTTCCATTCAAGATTGCGATTCTCGGTAAGAGGCCTGACAGATGTGATTGTCATAGTGTGCTGAGACTAAATTACTCTGGCTACGGGCTACAAAGTACTGAATGCTGAAACTCCAAAGTTCTTTTTTTCCACTCTGTCCCCTTCTCCAAACCCCTGAAGCATTTGTTTTGTAAAATCCTAAAGTAGAAACACATTTCTGGGCCATAATTTCAAACAACCCGTCTCTTTTTGAACTCAGCAGCCCTGATGCATTAACACAATAGCATATCAAGTTCACAAAATTTCAGATAAACCACGTTCGGGCTATAAACTGACCAGAAAAAAAAAAGAGTCTTAATTTTTCCCACATCTCATTTCCTTTTCCCACGCTGCTTTAAGAAAGTCCAGCTTTGCTAGGCTTTGGGGGGAAACTACTACAGATACAAATGATGTTGCATGGTGCTTGATTATATTCTCAACTTAAAGTAAGTGACCTGACCCATGAGCCTGAAGTCAGCTGAAGACCATCCCAAGGCAAGAAGTCATCTTGACAGCACTTGGCATTTTGCAAGGCACACAGGAGGCATGGCAACTGATCATTCCAGAAAATAAGTGATTAGATTAAAATTTGGGCACATTAACTGCTACTGATAGGGCAATGGTGGTGTTTGTTGTTAAGTGCTGTTGAGTTGCTTGCAACTCATAGTGACTCTATGTACAATAGCCCTAAAACTTGCTCTATCCTGTGCCAACTTTACCGTCTCTGACACATTATCCCTGTCACTGAATCAATCCAGCTCATCGATGATATTCCTCTCTTTCTCTGTCCCTTTTCAAGGACTGGCCCCTCCTTGCAACATGCCAAAATATGTCAGATGAAGTCTCAGAATCCTTGCCTCCAAGGAGCAGCCCGGTTTTACCCTCTCTAGGATGAACCTTAGTTCTCCTGGCAGTCCATGGTATATTCAACATTCTTCTCCAGTACCACAGCTCAAGGGCATCAATTATCTTTATATCATCCCTCATCATTGTCCAGCTCTATGATGTATAGCAAGCAATTGCAAAGACTATGGCCTGGGTCAGGTGCACCTTAGTCTCCAGGCTGATGTCGTTGCTCTTCAGTACTCTGGAGAGGTCTCTGATAGCAGACTTTCCCAATGCAATTCATCTCCTGATCTTCTGGCTGCTGGTACAAAGAGCATTGATTGTGTAGCCAAACAAACTAAAGCTGTTAACAGTCTCAATCTCTTCACAATCTATCATGATGCTGCCAGTCAGCCCAGTGGTAAGAATCTTTGTTTTCTTGATGTTGAGCTTAAGTCCGTATAGAAGGCTGCACTCCTTGACCTTCTGGTTATGGAGTTGAATTCTGCCCTCCTCCACAGTGGTGGCCTGCGTGTGAGTTGGGCTGCTGCAGCATGCCCGCCACTCATCTGTCAGTGGAGGTTTGCATGTGTCTATGTAACCTGTGGATATTTCAGCAGAACTTCCAGACTCAAACTAGGAAGAAAGGTCTAGTGGTCTACTTTGGAGAAATCAGTCTTGAAAATTCAATGGATCACAATGGGCTCCATGATTTAGGGGTCAAGTTGATGGCAACTAGAACTGTCATTTAGATTGAAACTCTGTCCTATGAACTTGTCTTTTCCAATCCTCTTTGAAATAGAAAGAAAAATAATAAAGAAATTACAGTGCCACTGCCCTGAGCAACAATGAATTAGTAACAATGAGGTGTCTAATTGAATGTGCTAGAGAGAAGCCCTGGGTGGTTTAAACTTAACATGTCAAGCCACTAGTCATAAGACTGGCATTGTAAAGCCACCAGCCACTTGATAAGAAATTTCCTCCAACTAAGATTTATAACCTTTGAAACCTAATGGAGGTTTTGGGCTCGGAGGTTTAACGTGCTGAAAGCTCTTAAAATCTATCACATTGCTTTAAAAAGGTAACTTAAAATATTTGTGCCCATTAAAGGTTGCTCAGCTAGGGAGTTTGGGTGTCTGGTCCACAGGGACTCGCACTGCCGAGCCAAAGGCTGCTCTTCACAGATGGTTCCAATCTTTCAGCAGCTCTTGAGAAAAAAAGATGGGCCGTCTCCGTCCACGTGCTTTACTGCCTTGGAAATTCAATGGAGAGTCAGTTAGGAGTCAATTCCCACTCAATGGCGGTGGGGGCAGAGAGAGAGAAGGGAAATAGATGACAAAGTCAAGCATTATTATGCCATTATGGCTGAATTTTTTATTATTTATTTGACTGAATCTGATTGTCTTTGAGTTAATTTCATTTTGTAAAAAAAATAAGGCATCAGAGCCCCAGAATAGCGGAAAAGAAAAACGGGAGAACTCAGGCAAAATCCTTTTCAATCAGGTCCCCGAATATTTGAATGTTTTCTTACTGTCCACATGATTTTTAACTACATGGTGGTAGCTTAAAACGTAAGAAAATACGGACATCATTTTGGGGGAGAAATGTGCAAATTTCTAAGAGAGGGAGAAGAAAACATGATTTATTCCGTTTTGCTGGCATTTCTCGTTTCCAGGTGTTCACCTTTTGATCCGGCTACAGGCAATGCTTTTCTGAAGTGATTTCTGAGGCTGTCTGACAGCATTTATAGTCCTCTTGCACAATCTTGTTAATGTGCTAAACGGCACCAAATTAAGCGACTTAGTGGCCAGAAAGAGTCCAACAGGCCCATGGGTATCAGGAGTGTTTTGCTACTTGCTACCTCTTGTGTTCACTGCTCAGAAAGTAGAAATAAAGTTTGTTGATTCTCTGATGCCTCAAGTGGTGGATTTGGAGGAAGCTTAGAGATCTAGGACAAGTGTGAGGTGATTCCACCATCTCAAATGAGCTGGAAGGAGCACTGGTGACGTAATTCCTGCGGCTACAGCAAAGACTACTGGAAATCAGGTTCAAGATCTTTTTGGGGAGGAGGCAGAGCTATTACAGAGCCTAAATTCACAGCCTTCACATATTTCCTATGCCAAATTCAGAGTCTTTATAGGAAATGTATAGGACTTTGAGACCTGGAATGGAAACGTTTTGATTCCCCAGGAAACATTTTGATTGCCAAGCCTGATTTGAGACCCTAGTTCCCACAATGCCCCCCATCCCAGTACCCTTCGTCCTAGAGGAGAGATCAGCTTCCCTTTGCCTGGATAGCCTCCTAGCTTCCCCACGGCAGCTGCTATACAAAATGAAAGACATCTTCTCAAGATTATCTATTAACCTTCATTGTTTCTAGGCTGATGGGCAGGTCTCAACCACACCTTATGCAAGAAAACAGAGCCCCAGCTCTGGGATAGACCAGTTTACGCACAGAAGGAGCTACAAGCAAGGCAGGAACCGAGAGGATGTACATCACGGACTGGCTCTCGAGTTGGCTGTCTTATAACTGGGGCAGAGTGTAAAGACAGTCAAGAGAGAATTTGTTGACGAGGAATCATTCACTCACAACTCGGGACTTGTTATTCTGCCAGGACCCATGCAGCCAGTCCTCAAGGCTTGGGCATGGAGCTAGCGTAGATGTAGTGGAGGTACTGGACATGCTTCTGCATAAAATCAAACAAGATAGAAATTCAGGGAGGGAGGTGGAATGGATTGTCTTCTGTGAAAATGGGTAACCTACTACCTGAATACATTTTCTGCGATGTCCCAGGACACACTCATTGTATGAAGATAATGAGAAATCTACTGCCACCTTTAAAAAACTGTGTGGTGGCTTTCTTCAGGTTCCAGGTGATGACAGAAGATATTCCAACAGAACTGGGCTCTCTTGTTTCAGGGGAAACAGAGAAATCCAGAATGGCAAAACCAGGTGACTATAATTTCGAAAACGGGCTATAAAGATGGAGGAGCAAACAGAAAATACTGACATTATAGCAATCTGTGGCAACAACTGGTTGAGCATGAGTTATGCGGATAACCTACTAGTTATTACTCAGCTAACATCTACCTCCTGAAAAATGTAAGTTGTCAAGCAAAACGATGATGCCAGCCATTTTAAGGGAAAACTGTAGTTTCTGTTTCCAAATCCCCATCAATTCACAGGCCGCAGAGCCCCTGCATCTACAGGAGGGTGGTTCACTAGATCAGTGATGCTCAATCAGGTTCATTCTCCTTCCGGGAACACTGTGCAATACCTGGAGACATTTTTGGTTGTTACAATATTTATGAATGATGCCACCAGCCTTTGGTGAGTAGAGGTTAAGACAGCAGGTTAATACACTACAATGGCACAGGATAACTCTTCACAAACAAAGAATGATCCAGTCTAAACTAGCAATACCCCTGAGGTTCAGCAGCTTTGAGCTGGAGGAAAGTCCTTGAAATGTCACCATAATGTACATGACACTCAATGCCCCCTAGAATGGATTCTGACTCAGAGTAACCCTCAAAGACAGAGTAGATCAAAACAACTATGATTTATCATCTCACCCAAGTCAGAATAGCAAAATTTAACAGAACAGCAAGCAACAAACACTGGCGAGGTTGTGGAGAAACTGGAACCCTTATTCACTGTTGGTGGGGGTGTAAAATGGTGTAACCACTGTGGAAGGCAGTATGGTGCTTTCTCAAAAAGTTGCAAATAGAGATGCCAGCAATTCCACTACTGGGAATATACCCCAAAGAGACAATAACTGCCACCCAAGCAGATATATGCACACCCATGTTTATCGCAGCTTTATTCACAATAGCAAGGAGTTGGAAACAACCTAAGTGCCCATCAACAAATGATAGATAATCTGTGGTATAGTCACACAATGGAATACTACACCCTGGAGGACATTATGCTGAGTGAAATATCTTAGTCACAAAAGGACAAATACTGCATGGTGTCACTGTTGTAAAACTGGCATCGGGGTTGGGGAGAGACTGAGAAAGATGGGATAAATAATGTATACTGCATTGAAACAGATGAGGGAGAGAAATGTTTAAAAGCGATATATGATTGGGTATTATTGTCATGACAGGAGTCCAGAATGAAGGCTGCATAGTGGAGTGGACCGGGGGGAGAAATTATAAAACAATGAAAGAAATTTTCTTTTACTTTTCAAAGAGAAGAGTGTACTGGGGGGAGGGGTGGGCAGGGAGAAAAGTGCAACAATGAATGAATGGAAATCCAAAGTCTCTATAAATCTTCATTGAAATTAATAATTAAAACTTTTTTTTTTAAAAAAAAACAGAGTAGAACTGCTCATAAGATTCCCAAGGCCATCAATCTTTAAGCTGTGTCTCAAACTTAGAATGTCTTTTTGATCTTCATGGCTACAAGAGCAACCATATTACTTATTTATTCATCAAATATTCGTTGAAACATTACTATGTGTAAGGGACATTACTAGGTGGTGGGCAACAAGCCTAACAGATTAAAATCTCTCTCTGAACTTATACTGCAGTGGGAAGAGATAGATACTATCAAGACCAGAGGATAGCAGCTAGATAAGACTTGGGGAGAGGAAGTCTATGTTATGTGTTACACGTCACGTGTTTCGGATCCATCTCTGCCACTGTGACTTCCTTTTATTGATTTATTGCACCAGTACTATGGGCCAAGCTACAGTTACATCACCGCTAAGATGTTCATGGCAGGAATAAGTCCTCTTATTTCATACAGATAGGCTCTCTCAGCACCTGCAGGCAGAGAGGTCCTCTATATGACAAAGACAGTTCTGCACACAAGACCTTCATACTCTGCATGTTTGAAGTCAAAGAATCTAAAAGTTTGGCAGAAGAGCGTACAAAAGAGAGAGAGAGAGAGAAAAAATAAATAACTCTAGGGGGCCTTGATGGATACACAACACACATTGACCAGCGTGTTTGCTACCTCTGTCATGGTGTCCTATGTTAGCCAGTGAAGTGAGCAGGGAGACAGCCACTACCCCTGAACACTGGACTCTGTTGAAGGTGATACTAATCTTTACAATTCCCCGGAGAGGACATGGCTTCTGATATGTTCTTGGTCTACTGTATCATCCTTTCATTCACATACCCCTTACTCCACAGCTGGGGAGCCCTCCACATAAAAAGGAGATGTGTATTACTGAAGCCTAGATTATTCTCACTCAGCCTGTGTCTTGGAAATACAAGCAGGAGGCAAGGCAAGCGTGCGGAAGCTCGGTCTCACACACTTTGTTAAAGAATCCAATCGGGTGGTTTGAACTCAGCCACTCTCTACTCCTTAGGCTAACGATCCTTAATTATGGAACTCCAATAAGTATAATCTGAGAATCAGGAAAAAATACCTTTTTTTTTAATAGAAAGGGAAATTCAAGCATTAGCTTCTAATTGTTTTCCAGAAGTCTGAGTAAACAGTGGGTGTGGCAGGCCATAGCAAGTTCTGTTATGACAGTGTTAATATACATGCTGCCTTGCAGATTCTGTCCTTTGCTTCCACTGACAAACTATCGCATCTCTGGCATTGTTCAGAAGTAAAAGATCAGCAAAGCACCATTTGGCTCAAACATTCAGCACGTGGGCTCAGGCTCCTTCTGTGTTGGGTAGTGACCCTTGCATTTGGAGTTGACGGACTATCTTTAAGGAGCAGGCAAACACCTACATACCACGGTGACACCTCTGACGGAGTCTGTGCTTCTCCATGGACTCTTCTCCATCTAACATTTCCCTACTTAATACAATAGTTCCGTTTATCCCCAAGGGCTCCTGGTGCACATTCACCACCTATCCCCTTTTATTTACCTTCTTTCCACAACGCAAGTCCAAATGTATGTTTAGAGTTTCTCAACCCTCAGGCTAATTCTTGATTTAACAGGCACCCTCCAGCTGAAAAATCTAACTTGAAGGTTTGGGGGCTGTTAACAGCCTTGTTGAGTTAGAAATTGTAGGGAAAACAAAAAAGATCAACCAAGGATTCTGATTAACTTTGAACATTTTTATAATCTTCAGAAGCAAAACTCATAATTTTGGGGGCATTGGATGGAAATTAAATCACAGCAGAACATTTCCTGTTCATCATACAAGTTGTCTGTGTATGTTCAGTTCAAAAGGGAAAAAAATCCTAAGAATCTGTGCTGCAATCCTGAAGGTATGTGGTTCGAATCCACCAGCTGGTCATCAGGAGAAGGATAAATAATCTCTTCCCATTCAATTAACTGCCTCTGAAAACCCACTGGAGGGTCAGCTCTTGGTAATTTCTGACTTGCCAGTACACAACAACAATGGATAGATCAACTTTACTCACTTTCTCTAAGACACCAAAGAACAAGTTTCTTCCCTTTGCCATGGAGAATCAAGACAGTGGGACAGTCAGTAGAGAAAGCCAATCTGAGTAATTAGCCAACATTTCTGTTTCTCCTGGTAAGATTTTACTCTTTATTGCTCTTGATTCTATGTCTGAAAAATTAGCTCCATTATCCGTGTAATTTTATTCCTGTAGGTAAAGCGTTTTAATACATTTTCACTTGGCTAGATAAACTACTTTGGAAGTAGAAAAGTAATTTTTTAAGGCCAACTGTCTACTGTATTTGCAAAGTATCCTCAGGGGAAAACACAAAACTTCTACTGCTTCCTGACAGAGCTTTCTCTAAAGATAACTCCCAGAAGATCTCTATCATTTGTGTCAATCTAGCTTTGTTTATGAGCTTGATTTGACTAAGAGACGGCTACTCAACTCTCTTGTGTTATTTCCTTCTCATTCCTCACAGACTGCAGGCGTTTCTCTGAAACAATAGGCATCTGCAGGAGCTTTGTTTATTGTGATAGCATTCTATTTGCTTATCATTATGGTATTTATCACTGTACATCATTCTATTATGCTGAAAGGTATTTTTGATTACTTGGCTAATTATTATTATTAGTTTTTTCTGTTTGTCAGGGAAAGTAGGTCTGGAATTACTGTAAAGAAAGAAATGATAATGACTCTTAATCACATTTATTCCAGAACAAAGAAGAGGAAAGAAAACTAAGGATGTCAATAAGTCCACAGGACTGTTGGGCCACATTAACGTCAACTTTCATGGTGCCAAGACTGGAGGAACCACACGGTGCCAGTTCTGAAAGGGATCACAGTACAAGATCCTCAGTAGACTGGGAGAGGGCATGGAACAGTACCCAAAACCCTGAAGAAGACCAGGCATTAGACTCATGGAACTCCTGAGACTATGACATCTAGTCAGCCTTTGAATCTCAAATAAAAGTCATTCTTCCACTATGCAACCTTAATTGTGGACTCTTGTGATAACCATAATATACTATCATACATCGCTTTTAAATTATTCACTCCCTCATCTGTTTCAGTGCAGTATACACAATTTATCCAGTTTTTCTCAGTCTTACCCCAACCCTGATATCAGTCCCATTTTACAGCAGTGGCTCCATGCAATATTTGTCCTTTTGCGACTGAGATATTTCACTCAGCATACTGTCCTCCAGGGTCACCCATTTTGAATAATATTGCATGAGTTCCTAGTGGAATGTACTTGGGGCGGCGGGAGGGGTGCGGGGGGATTGTGTACCAGGGAGGGAGTGTTTCTTTTACTTTTGAAAGAGAGGAGAGAACTGGGGGGGGGGGAGGGCTGGGCAGGGAGAGAAGTGCAGCAATAAATGACTGGAAATCCAAAATCTCTGTAAATGCTCATTAAAATTATTTAAAAAAATAAAGCTTAAAAAAATACAAAACAAAACAAAAAACCTCATTCTTGTGACTGAGCTTCTGGTCAAACAATGTTATTGTTGTTGTTAGGTGTCGCTGAGTTGACTGGGACCTGCAAGGACTCTGTGGGCAACAGACTGAAACCTTGCCCTGCACCATTCTCACAATCTCTGCTGTGCTTGTGCCGAATGTTTCGGCCAACTGAACCACCTGAAGAGCATAGGGTATACACTAACTGCTAGAAAAAACCAACCTTGTAGGTCAGAAGAGCAGAACTTGCCCAAGGACACAGTGCTGAAGACAGGAGGGAGTAGAATAGAAGGATTGATGGAGGGGAGAATGACAGGAAACTATGCGTCGGGCCTCTTGAATCTGTGCCCCTGTGATGGCTTTTCCTGGCAGTGCACACCCCCTCCACGGGCAGTGGAAGCAGCAATCGCAGTCTACATGATGAGGTTGCTAATTCTTTGTTTAGCCTTTTGATACCACGAGTGACTGGCTCAACAAGGACACAGACACTCATTCCAGCAGCTGCTCTTTTGGATCCATCTCTGCTTTGGGATACGTTTGAGGAAATGTCCTCCCCACATCTTCCGCATCAACCCGATTGCGGCTTTTGTTGTTTCTTAGATAACAGTGAACATTAACGTGCAGGGCTTAGTATTTCATATGAATGAGATCTGGAAAGACCTCTTCTAAGAGCCTTTTGTAAGAAAAGAATGATGGGTGTTCTATATCTTGTTAATTGTTAACTTGACTTCTTTCTCAGATATTATGACATACTAGATTATTTTGACCTAATTCCATCATCCAAGTTTTCTAACTTTTTTCTCTTTTTCAGAAACAGAGTACACTTGCTTCCACTTTGGCCGTATCAGAAAGCACATCAATAACTGAAGAGAAGTATGTTGGAGCCCCCTATTAAACAGAACTTATGAATGTACAATGGCTGGGGAATAACAGGGAGTAAAAGGAGGAAAGCCATGCTCAAAACACAGCCGTAAACCAGAAGAGACGAAAGAATATCATGGTAGGTGCCAAAAAGCGAAAGGCAAACCCATGTGTGTTCAAGAAGTATCATTCTAGGGGAGCTCTGGTGGCCTAGTGGCAAGGAGCTGCAACTACAATCCCAGAGGCGCATGGTTCGAATCCACCAGATGCTCTGCTGGGAAAGGAGGGACAATTCTCCTCCTGTACCAGTCAGATCTGATTTGACGGTACACGCACACAAAAATAATAAAATAAAAAAAAAACACAAAGAAGTATCATTCTTGAGCAGCTTCACATTGGATTTACTTGGCAAAAGTAAAAGAGAAAAGCAGTATTGAAAAGCTTCGTATCTCATACTTTGGACATGCTATTAAAGAGAAGCTATTCCTTGCAAAGGATGTCATGCTTGAAGGGTGGAGAGTCAGCCAAAGAAAGACTCCCATCAAGATGGATTGACGTGGGAACTGCAGTAATGGGCTCAGATGTGTCAGAGATGACGAGGATGGCACAGGACAGGACAGAGTTCAGATCTGTGTTCACGGGGTTGCTGATACTCAATGAGACCTCCCAACAGCAGCAGCCGGATGATTGGGTAAGTGTGGTAAGTTCACCACCTTTCTGCCAAGGGAGCTCTGCTGGCATAACCAGTAGGGAAGTGCTCAGCTAACCCAAAGGTGGTATTTATCTAGTGGTTCAAATCCACCAGTAGTTCTGGAAGAGAAAGATAGGCAATCTCCTCCTGTGTGACTTACTGTTGGGTCAGCTATCACTCAGTCCCAAACAGATGGCAATGAACAAGTAAGTGAATTTGTTGGACTGTGGTGGTTGCATGTTGCTGTGTCGCTAGGAAAGATACCATCAGTATTTCAAATACCAGCAGCATCACTCATGGTGGTCAAATTTTAAGGACGCTTCCAAACTAGAGACAGATGAGGAAGGAAGATCTGGTGATCTAATCCCAAAATTGTTGTTGTTGTTGTTGTTGTTATGTGCCGTCGAGTCATTTGCGACTCATAGCAACCCTATGTACAATAGTCCTAAACCCTGCTCTATCCTGTGCCAATCGCACTGCCTCTGACACAGCCATCCCGATTACCCCAGTCACTGAATCAATCCACCTCATAGGGGGCCTTCCTTTTCTGCGCTGTCCCTCCACCCTCCCAAGCATGATGTCCCTCTCGAAGGACCTGTCCCTCTTTGCAACATGTCCAAAGTATGTCAGACGAAGCCCCAGAATCCTTGCCTCCAAGGAGTTGCTTGGTTTACTCCTCTCCAGGATGATGAGTATTCCAAAATCAGCCAATGAAAAGTCAATAGCTTGAAAGAGAATTGTCTGCCATGTCATGTCAACAATCATAGGGTTAGCTGTGAATCACACTGGAGGAGAATGCCAGTCTTTTTGCTGCAGAGTAGCTGGTGGATCCAAACCATGTGCCTTTGGGTTGGCAATACAACTCTTTGCCACTAGACCACCAGAGCTCCTAAAGACTTATCACTATTTCATTCTATTGTACATACAGCCAAACACTATGACTCAGTGCCAGCTTGACAGCAACGACAACAAAAAAGCCACATTGGAAATATTCATTACATTCACTGGCTGGGCAACCTTCATGACTCTCCGCTGACAAATATGTTTTATTGCCCTAAATAGAAACTCAATGCTTGAGAAGGACTGTTTTAGTTAGAGGAATATTCAGAAATGCCACCTCAAGTAATAAAATGTACAATATAATGATGCACTTGACGATCCTGATAGTTACATTCTCTGACTACAGCAGTTTTATTCACATAGGCCAGCTTTGTGATTGCTGGGCCCTTTCCAAAACACATCGTATTTAGGAATTTCACTTGGTCTTATCTGTCTTCTCATGAAAGAGCAGATTATGAGTATTTCTCTAGGCATGAATGCAACATCCTTCTGAAAATAAACGAGAGGATTTCCTGTTATGTAAAACATATATATTAAAAGGGGAGATCTTGTCTCCAGTTGATTTCCCCCCATTTACACTTCTGCTAGGACTTTTTCTAAGCATTTATCCCTTTATTTATATACTCTATTAATTTCCCTGATGATGCAGTGATTAAGGGCTTGGCTACTAGCCAAGAGGTTGTCAGTTCAAACCCACCAGCTATTCCAAAGGAGGAAGACGTGTTGGTCTATTTCCATGAAGATTTACAGCCTTGGAAACCCCATGGGCTGTTTTTACTTTGTCCAGTAGGGGGTGCTAGGCGTGGGAATGGACTTGATGACAATTTTTTTTTTGGGGGGGGGTGTACTTTTTTTTTTCCATCCCAAAGAGCAGTTTACTATAAACTGTGATTTCAGAGGAAGTTCAGAAACAAATTAAATCCACACTTTTTATGCAAAACAGAAGTTATCTTATCAAACAAAATTGTGTGCCTATCAAAAATAGACTGGCATGGAGCTACATTTTGAGCCTTGGCTTGGCTGTCGTTACAGCATAAGGCTTCTTTTTGCTCGTCTTCTGAGTGAAGTCCATGGGTCATAAACTTTTACGAAGCACATTTCCTACTCTACCCCTTCCTCTTCCTTCACAGGCGGAGCATGCAGACTCGTTGGTACTGAGAAGGCAGGCACGCTGCATTGCTAAGGAAGCTCTTGGGTAAGTGCGAGAGGTGCTTTCCGGGGGAAAATGCTCCCTGCTTCCTCAATGTAAAATGAGAATAAAAATTAGCAGTCCCGCTGAATTCCAAATTATTTTGTCCTAAAGGAAGAACTGGCCTGTATCCATGCCCAACAGGAGTGTCTATATAACAAGGAGTTCAGTTTACACAGGGGACAAAACAAACAGATGGAAATCAACTTTTGTGTGCAGAGAGTTTAAATGTTCTACTAATGCTTTTCAATGATTTGCTTTCACTCTTTCTCAATGAGGTGATTTACTATTGAATTATCAAAACAATCCCACAGGCAGCTTTCTGTATGGGGTGAAGACCCTCTCCTGGATCAGACACTATGAGATTCTGTAAGCTGATCCCCATGGTGGACCAGAAGTTTGGAATAACCTGGAAAGGGTGCTTGAGTGGATGCTCCGAGATCTTGATGTACCATCTACAACCGCAAAGTACATTGTTCCACTGAACACCACATTTTTGCTGACTTGTCTTTCGGGCCATTGATTTTAAATGCCTTCAGTATTTGCTGTCCAGTGATATTTTCCAGAATATGCTTTAAAATTCTAGCGTAATAAGAAGTATCTCTCTTAGATCATCAAGACACACCCTTGTCTGCAGCCTCAGGAAATGGTTACAAAGCTCTGCTGGTCCACACGAGAGGTACAGGAAAAGTCTTCAAGCTGGGCTCTCCCATCCACTGATGTGGACTTTCTTAGCTTGTAATCAGGCCATTCTTTAGACTAAATATCCCATAGACGGCAAAGTGAATGAACAACTATGTCTTGGAGAGAGCGTAGCCAGAGTGTTTCTCAGAAGGAAGGATGGTGAAACTTCATCTCACATACTTAGAGCATGTCGTTACGTGGGGCCAGTCCTTGGAAAAGGACGTTATGCTTGGAAAAGTGAAGGACCAGTGAAGGAAGGGAAGACCCTTCATGATATAGACTGACAATGACAGCAGCAATGTGCTCAAGGGTGGCAGAGATGATGAAGATGGCACAGGACAGAGCAGGGTTCAAATCTGTTGTTCATAGTATTGTTATGAGCCACAGTAGACTTGACAACACCTAACAACACAACAACAACAAGCCTAGTCCTAGTCATTCCACCTCTCACTTAGAAATCCAGTGAGCACCGTAATCTTAGCCACTTAGCTTATTGCAACCTGTCCCCAGACTAGCCAGTTAGGTAGAAGGAAGTAAGAACAAGTAACTGGAAAAATATAGAGTCGACATTATGTGTTAGTCACGAAATACCTAACATTTACTTTCACAATGTTATGATTCCCATTTTAAAGATGAAGAAACTGAGGCAGAAGTTAAGAAGCTTGCTCAAGGTAGCTACAAACTAAGAAGCAGTGCTAGGGACTTGAACCGAGAAACTACAGCTCCAGAGCTCACGCTGTTACCCATTTCTCTCTGCTTCTATAATAGAATGTTAAACTTTGTAGCATTAAATATCCTTTATATACGTGCAGCTATAAACATTAGTTCCCATGATTTTTATAAGACTGATAGCTATGACTATTCCATTTTGCAAGGAATAGCATAAAACCACAAAATGTTTTAAAGTAATTATTTATTTTAGGCAGCCCTGTGATTGTGAAGAACCCTATAAATATTTAATACCTTGTATTGATTTTGTTTCTGCAGCTGAATTTTTCTTTCTAGCCCCAAGATATTAAAGCAAAGGGTTTTTTCCCCCATCTTGTGTCTTTGATTTAGCTGACTACTATATGTTTTTAAAAATAATGGGCCCATGTAAATGGCATGCACAGGGTACACAGGAAATGAATGTGTGATGAGGGGTTGCACAGTTGCCCAAAAAACCCAAACAACTCATGCATTATTTGCATTATGATATGGTCTAGCATAAGGAACTCCGGCATAGGGGTAGAAAGTTGTGTTGCTAATTCAAAGGAGCCCCTCTCGGGCAGTTTGAATCTAGTTGTGTTGTTGATAGCCGTGGAGTCGAGCACGACTCATAGTGACCCTATGAACAAAAGACCCAAAGCCTTTCTATAACTATCATAATTTATCAACATTCATAAGGTTTCCAGAGGCCTGTTGTTCAGGAAGTGACTTAAAAGAGAAACAAGGACTGTCTCCTCCCACGTGATTCGAATCCTCCCAAAATTTGCTGGAGGGTCAGCTGTGTAATGACTGGTAATGAAAGTGAGAGTGATTGGATAACATTAAAATTTTTATTATGTTTTAAAAAATCCAAGGTAAACCAGTAGAAAGAGCAAGTAACGTTGCCCGAGAAAACTGAGAGCCAATCAGCCTGTTTTGCAGAAATTTGGGACAGATGTTTTGTTGGGTTGGTTTTTTATTTTTCATCTTCAATGAGTCCAAAAGACGAAAAATGTATTTTATTTCTTGTGAAATGCATTTTCCTGTTCATCTCAGTATGTGGGACTGTCAAGGTTTTTAAGTTTGGCAGTGGTCTATCATAACCATTCTGTTCTTTTTTAGAAACTTATTAAATCTATATTTTTTATGAAAAACAGAATGTGGGAAAATATTTTTTTTTCATCTTTTGACATTTACTGGTTGGTTAGTGTTTTAAAGTCATGCTAGATCTCAAACCAGAATGACAAACCATCCAAGACTTAAGTGTTTCCAAAGATTTTAAGAGTTGGAGGCATTACCAAAGATAATTTGGCACTTCTGCATGATGCTTTGAGAATCTACCATTTTAGAGCTATTAGCTAACCTTTATAGCTTAATGTAGGTTTTCCAGAAAGTAAAACTTCTTGGCTACCTTGTTTTCCTAGGTTTTGTTCAAAACAATGCTCCTAAATTGTAATGTGTAAATTTCATACCGTCAGGGATGTATTCCATCTCCATACCTTTTCAATCTGTATGCAGAACAGATCATCTGAGATGCTGGGCTGTATGAGGAGGAATGTGGCATCAGGATTGGTGGAAGAGTCATCAACAACCTGTGTTATGCAGAGACACAACCCTGCTTGCTGAAACTGAGGAGGACCTGAAGCGCTTGCTGCAGAAGGTCAAGGACTGCAGCCTCCAATATGGATTGAGGCTCAATGTCAAGAAGACAAAGATTCTCACCACTGGACCAATTGGCAGCGTCAGGATGGATGGTGAAGAGATTGAGATAGTTAACAATTTTAGTTTACTTGGTTCCACAGTCAACACTCTTGGTAACAGCAGCCAGGAAATCAGGAGATGAATTGCTTTGGGAAAGTCAGCTATGAGGGACCTCTCAAGAGTACTGAAGAGCAACGACGTCAGGCTGGAGACTAAGGTGTGCCTGATCCGGGCTACAGTCTTCACAATTACGTGCTATGCATCGGAGAGCTGGACAGTGAATAGGGATAATAGAAAGAGAATTGATGCCTCTGAGCTGTGGTCCTGGAGAAGGTGAAGCTGGAATGCTCCTTGGAGTCAAGGACTCTGAAGCTTTGTCTGACATACTTTGGGCATGTTGCAAGGAGGGACTGGTCCTTGGAGAGGGACATCGTGTTTGGCAGAATGGTGGGGCAGCAAAGGAAGGGAAGACCTTTGATGAGATGGATCGATTCTGTGACTGGCATGGTGGGAAGGAATGAGTGCATTTGAGATGGCTAGGTTGGCACAGGATAGAAGGGCGTTTAGGACTCTTGTACATAGGGTCGCTATGAGTCACAAGCAACTCGATGGCACATAACAATAACAGCAACAATACAATTTTATTCCTTTTTAAATTTTTATTGCTATTATTATTTTTTTAATGTAATGAAAATTTACAGAGACTGGATTTCCATTCATTCATTGTTGCACTTTTAAACTCCGTAAGTTTTTAAGACTACATTGGTTTTTAAGACTATGTTTAGACGTGGTCTTCCTTGGCACCTGGTGGGAAGACAGAATCGTACTGGCTGTCTTTTTCCTGCACCCACAATCTTCTGCTGGTTGTTGACTGCCTTTGGGTGAGTCTCTGACTTAGAGAGACCACATACACTGTAGGACTAAGTGTATGATTGATTTCTGTCCAGACCGTTGTAGTTGATTTCCATCCAGACTAAGACTAGGAAGAAAGGACTGAGATTTACTCCCAGAATTAGTCATTAAAAATGTTGTAAGATTCCAAGAGGCTTTCCCACATCATTTCCTGGAACTCAGCTTGCCAGCACCACAGCCTCCTAAACCACGAGCCTTCCTCTCCAGTGGTCCACCCTTCTTCAGTTCATTAAGTCCCTTCATGCTCTAGTTCCAGTTTTCCAGCTTTGCATGATACACTAGACCATTTTTTAAATTGAAGTCAGTTGGGCCCAAGTGGAGAAGTTCTTCTAATATCTCCAAATTGTTGGATAGGATGATTTTGTTTCACAGTTTCTAAGAGAGTTCCTTAAGGTTTTAGTTTAATTTACCTGTAATCATTGGTAATTTTTTATATTTTGCTCCTTTTATTTGTTAAGAAGCTTTTTTGTTGTTGTTGTTGTTAGGTGCCTTTGAGTGGAGTATGACTCATAGTGACCCTAAGAACAACAGATCTGAATCCCGTCCTATTCCGCGCCATCTTCACACTTCCTGACACACTAGAGCCCATTGCGGCAGTCACTGCGTCAATTCACCTGGTGGAGGGTCTTCTTCTCCTTTGCCGCCGACCCTCCACCTTTCCAAGTATCATGTCTATCTCCAAGGAATAGCTTCTCCTAGCAACGTGCCCGAGGCAGGAGGTGAAACCTCATCATCCTTGCCTCCAAGGAGCACTCTGGCTGCACCCTATTCAAGACGTAATTATTCTTTTGGCCATCCATTGGATGTTCAGTGATCTTCTCCAACACCACAACTCCAATGCATCAATTCTTCTTCTGTCATCCCTATTCACTGTCCAGCTCTCAGACACATAGCAAGTGACTGGAAAACCATGGTCTGAATCCAACGCACCTTAGCTGTCAAACTGACATCATTAGTTCTCAGCAATTCGGAGAGATCCCTAACCGCAGACTTTGCCATAGCGAAAATGGCTGGCCGTGTCATTTCTATCTATGAATCGTGTTACTGCCTTTCTTGTTAAATGTCTATCTTTTAATGGGAGTGTGATAAGACATTGTAGTTAATGACATTAACCAATTGCAATTAATGATATGAAACAAAATGTATAGAAGTGATTGAATGAAAACCAATAAAAACCAATTAAAGTATTAAAGTATTGGTGCCTTTATAACCAAATACATTAATCAGGAGCGAGCGAGAAAGAGAGAGAAAACAAACCAACTATGACCGTCTCTATAAAGTACAGGAACCAAGTGGGAGCATGACCATTGTTGTTTGAGTTGGTAATAGCCCTGAGTGACCCCCTGGGCAACAGGACTGTCTGATCCTGTGCCATCCTCACAGTCCTTCCTACATGGGCACCCATTGTTGTGGTCAGCTGTGCCAATCTGTCCTACTCTTTTTTGCTAATCCTCTACTTGTTGTTTCCTCCTGATAACATGTCCTAAGCATATGAGGCAGAAACTTGATGTCCTCACTTCTACAGAGAATTCTGTTCTTCTCTCAAGAGGTTTATCCACACTCCCGGCAGTCCACGGGAGCTTATAGTGGTAGATATGCGTTAATAGGGACTAAACATCATCATACGAAACTTGGCATTAGATATGGTTTTCTGTCTTATAGTTCACCTCTTAAACTCACTGGGTTCACAGGGCACAATCTTGAGGAAAGCATAGAAAGAGAGAAAAGAATGAATTCTCCCGAGATGAGCACAAATATTCAAATGATGGTGCAAAAAAGAAAAAATGTTTTATAAGCATTTTTTATACTTCCTACATTTTAATAGGCTGAATTTTTTTCACTCCCCATTATTTTTCTGTTGGGTGCAGGAGAAAAAGAACTATTCTACAGACAGTTCACATAGAGTGGCCAACAACTACTGTCACACAGAAATGTTTTCACACATTTTTCCAGAACCCATAACTTGAATGAAAAGTGCTTTCTCCCCCTCTCTGTCATTGCTCCACTTATGATGAGAACAGTTTGTTTGACTCATACCAAACCAAATCAAGCATTTCTGTGGGCACAAAGAGAAATGTGGAGCACAGAAAGATTTTCTTCCTGAAAGAGAATATGTGTATGGAAAACAAAATTGCTTCAAATTTCACAACATCCTTACCATTAAACAACGAAGGCAGATCTAGGTCAGCCCAATTTCCTTTGTAGATATTTGACTTAAAAAAAAATCACATATTCAACTTGAAAAACTAGATTTGTGTGAAATTATAAATATATAAAATCCATGGTGTACAAGTCATGATGAGTTTCAGCTTATGTTTAACCTCTGTCTCTTCATCTTTAAGAGATGCAAATTGCCTTCAGGCAATTGTGGAAGTGTCTTGTCCTGGTTCCTCCAAACAGACCCTGAGAATTTTACATTGGGAACACATAGCAATGCTGAAATAAATTTGTTTCTTCAAAAGGATGGCTTCCCCCATCAAAGAAATGAAAAGTCATTGGGGAAGAAGAAAAACGAAAAGATAAATAACAGATAAGTACGCAGTTCTTGAATCCTCAAGTCCAACTCTACTAGTTCATTTAAAGTGTTAACCCCTCTTCCAGTCAACATGTAAGGAACCCTTGTGTGTAACATACCAGGTTGTCAACTGAAAGGTTGGGAGTTGTCTTCCAACAGCTGCTCTTTGGGAAAAAGATGGGCAGTCCCCTCCAAAAAAGAATTACAGTTTTGGAAATTCAATGGAGCTTGGAAACTATATGAGTCAGACTTGACAGCATGGGTTTGACTTTGGTTTGGTTAACTGTATGGCTAATTTTAATAAGGGTAATAAAACTCCAAGTATCAGCTGTCCCAAGATCTCAGATATGTGCCAAATACTTCTTTTCTCTTTAAGGATATATTATTCCAAATGCATTTTAAATGTTTACATTTGGAACTAGAATAATTCTCATCATATATTTGATATGTATCGATTCTGACATAAAGTTGGGAGAATTTCTCTGTTCCTTTATTCTTAAAACAAGGATATCTTGTCTATTTTTCCCAGAGATGCTTTGAGACTAATACGATGAAAAATTCAAGGACTAGCAGGTAGAGTGAGGTTTTGGTGGTTTTCCTGGGTTCACTGCCCTTTTCAACCTCATAGCAACCTTTCTGAAGTCAAGAGGGGCAGATATCACCATTATCATTCCTGTTTTATACGTAGGGAAACCGATACATGGAGAGGAGGAATTATCCCTCCAAAATCAGAGTTAGTGAGTGCAGGAACCAAGACTCAAATTAGATGATTGTGACTGCAACTTTCATGACCTTTCAAAAAAGTACCATCACATTCATTTATAAATGCTTTTAAAGTGAGAGATTTTACAAAGGAGAGATTTTATCACTGAACCCACTTAATCTCTCTTCTGAACTTTGGAGGCTATAGCCAGAAAAACATGGTGAAGTATTAGAAAGTGGACTTGGTGATGGGGTAGTTCATCAAAGAGGCCAAACAGGAATGGTAACAATGTGCTGGTTAAGAGGAGGACTGACAAAAACATGGCCATTAGCTAAGAACAAAAATGGTGAGCTGGTGGCCTGAAGAACAAAATCACAAGAAGGAAAGGTGAGTGAAGAAGTGAGATTGTGGGAAGGAGGAAGATGAGGAGGCACAGAAAGGGCCAAGTTCAGAGAGGAGCGGGTGCTGAAGAGTCTTCATCACTGAGTTCCTGCTACATGACAGACTTCTTAAAAGGATGCGATCCTTTTAATCACCTTCGTACCCAAAGGACAGTTGGTGATGGTTCAAAGGTAGAATTCTCGTCTTCCACATGAGATATTCATGTTTGATTCCCAACAAGAACATGTCAATCACCACCATCACTTATAGCCACAACTTATAAGTGAATAGAAGCTTGTGTATTACTATGAAGCTGAACAGATTATCAGAGGACCTTCCAGATGAAGATGGATTAAGAAAAAAGACTTGACAATATACCTTTAAAATACATCCAGTAAAAAATCCTATAGATCCTTGCAGTCTTGTTTCATTGTGCGTGAGGCCATCAGAAGCAACCAACACCATGGCAGTCGACAACAACATACTTGAACCCCATTGCTATGTGAGAGCCAGTCTCACAATCTTCTTGAATTATCTGTCTCTAGACTTTCAACAATAGCACTTCTCTACATAGGTGCTTTTTCTGGTATACATTCTGTCAAAGCACAAGAGAGTGAAAAATTCCTAAAAACAAATAACCTAGTTATCCTTCTATTTTTACAAAAATGGTGTGCAGTGTTTGTCCTTATGAGACTAACTTAGTTCACTTAGCATAATGCTCTCTAGCCTCTCCCTGAGTGGGAGCTCCTGAGTGCTGTATAATATTCCATTGTGTGAACGCACCACAAGTTCTAAATCCATTTCATTGTGGTTGGACATTTGGGCTGTTTCCATGTTCTTGCAATGTTGAATAACACTGCTATGAACATTCGTGTACAAATCTCCATTTGTGTCTCAGTTCTAATTTCCTTGGGATATATTCCTAGTAGTGGAATAGCTGGGACATATGGAGTTTTTCAGGGGGGGTGTGGAGCGGACAGGTGAGGATAGGGTGATACCATAGGGCTGCACTGTTTGGTGGGTGGAGGGAGAGGCGGAAGCAAATGGGAAGGATCCAGGTGAAAAGACAGGGTAATGATGGGCAAGGTTCCATGATGATTGATTTGATGAAACGGAATATATGAACATGATTGTATGAAACACAATGTGAATGAAGAACAGTGTGAAACACAATGTATATAAACTTTGTGAACAAATCTATTAAAAATAATGTAAAATAGAATGTATATAAATGATTATATGAAACACAGTGTAAATGAAAGATTGTATAAAACACAATGAACTGACAGATGTGCAGGCTGGGTTTAGAAGAATTTGTGGTACTAGGGATATTATAGCTAATGTCAGATGGATCTTGGCTGAAAGCAGAGAGCCCCAGAGGAATGTCTATCTGTGTTTCATTGACTATGCAAAGTCATTTGACTGTGTGGATCACAAGAAACTTTGGCTAACTCTAAGAATGGGAATCCCAGAACAGTTGATTGTGCTTATGCAGAACCTATACTTGGACCAAGAGGCAGTCATCAGAACAAAGCAAGGAAACACTGCATGGTTTAAAACCAAGAAGGGTGTATGCCAGGAATGTGTCCTATATCCATACCTTTTCAATCTATATGTGGAACAGATCATCTGAGAGACTGGGCTCTAAGAGGATGAATGTGACATCAGGATTGTAGGAAGATTCATCAATAAACTGTGTTATGCAGATGACACAACCTAGCTTGCTGAAACTGAGGAGGACCTAAAGCACTTGTGGCAGAAGGTCAAGGATTGCAGCCTTCAATATGGATTGAAGCTCAACATCAAGAAAACAAAGATTCTTACCACTGGGCCAATTAGCAGCATTATAATAGATGGTAAAGAGATTGAGATTGAGCTTTAATTTGCTTGGCTACATATTCAACACGTTTGGTACCAGCAGCCAGGAACTCAAAAGATGAATTGCAAAAAAAAAAAAAAAAAGATAAATTGCATTGGGAAAGTCTGCTGTCAGGGACCTCTCCAGAGTACTGAAGAGCAAAGATGTCACTCTGGAGACTAAGGTGCACTTGATCCAGGTCATAGTCTTTGCAATTACGTGCTATGCATAAGAAATCTGAACAATGACTAGGGATGATAGAAGGAGAATTAATGTCCTTGAGCTGTGGCACTGGAGAAGAGTACTGAATATGCTATGAATTGTTAAGAGAACAAACAGGTTCGTTCTGGTTAGGGTGAAACCAAGCTTCTCCTTGGAGGCAAGGATTCTGAAGCTCTGTCTGACATACTTCGGGCATGTTGCAAGGAGGAACCAGTCCTTGGAGAGAGATGTCGTGCTTGGGAAGGTGGAGAGACAGTGCAGGTGGAGAAGACCATCGATGAGATTCATTGACTCCGTGACTGGAGTAAGGGGGTAGGTGCATTGAAGATGGTCAGTTTGGCTCAGGATAGAGCAGGGTTCAGAGCTGTTGTACATAGGGTCACTATGATTGCAGGCAACTCGAAGGCACATAACAACAACACATATGAATGAAACAAAATGTAAAGAAATTATTACATGAAAACCAATAAAAATATTTAATAAACAAAGAAAACCGCTAATAACCTTTCTTCATCCAATCAGATATATGAATACCCCAATACCTTCTCCCGTTAGAGGGATAAGTTTGAGCATACGCTTTAAATTGGGATCTGTAATTCCTTGTTGCATTGAGGTTCCATTTTCACTATTGTAACTTGTTTGATAATGTTCTTTTTTTGGCTGAACTACTTCCTCTGCCTTTTTTCACACTTTCCCAACTATGTTTCTTTCACAACACACATGACTTGCATTTGAACCCTTATTTCAGAGTCTGCTTCTAGAGAAACTCACACAAATTGCATGTTGCTCTGAGGAACAATCACCATCTTGGAAAATGGCAACAACCTAAAAGAGCAGGATCAGAAGCCAAGGGATTTAACGAAAAGACTAGAAAAAAGAGGGGGCCACAATCCATGAACGTTCACCATAGCTAGAAAGTTCATTGCCAAGGGTCGGTCAGAGCTTGCGGATGGATAGCAGCAGATTGGGCTCAGAAGACAATAACAAGAGAGAGGATTTGAGGCTCTTTCATGTTGTAGAAGAGTCAGCGGCCACAAATCAGAGAAGACAACGGGACAGAGCACACGTGTAACCGCTGAGTAGATGGCATTCGAAGGTAAAGGAGTGGGAATGTAGGGACCTGGCAGACTCCTATTAGAAAGAGACCAGTGCCAAAGGACAGATGGCTAGGGTTTATAGGATGGTGCCAGGACTAGTAGGGCATAAACAAATTTAGGATTAGTAAAGCTAACCAAGACCTTGATCAGGATTTAGTTTAACCTTTCATTCTGCAAATAAAGATCCAAGACTCAGAAAGGAGAAGTATCTTACCATAGATTTATCAGACAACCATGTATTGAAAGGGGCAGGACTAGATTGTGCCACAGGGATTTTTCCCATTATACCATGCTACATCATTGCAAATGATCGACTTGGAATTCTGATCATCATACATAATGGTTATTTTTAAAGGAGTACCTACTCCTCTAGAAATGAAAAAAATTGGAATTAAGTTTCAATTTCCTCCTTGGTGCTGACATTGGCCTACACGGTCTGAAGTCTACCTATGCTAGAAAGTGTGTTAAATAACCCTTTACTGCCTAATGAGGATGCTGCCGTGAATTTTAATTACTGCTCATTAAGGGCACAGATGTGGTCTGTTGAAGAAAGGGCTCTAAATGAATTTCATGATAGTTAGGTTGTCAAGAATGGACAAACACTTGAGAGGGCAGCAATTTTGTCCAATGCTTACAATGGATTGCTTCTGTGTTTATTTCCTTACTGTTCTGCCTGATCAAATTGTAAATATCAGGTCAGAAGAATCTATGTTTTGAGGACAAAAGTGTACCTTCCAAAAGGTCCGAAGTCTGGATGCACAGGAGAAAACTACACAGAATGATCTCCATGGAGGACTGTGGAGATAAAACCAATACACCTTCATCAGTTTCTCTTTTTATAAATGGCTGAAAATGTTTGAGGACATATTGTTTCTCTGAGGCATTTAATCCTGATTAACTCAAGATACCCTCTTCTGTGTTAAAAAAAAAATTCTTGGAAATAATGCCATCTTTCCGTATCTCTCTGTACGTAAATGTTGCTGCCGTTGCTGTTGTTGTTGTTGTGTTTCATCAGGACAGAACCTGCAGCAGGTTTTCAGAGGCAGTAAATCGCACTGGAGGAAATTGGCGATCCTTCTACACTGGAGTAACTGATGGATTAGAACTGTATGCCTTTGGGATTGCAGTGCAGCTTCTTACCACCAGGCCACTAGTCATACATAGGATAAGAAATCAATATGGAATTATGATAACCTAAAGGTTGGTTTATTTCAAAACACTACGTGTCACAGTAGTCTGAGAAGAATGGGAATCCCAGAACACTTGATCGTTCTAATGTGAAAATTATACTTGGACCAGGAGGCAGTCGTCAGAACAGAGCAAGGAAATACTGCATGGTTCAAAATTGGGAAGGGCATACGCCAGGGATGCATCCTATCTCCATACCTTTTCGACCTATATGCAGAACAGATTATCCGGGAGGCGGGGCTCTATGAGGAATGTGGGGTCAAGATTGGTGGATGATTTATCAACAATCTGTGTTATGCGGATGACAAAACCCTGCTTGCTGAAACTGAAGAGGACCTGAAGCACCTGCTGCAGAGTGTCAAGGACTGCAGCCTACAATACGGATTGAGGCTCAATGTCAAGAAGACAAAGATTCTCACCACTGGACCAATCGGTAGCATCAGGATGGATGGTGAAGAGATTGAGATTGTGCACAGCTTTAGTCTGCTTGGCTCCACAGTCAACACTCTTGGCACCAGCAGCCAGAAAATTAAAAGGTGCATTGCAATGGGAAAGTCTGCTGTTAGGGACCTCTCCAAAGTGCTGAAGAGCAGTGGTATCTCTTTGAAGACTAAGGTGCGTCTCTGATACAGGCCATGGTCTTCGCAATCACCTGTTATGCATCAGAGAGTTGGACAATGACCAAGGAGGATAGAAGGAGAATTGATGCCTTTGAGCTGTGGTGCTGGAGACTAGTATTGAGAATACCATGGCCTGCTAGGAAAACAAACAGATTTGTCCTAGAAAGGGTTAAACCGGGTGGCTCCTTGAAGGCAAGGATTCTGAGGCTCCATCTAACATACTTTGGACATGTTGTAAGGAGGGACTGGTCCTTGGAGAGGGACATCATGCTTGGGAGGGTGGAGGGACAGCGCAGGAGAGGAAGGCCCTCTATGAGGTGGTTTGATTCAGTGACTGGGATAATTGGGATGGGAGTGTCAGAGACAGTGTGATTGGCACAGGACAGAACGGAGTTTAGGGCTGTTGTACATAGGGTCGCTATGAGTTGCAGGCGACTCGACGGCACATAACAACAACACGTGTCATAGATGATTCCCGCCTTGTCCATCCTCCCCCCATGCTTTTACCCTCCTACCCCCATTGGATTTTCATACACGATCCACAATAATGGTCTTATAAAGTATTTGCCCTTATGGGACTGAGTTATTATTTATCTCTAAAAATATGATCAAGATTTCATGAAATGCTGCAAATGGATAAATCTAGAACAAATTATGTTAAGTCACATAGACAGTCACAAAAGAACAATTGTGGTATAATAAATAGCATGACTATAAAAAGCTAAGGAAAGATCGCTCAGGTCGTTAGCGGGAAACCAGGTCGTCTGAACGCTGGATCAGTGCTCTTTCTCCAAGTGAGCAAGGTGACTCTTGTCCTGTGGGAGAGCATCACGCCATGGATCCTTCTTCATCTAGACCAAGTGGATAAAGGTTCCAGAGGGCACAATGTGGTTATTTCCTCAGTTCACATCCTGTCCTCTAAGCAAGGAATTAGGATCTCTCTATACCCTTGCAACATTTGTTATTTGCTGTCTTGATAAACTTTGCTACTTGTGCTGATTATAATTTTCATATGGTGCTGTTGGTGGGAATGTAAAATGGTGCGTCACTATGGGAAGCAGTTTGGCACTTAAATAGAAAGTTGGGAAAAGAAATGCCGTATGATACAGCAGTACCCTCTACTAGGTATTTTAAAGCAATAACGTCTGCAGCACAGACTAACACACACACATCCACGTTTACGGCAGCATCATTTACAATCACAAAGAGCTGGCACTAACCCAACTGTCCATCTAGTACATTCACAATAGAGTTTTATGGAGTGCTTTTTTCTTTAATCATACTTTCTTTTTAAAAATAAAATTTTAATTTTATACTGGATCACTTGCAAAGTTTCTATACATTGTTTTTCACATTGGCTCTTTCCCGTTTCCTTCACCCACCCACCCATCAAATTGTGCGACCCTATGAGTACCCCTCCGGCTCATCCTCCCCCGATGCTTTCACCCTCCCCTCATGCTTTTAACCCCCCCCCCATGGATTCTCATACCTGTTCCACGATAATGATCTTATATGGTATTTGTCCTTATGAGACTGAGTTATGGAGTATTCTTTATCTCTTAAAAATGATTAAGATTTCATGAAATACTGCAAATGGATAAATCTAGAACAAATTATGGTAAGTCACATAAGATAGTCACAAAAGAACAATTGTGGTATAATAAATAGCACGACTATAAAAATGCTAAGGAAAGATTTTAATAAAAACAAAGTCTCTCTGAAGGGGGAAATAGGGATGAAAAAGGAGGGAGGCATAATAAAAGTGAATAAATACATCATTTGGGTGGAGGGCAAGGCAACACACAATAAGAGGTTGATTAAACATTGTCATTAATAAATTACATTAGTCAATCTCAACATTAAAACAATGTCTTTGAATGATTATATGAAAAAAAATCAATATGATTTGTAAAGCTTCTCTTGAATAAAAAATATTCATTAAAAAAATAAGCCAGAAAATAAAAATACGAGAGAGAGAGGAAAAAAAAAGGATGAATTCTTGCATGCTTGGAAATACTACTCCTTCAAGACGGAGAGAAATGACCATTGGCATGCTAAAGCTGAACTCTTGCAAAATTGTCTTAGTGAGGTGTAAATGAAAAGATTTACTTAGCAAATTGTCTTTTGTCTTTTTCATAGAGTGCATTGAGTAGGATCTGAATGCCAAGTTTCATCTTTTCAACCAGTGGAAGGATGGCCCCAGCTCCGTGCCCAGGACACTGCTGACCAGTTTCATCTCCTTTATTCTTGGCAGGTACCTGTGGTCCAGCCGGGGATGTCTTTCCGTTTGCACAATGAGTGTCTCCCTGTCTGGCCACCTTCAACACACAGACAGTAGAGTACGCACTAACACAGCAGCATCTCAGGGTCTGAGGAAATCCTCTCATTTATTCTTAAATCCACAAAGCCCTTGGCTGGCATCAGAGAGCCATCACTGTTATATCTTTCATTCTAGTTTTAGATCACTACTCACGTGCAAGTACTACTGATAAGAATAAGAATTCACCAGCCCTTTTCTTCCTTAAACTAAATGAAGTCTTAAGGTATAAGTTTCTATGAAAAAGAAAGAGAAGGTAGGTAGTAGAGGACCCTGGGTGCTTTGGGGATGTAAAAGGAGGGGATGCAGATGTGGAGGACAGAGAGCCACCAGATGTGGTCTCGGAGCTGACTGATGACGGCCAATGCACTCACTGTCTTTCCTTTGTACCACGATCTTTTCCACATTTTCTCTGTCTTCTGTTCATGCAGTCATCATGAAGCCTTCACCAAAGCCGTGTAAAGATAGATACTATCATAATTATCCCCATTATAGATACTGGCCCTGAGGCCGAGAGGCCAAGTAATGTGCCAATGTCACTGATAAAGTGTCGCCATTGTGAGTTGCAGTCAATTCTGACTCAATGTAACCCCATGCGGCAGAATAGAAGTGTCTCAAAGGATGCTCGAGGCTTGAAGAAGCAAAGTGTCAAGTCTTTCTCTGCTGGAGCAGCTGAGTGAGTTTGAACCATCAACTTTTCAGTTGGCGTCTGATTGCTTAACTGTTTTCCCACTAGAGTACTTTTACTGATGAACTCTAAACTCACATCTAGTCATTCCTGACTCAGAGCAAACCTATGGGACGCAATAGAAGCATTCTGTAAGAATTAGAATACTTACAGGAACAGACTATCCCATCTTTCCCCATGATAGGATCAGTGGGTTCAAACTGCTGACATTTCAGGTCGCAGTCAAATATTTTGCCACTGCACCACCAGGGTTCCTTAGCTCATAAACTTGAAAACTTATTTCTGTTGACTCCAACTTTTAGTGATGCTATGGGCCAAACTACTACTGTCTATAGGGTCTTTAAGTTTGTAAATATTTACAGAAGCAGACTGCCACATCTTTCTCCTGTGGAGCAGCTGGTAGATTTGAACCATGGGCATTTCAGTTAGCAGGCTTGCACTTAACCACTGTGCCATCCAGTCTCCTCTAGCTAATGAACATCAGATGTCAAATCCAGGTCACTTGGTTTCATAGTTTGAGTCCTGAACAAATTCCTGACCACCACCTGCATACAACTTTGTGATTGTAACATCTTGGTTCATCCTTTATCACTGAGATGTCTCTATGAAGAGTCTTCCCATCTGGCTAATCTGATGATTTTCCATGTTTACACTTAAAGCTGCATGATCTTAATGACGTCCTACTGAGCTGACTTCTTCAAAGTCCCTTCACAAATGGAACTGGAAGACATGAGGAGGGCAGGGAAGAGACGGAAGCCTGCCTATTTACAAAAGATTTGGGAAAGGTGGGACAGTTTCCACTGATGTCAACCGAGACAGAGAATCTCAAGAAGGTTCATATCTTTGGATGAATAAGCTCTACCCTGATGTTGATGTTGGATGGGGGGAAGGAGGTAAGGGCCCCTGGGTTAGAAGCACATTAATAATACAGATGCCAAGATGGGCACTGACACCATGCTGCTGTCCTGCTCCTCACAAAAAGACGGCTAAGATTTCAAGGTCATCCAAGGTAGCACTTTTCACAAATATCAAGCATCAATCATTTAAGGGGCAATGTTTAAAAACGAGAGATACAAGGTCCCACGTGGCTCTGCTACGCCTCTGTCTCTCCACGTGCCTCTGCCCCTCCTGGGCCCACGGAGATGCTCTGAGCTGCTCTGTTGTCAGATAGCCCCTTTCAATTCCTTTGACTGTGTGTGTTTTGGGGCACCAGCTGGAAGAGATTCAAACAATAGAAGAAAGGATTTCAAAAGTTTCTTAAATCACTCACTTCAGCAAAATCTGAAAACCAAAAGTATCCAGGAATAAAGGAGGAATGTTATCACTCTATTTTTTTTCTTTTCAAATGAAACTTACTTATAGCCTTATTGGAGGTTAACCAAGAACCCTGGTGATGCAATGGTGGAGGTCTCAGCCTCTAACCAAAAGGTCAGCAATATGAACCCACTGGCTACTTCGCAGGAGAAAGATGTGGCAGCCCACTTCCATAAAGAGTTACAACCTTAGAATCCCAGCGGGGCTGTTCTACTCTGTCCTGCAGGGTCAGTGTAAGTGGGAGTTGATTTGACAGCAACAAACAATTGGGTGGAGGAGCGCCATCAAAGTAGAGGGAACTCGATTGCAATCTACAGCAGAATTAATCACCAAACAAATCATTCATATTTATAGTGGTACAACACAGGAAGTGAAGACCCTCTACGAGGTGGATTGATTCAGTGACTGGGGTAATCGGGATGGGTGTGTCAGAGGCAGTGCGATTGGCCCAGGACAGGGCTGTTGTACATTGGGTCGCTATGAGTCACAAGCGACTCGATGGCACATAACAACAACAACAATAACAACAACTATTTATTAAACATTTTTATTACAGCCTTACTCAAAAGCTCCTCACATATAGATGCAGTATATAAAATTGAGAACCCTCTACATTTCTCTAAGGCGTTCTCCTGGTGCAGGGGTTAGACACTGAGCTGCTAACTGAAATCAGGGCTTTGAACCCACCAGCTGCTCCCTAGGAGAAAGCCGTGGCGGGAGGTCTCCGACCACAAAGAGCTGTGCTCTTAAAAACACTATGGGGCCGTTCTACTCAGTCCTACAGGGTCATACTGTGAGTCAGACATCAACTACACAGCAATGAGTTTGGGTTTGGGGTTTAATTTCTCTAACAATCTCAAGTTTGCCACTGGTGGTAACCTTCTGTACTCCCAGTCATGACAGAGACATAAAGTCAGTGCACGAAATTGGATGCACAGGCTCTGAGTCTCCATTTGTCAGCTTGTTAAGTTAGATATAATTGATAGCTCTGATGGCCTGGCTGTGTCAAGATTGCAGGGTGAACCATTTAAACCCAGTGTGGTGAGTCTGTCCATAAACAATTTATTGGTAATTTAATATTTAAAATAATAAAGTAGAAGATTTATCAGTATGACATATCTGTGAAAATATACTGTGTCATTGAGACCTTTTTGCATGAACTATTATAGTCAACAAAATTGTGTCTTTAGTTTAAATGTAGCAAAAAAGACCTCATCCAAGGGGTGACAAAATGCCAACACCACACCCACTGCCTCGAGTAGATTCAACTCAAGCTGACCCTCCACCTGGTTTCAGAGGCTGTAAATCTTTACAGGAGGAGAGCGCCTTGTCTTTCTCCCATACAGCCACAGATGGATTCAAACTCCCAACCTTAGCAACCAACCCTTAGGTCAGTTAGCAGCCCACCACACAATAAATACATTGACTGTCTTCTCAATGTACCTGAGAAAACAGATCGACTCAACGAAGCTCAAGTTGCAAGAGAACCAGAGAAATACTTCCAGGTCATAAAATGCGTCAGCTCCACCCTGTCCCTAAATCAAAATTAATAAACACCAAGAACAACAAAAGAAAGGAGCCGCAATTTCCAGCAGGATGGGAACCAGGAGAAGACAAGCTGGCGGAGTTTAGTTTTGGTTTTTAACTCCTCAGTGTCCGGGAGAAGCAATCTGGATGGTCAAAGCAGAGTCGGATGAACGGACCTTGTCCCTGGCAGATGTGACGGTGATGCCACTCTCTTGTTCTCCGGCCCACCATTGCTTTTATTAGACCTTTGAAGAGCTGCCTCGTGGTAGGTCATTGAGCGGTCAGTTGCTCATCTCGGCTGTTGTTCCAAGTGACCTACCCAGGCCACAATGGGGAGAAGAGAATGATATCTTGAAGGAATCGGGCTATTTATAAAATAAATATAAAATCTAATATCCATTATGCACGAGTGATAGGAGAGCGGAGTTCCAGCAGCTGTGTATTTGCGGAACGGCAGCCTCCTGTGAGTCTAAATTGCCCCGTACTGAGGAGAAATACAATACAGTTCACCAGAGACTTTGCTGCAAGGTGTAGCCGCATGTCTATGGGCAAGTAATGACTTGCGTTTTCAGCTGCTTCTTGGTAAGAGCCTGAGTAATTGGAATCAGTTATTCAAAACATCGCTAAATGTGATTTAAATGGCAAGGATTTAATAACAGAGAATGAAGCCATTAAAGAGGTTCAAGCAGGGGAGAAGGGAATTCCGTTTTTTAGAGCAGAGGGAGAAAAATAAAGCAATTACTTGATGTAAAGGCCAGAAACGGGACTCCTGCTGTCAGGGAGAAATCAAATCTGTCAGCAATTAGTGGGATCTTAGGAGGTAAAGAACTTGCCAGTGTTGAGCAGTGAATAAGGGGTTAGCAATTATATGAACTGATAAAAGTGTTCTGGTCTCCAAACAGCAGGTTAACAAGCCTTACTTTTTTCATAACTTGATGCAGATGCGATGAGCCACATATTGGGATATTTCTCGGTGGTTTGCCGGCAAAGTTCTTTAATAAGCTCATTGTGCGGCCGCTTTCCACCTCAAACTTCATCTGGGCTGACTGAGACGATGCGCGGGAGAGCAGTTTGATGGCCAACCTCTTCTTTTGATTTGGAAAAATACATAGCAATACTTCCTCTGGATGTGCAATTTTTTTCCCAAACAAAATCAACTGCAAAAGTCATCTCCTCTGTGTGGCCATTCACTTTCTGGCATTTTCTACACATCAAAGAGTAGGAAAACATTTCCTTTTCAACACAAAAGTGCCATCTCCTAGTATGAAGAAGGAAACCGCCCCATGAAGTACATCAGTTGACTTTCTAATCCTATGCTATGATTTTGTGGCCCCAAACCACACTGCCTTCAAGTTGATTCTGACTTCTACTTACCGTCCATCAGGTTTCCTTCCAAGGCTCTAAGACTTAACACGAGGAAGTGCAGCTTTCTCTCCTAAGGAGCAGCTGGTGGCTTTGAACCACTGAAGTTGCATGGCCTTTAGGTTAGCAGCATAACACACTATGAACCAGAGCTAGAAGGATTCAAAACACAATCAAAACCTCTGCTACACAGATTTCTGTACGTTGATGGAACGCCCACACATATTCCTGTCAGCTCTTAAAAAAACCTTGTGTATTGACATATGATATTGGAAAAGATATCAGAAAAAAAAACCAACCCCAATTGTTTTGCTGCAAAGCAGTGACAGACTTGGAGGCGATGAGCTGCTCTTGACTTGGAGAACACTTAGTTGTCAATGAGAGACCAAGTTTGGAAGGGAGCTCTCTAGAACTGACCCCTCTCGAATCCTCTTACCTGTCCTGTGATGTGGATCTATTTACAGTCTCAGTGACATAAGTTCTATTTGAAAGATATATGCAATTACCCCCGAGCAACACGTCACAAAGAGAAAGCTATCACCGCACATAGGCTACTGATTTGTCAATTGACAGCGGACAAATTAAAAATGACGATTTTGACTTCTTTCTTTTCTTGAAGAAATTCAGTCTTCACATACTTGGGCTTGGAAGGCCCTCTCTGCTTCCATGTTAAACAATGACCAAGTTTTGGGGGAGGGGTTGTGTGTCTTTTTTTTTTTTTTTAATATCTAAGGCAATTATCAAAGATTTTTTTTTTCATTTGGAATAAAACTCCTCTGGCCAGAAAACCCCCTCCATACTGTTGGATTGTCCCTGCAGGTCAACAGGGCTCCCGTTACTGCGCTGAATGCTGTCAAGGCCCTGTGCTCACAAAACGTTTTCAACACAGAGATTTGGAAAGGTTGTATCCCACAGGGTTGCTTAAGGGCGACTGGCAGACAGATCCTAACGTTCACAGGACTTGTGCTATTCTTCTGCTTCACCACACTGTTTATTACAGATGAGATGAGGTATACTCCTGCTCTGATGCATATTTTATTTTATTTTATTTTATTTTATTTTAGTATCTCATGCATATTTACAAGCAGCATCTCACCAACTTTGGAGGAGATAGCATGAAACTGGACATGAGGCGACGTCAGCTAAGGAATTACAGCTCTAGACAGAGAATGAGAGCTGCTCTCTTTACATTGTTAGAGCCAGAGAGTTCCAAAACGCTGGTACTGATTCATGTAACATGCTGTTAACTCAGCACCTAATATAAGCTCAGCTCTGTATCTAGGGCTGTGTGTCCATATGTGCTTGTTTCCATTGCTAAGAAGCTAAGAGGATTTATAAAAAGATGAAGTGACACTAAGAAAGATAAAACAGTCTGTAATTCTCACAGGTTTTGTTACTTTTTAATTTTTTTAATTTAATTTTATTATTTGTGTGTGTGTACCATCAAATCGGATTTGACTGGTACTCCTTCTCAGCAGAGCATCTGGTGGATTCAAACCATGTTCCTCTGGGATTTGTCAAAGGTTTTGTGTAGCTAAGGTTTAGCATTAAGTCTGCCTGCCCCTTCCCAACCCCTGCAAAGCAGCTGGGACCAGCAGGTATCTGACCATCCTAACAGAATGTAGCTGTGAGATGCAAACCTTTTTGAGAAATCCTGTTTCATGCAACAGCATTGAGTAAAATGAAAGACATTTAAACAAGCGTGTGAGGAAGGGACTGGATGTTGTTCACAGCACTGAGTAAAAGAACAAATAACCAATATAATCCACAAAGTCAAGTTCAGAGCTGTTGACACAATGCTTCCAATTAAGAGTCATGGATTGGTTCTTCATGTCCTGTTTTCAGCTGCCATTGAGTTGTCCCCTAACTTGTGATGTCTCCATGCTTACCAGGACAAAACGTTGGCCTTTCTTGCTCCTGGTCCGTTTGTGGTCAGGTCCATAGGATTTGCTACCTAGTCTGACTTTGGAAACTCTATTGAAATGTATTCAGAATCAAAGCAACAAGCAAACCTCTACTGATGGCCCATGAGGTGTATTAGTCAGGCAGGAATTACGCCTTATCCGGAGATAAACACGCACCTGGGAACACTGAGAATACGACTGTCCTTTGAAAGTTGCCAGAGAACAGAGAAGTCAAGTCACCATTGTGTTCTGGCCGGAGGCTGCTGTTTGCAGAGTAAGGGATGTTGCAGAGATTGTCTTAAGGTTTCAGCCAACATGGAAGCCCTTGAACCCAAGGATCCTTGAACAGCTGGAGCAGCCTCTTGCTTCCAGACCAGACCTGTGAGCTGTGTCACAGAGACTGGACAGTTTGGTTGTCGTGAAACCTAGGACCACCCCCATGCAGAGAGGTGGGAATGTTTTAGCTCTTTCCTCTGACCAAAACTCAGTGTCAGCGGCAAGGCAGGGCCGGCTTCTCAGCATCAGCTACCAGTGAGAGGCAAGCAGGAGCTGCGGCCTCTGCCAAATTCAAAGTCTGAAGCAAGCGTCGCCCTGGGATGCTGCGTGTGAGTTTTGATATGTCTGGCTGACGATTCTTAGAAAAGTCAATCCCAGCAGTTTGCTGGCACAGCAGTCTTATTTGTCTATAAGAGGGGAAATTTCAGAGAATGAAAGTCTTTTAGAGGCTTGGAATGGGGAGCTGTCCAGGTTTTGGTATAAAACCACTTGCTAAATCATTTCCACCAAGTATGGGGAGGAGTATCCCTCACTCGCCTTTCACACTCCCTTCATATCCTGTGTTGAGTGCCGGAGCAATTATGGCATTCCTTCGGTAAAAGAATATGACTGAACTCTGTCAATTAATTTTGTGATTGTGATCTACTTGAATTACTGATTAATCAGTCTTCTGAATATCGTGCTTGGGGGCAAATAGTAATAAATGTTGGTGGGGAGGGCTGGGTACCACCACATCTGTTCCTCTTGTTGGGACAACTGACCAGTATAACTCAGAGGAACAGCCTGGACCTCTTACCTGCCAGGAGGAACTATTTCCTGTCTTCTCAGGAACTACACTACATTGGGAACTTGGCTTATTTGACGCACTCCCGTCTTCATCGGTGTGGGTGAACTGAAAGCCTGGTAGTTAGTAGGTGTGTTGAAGGTACGGTGAATTGAACGAAGCTGGTACGCTTTCTTTGAGAGACGCTTGTTTTTGTAGGACCAAACTCCTCTCAATAACAACTGAGAAAAGTGTCCTCAAAAGCCATCTAGATCATGAGCTTGCCCTAGTTTTCTGAAAACAAACACACAAAACAGGCTACCTTCAATACAGTGAACTTTGAAACAGTATAATACAAGTTGTTGTTGATTGCCATAAAGTTGAGCATGACTCATAGCGACATTATGAACAAAAGGCTTCAAGCCTTTCTAGAACTATTGTGCTTTCTCCAGGTTCATAGAGTTTACAGAGGCATGTTGTTCAGGAAGTGGATGCCGCTCCTGTTTCCAGACTTGTCTTAAACTGGGAGCTCCTCCCAACACTGTCTACCATGGACAGACGTTATGGGTTTTGATCCCCAATGGCACAAGGTTCAGCTTCACAGCAAGCCCAGATTACTTCATGTTGTTGTTAATGTTGTTAATTGCCTCCAAGTGACACACGACTCAAAGCAACCATATGAACAAAAGGCCTGAAGCCCCTCTACAACTATGGACATTTATCAAAGTTCATAGAGTTGCCGGAGGCATGTTGTTTAGGGAGTGGATACCATTCCTGCTTCCGATTACCTCATAGATCTTTTAAAAATCCACCACAGAACATATCTTTCTTAATTACAGTGTTGGGGCCATATGTAATTTCATTGTTTGGGCTAATTTCCCCCTACAAAAGGGGTTGTTTATGCATATGTAGATATGGTCAAATTTCTGAGAGTAAATAGAGTTTCTGCATGTCACTGGTCTCATCTAAGCCACCGTGGTGATGCTGTACTTAAGACATTCAGCTGTTAATGGAAAAGCAGGCAGTTTGAACCCACTCACTGCTCCAAAGGAGAAGGGTGGCACAGTGCGCTCCTGTTAAGGTGAACAGCGCCCGAAGTGTTCTATGCTGTCCCACAGTTTCACTGTGAGTCCTAATTAACTTGGTAGCAGCGAGTTTGTCAGTGGGTGGGTTTCAACGATGTTAATATAGAACTCAGATTTCTTAGCTTGTCTTTATTCCTTGAGGTTGAAATCCTTGAATGTGGTCCTTTTGTGTATTTTTAATAATAATGCATTCATACACAGCCTTATAACTGCCCAGTATCAACAGAGGGGCCTACGGATCACTGCAGTTCAATTAGCACATCTTCATTTTTTTTTCTCTCTACAGTAATCAATGGTGGGTCTTCTGAAAAATAAAGGAGAAATGTGATGGAAAGCACTAGTTATGTCTCCACAAAGCTTTGTTAATACAATGGCAAGGTAGTAGCTAAGTATCTAGTTTAGAAATGACTACACAGGCTGATACACTTGTTGACTCTAATGAGTTGTATGATTTGGGAAGGAAGAGAAGACAGAGCACTTGAAAATGGTGTTCTCAGGATTTCTTCAATCACACTACAATTTTGGCCCACCATTGAGCCTTGTGTTTGGCTGTGGGCTTTGCTTCATTAACTATGGAAAGGCTTTTGACTGTGTGAATCACAACAAGCTATGGCTGACTGAGAAGAATGGGACTCCTAGAACATTTGATTGTGCTAATATGAAATCTATACTTGACCAAGAGGCAATCATCAGAACAGAACAACCTGCATTATGCAGATGACACAACCCTGCTTGCTGAAACTGAGGAGGACCTGAAATACAACAGATCTGAACCCTGCCCTGTCACATGCCATCCTCACACTTCCTGACACACTAGAGGCCATTGCAGCAATCACCATGTCAATCCACCTTGCTGTTAATAGCTTTTAAAGATGTGTCCCAAAACAGATAATTTTGTATTGTAGGAAGGAAAAATGGAAGTGCTTTCTGCTCATCATTAAATAGTTTCTAGAACAATTCTGATTAGTGAAAAACTATTAAGGGACTTTTCAGAAAGAAGAAATGCAAACTAGAGGTATTGGTCATGACAGAGAAAACAAAAGAATCAGATAAGAAAAGCAAGCACAATGCCAGTGGCACCACGAACCAGACATTGCTAGGCCCTGACTATGCCTTCTGTGGGATTAAATCATGGGCCCTGGTAATTGCTGAAACTTATAAAGAGCAAGTTCTAAACCAACTAAGTGAAAAACAAAGATAAGTTTGCCCAATCTAAATCTTGTCTGATGGATTTTGATGGTGCAGAGTATTAGGGTCATTATAGAATGATGATCACATTAAGTGTAGAAGTCCAGGTCAGGTGCTGGCAGGTGATGGTTGCACTGTGAGTGAGGTATGCCACTCTCCCATGAGGTAGAAACATTCAAAACTGGTCATACTGTTGCCACCCTAGGATAATGGGATGACTTTTATTATATAAATTAATCATTGATCTCTAAGTAATTAAAATCTTTCCTGAGGGTCTATGTTTTATTCCCCTTTCCTGACCTGTGATACAGAATGCTTTCTGACCTAGCTGTCCTCTTTCTTAATTTCAAATCTCTTTGATGCTGAGAATATTTTTTGTGAAATAATCAAATGAAGTTATGAATGTGGTTTATGACTTTGAAATGGAACAAAGTTCATCAGGTCCATTCTCTGTTCACCCAACAGTTATTGCTTTTGTTTTATTAGCCAGTGGCTACAAATAATACCATAACTATACTTAGAGATGGAAGGTTTGGGTTCCATATTGAATTTGCTCTGGTGCAAGGCACTTGGTGCAATAGCCACTGTTCATCCATCAGTGATCTGATGCTGAACAGGTTTCAGTCCATTGATGGGACTAAGTTGGTCTAGAAAGAAAGGCCTGGTGATCGACTTGTGGGAATCAATTCATGAAAAGTCTACGGATCCCAAGAGAACTACATATTCATGAGGGTGGTCACGGGGATGACGCAGGACTGGAGAACATTTGTTCCATTGTGCATGGAGTCATCATGGTTGGAGGCCATCTCTACAGCAGCTACCAATAATGGTCAGTAAACAGGAGCCGACTCATAGCGTCGGAAACTCATAGCGACCCTGCATAGTGTCGCTCGGAAACGACTCGATGGCACATAACAACAACAACAAACAGGAGCCAGGGGATCTTGGTGCTAGAGTATCTTCTATTATTGTCCCGTCCACACAGAACAATCAGTTCTCTCCATTACAACACTGAATATACCACGGATGGCCAAAAGTATAAGCAAGTCTGTCTTGTGTAGCCAGAATGTTCTTCAGAATTGAGGATGTCACGGCTTTGTTTTACATACTTTGGGTGTGTTTTCAGAAGGGACCAGTCCTTGGAAAAAGACATAGTGCTTGATAAAGTGGCATGTCAGCAAAAAGGAAGACCGTCAAAGAGATGGATTGGATCCGTGACCGCAGCAGTGGGCTCCAGCACAGCAGAGACCCTGACGACATCCCAGGATCAAGCAGGGTTCCTCTCTGCTGCTTATCTGGCCACAAAGAGTCGGAGCCACTCGATGGCCCCTAACAGAGGTCTGCAGAGTGGGGAAATAATAACACCTGCCATATCCACTTTACGAGCTTGTCACAGTGAACAATTGAGATAATAGACATTATTAACATATGTAAAATATGAGGCGATGTTCTCTGTTCTCCTATACCCAGGAATTTAGTCAATCTAATGATAATCTCATTTCTACGAAAAATTTGACTTGGTAAAGGTCGGTAATACACTCTTCTCCCTCCTACGTGCCGTGAATGTGAAAAGCCTGGTGCTCTTGCATCAAAAACACTTTCCCGAAGTGGCAGCAACTTTACTCAATTGCCAGCCACCCAATTTTTTTTCTTTCTTTTTAATACCGAGGCTTTATGAAATTTTCTAAATTGTTACACACAAAGTGCTCCCGGGGTCTGCTGCCCGACTCGACACACTTGGCTCGTCTCCATCTGTGAAGTGGTGGCCTTTGTGCCGCCCTCATTGTTATTCCGGGAGCCAGAGTCACTTGAATGTTGGAGCAGAGAAAGCAGGGTCTCTGCGTCAAGTCAGTTTCAGCTCTTAAGATCTGAAAGGCAGCCACTTGGAGCTCATTACACATTTCTGCTCAGTGCTCCTGCTGTAGTGCTCTATTGCCCAAGAATTCCAAATTCCCTCTGGCTGCTGCACAGGCCTGTTTTCTGCCTGGGTGCCCAAGTCCCCCTTTCTCTCCATTGTCTCTGATTGGTGTCCAGAAACAAAAAGACACTTAACATCTAAAGAGGCGCAATTGTTGTCAATTAGAAAAAAATAAACCAACAACTTCCTGCTCACTGGCACTTCCTGAGAACTTCTGAGACTCAAATGTGGACAGTCGCTTTCTTGAAAAGTGTATTGATTTTTATTCATCTTTTTGGAGTGGCAGGGAGGATGTGATCTGGGGTCTATGAGAACTTTCAGAAAAGGAATTTCTTATTGGGAGGTCTGGTGGCCTAGTGGTTAAGGAGTTTCACAGTCAATCCAAAGTCAAGCAGTTTAAATCCACCAGCTGCCACTTAGAAGAACGATGGGTAATCTCTTCCCATGCGATTTATTGCCTCCAAAAATCTTCTGGAGGGCCAATTATGAGCGGCTTCTGACTCAACAGCACATGATAACAAAGACCCTTTAATGCTGACATGCCTGTCAATCTCTTTTGTGTAGCAAAGAGCAGAAACCCTCCTTCTCAAAATCCCCATGACCTGGTAGGATTCACACTGGGACAGAAAACAAACCCTACAACTCGGTGAACTAGAAACTCTTCAAGTAAAAATAAAATAAATATATGTCTTGCTATTTGTTGTGTGAGTGGCCGGAGGAAACCGGCGAGGAAGGAACTCACTTCTATTCTGCTGATTGGCAGCAGCGAGCAGCTGGGTTGAAAGGTTTACTAGGCCTCGGGTGACTTCGCTTTGCAGTTTTAAGTGTGGCAAAGCCGGGAAGCGTTGTTTGCAGCAATGCACTATTTAGAGACATGTGTCTACCAGCCTCGGGAAAAGAAAAGTCTTCCAAAGGCTGAGCAGCAGCGGTGAGCTGAGGGGTGAGCGCGCTGGACCTGCGTGTTTTAGCCGCACGCACGCACGGTCACATGCTTGTGCACCTGTGTGCGTGTGCGTGCTGTTTTCCACAGGGAAAAACTAATCTCTTGGCTTAGATCCACCTTAGTATTAGCCTCGGTGCGTTCTCGCCTCCTTTAAATCATGATTAAGTTTATTACTTCTTCTTTTCTTTGCCTGGAGAAGATTAATGGCTTTCCCTGGGCAGAGGTAACTGCGGAGCTTGGAGACTCTAGAAATAGCACCTGCTGTTAATTCTCCAGTGCCCAGTATCTCCCCAACACATCTTGGTCTTTAAACAATTTGTACGGAAGAAGAAAGCTAAGGGTCACCGTGCACCTTGGTGTTACTCCAAAGGTATTTTATGGAGAGTGGGTTTTTCTCCAGGAAATTGGGCCCCGCAGGCCTTTCAGAGAGACTGGACATCCTGGTTCCTCCCTAGCGGGGCATGGCTCGCTGACCAAGCTTAGGTGAGCACAGAACCTGTCCAGCCCGCGGGCGTGCTACCAGCCTAGTTCTCTCTGATCATTACTGTGTCCCCATTTCTTTGAATTTCTTCTTTGTCAATAGGTTTCAGGCTCAATTGACCAGCTCCAACAGCTCAAGGGATAAGTGACTACAAGGACTTTTCAAGCACAGAAAAGGGAACGTTTTAAGGGAACATGCTTCGGTGACTTGTGGCTTCTGGAGCTGCATGCCTTCTGGATATGCAGATAACAGAAAGGGCCAATGACCATCACTGTAGAGCCGGCATAGTCTGTGGGGATGACGGTGGGAACAGAGAAGCACCTCACCTATATATGCTACTCTCCTAAGTGTTCAGTGAATTTGTGTTGAGTGAATGAAAACCAAACCTACTATTGCTGAGTCGATCCTGACTCACAACTATAGTACAGAGTGGAACTGCCTGTAAGGTTTCCAAGAGGCTAATAATTATGGGAGCAGACTGCTTCATTTATCCCCCACTTGGTAGATCCAAACTACTGACCTTAATGCTTAATCCACAGAACCACCGGGCATTTTGCAGTCAGTGTGGTTGCAAGCAAAGTTGTGCTTTGTAAGGAGGCCATGCAGCCTGTTAAGTGAAGGAAGAAAGGGACAAGGCTCTCCTTCCGTGTTGTTCCAGCTCCTTGTAAACAGGCTGGACTGCTACCAAAAAGGTTAGCGTCCACCCAGAGGCCCCTCAGAGGAAAGGCCTGGTGATGTACTTCCCCCAAAAATCAACCCCTGAAAACTCTATGGAGTACAATTCTATTCTGACACAGGTCGGGACCTCACAATCTAAATCTATTCTTTTGGGGGGTAGTATCTGTGATGAAGGTCATTGTCCTTTATCAGCTTCTCCTACACGGATTTATGACACAAAAGGATCACCCACGTGTGACCCACTATTCATGCTGAACATCTAAGATTTTGCTGGATAACAGTAATGAAACCACTGTGTGTGCTAAGCATTTAGCATGCTAACTGCAGATTTTCATATGAAAATTCCTGTTCCTATTCAACATTCTCACTTAAGTTTGAGAGCTGTATGTTTTTTCTTCTTTGCATGTTCAATGAGACCAATGAAAGTGCCAGTGTGTATCTCAGACATCAAACTTGGAACACTAAGAACATATTGATTCTTGGCATATGAATTCACTAGACAGAATGAATATGGAAGCTTCCAGACTGTTAAAATAGAATGCCCGTGATGACCCAGCTCACCTGTAGGTGAAGAATTCATTTACCTTTGTACATGCAAACAGTTTGCCTCTATCGTTAGAATTGTCATATAGTTGCACAATAACACCTTACAGCTAAGAGCTACTTCCAACATAATTAAGAATAACTTCATTATGGAGGGGAAGAATCTGAAGTCTAGGGAAGTGAACTTCCTTGTCTCAGTCACTCAGCTTGTCTAGGACCATGTTTCCTAAGTGCTGTGTTAGATTTCTCCAACTATACAGTGCTGCATTTAAAAACTCATGTCATATTATTTCTTGGCTTCCACTGCAGAAATGTCACTTCCTTAAACTAACAGATTTTAAGCTTTTATGAAATGGAATCCTTAATAAAATCTTCTTGCATATTTCATTATATGACACAGATAAGAAACAGACTGCCTTTGATTAAGTGGAGCTCAGATGGGGATACCTGATGAGTTCCAGTCCGTCATTACCCCCCAAACCTCTGCCCCAAACTGGAGGCACATGCAAGCCTTTTTGGAGTTCTGAAAAATTAGCCTAAGAAATTACTGCTTTTGATAAGTCTAGGAAAGACAACATACATCAATCTCCATAGAGAAAGAGTTTTTCATAAAATACATTTAGAAGACTTGGCTTCTTCAACCGTTAAACTCAGTGAGTAAGAAGTCACAGAATAATGTCTTAAGGCAGTACAAAGCTTGGCATATATCCAGGTAGCCCAAAGCTTGGGATTACTTTATGGATGGTAGCAATTCAACCCCGAGAAACTTAACTTGATGGTGAAGAAGGTACTGAATATCCCAAAGACTGCCAAAAGAACAAACAAGTCTGGATTGGAGGAAGTGCAACCTTAGAGGCAAGGACGGTGAAACTTTGTCTCACAGACTTTGGGCATGATGTCCGGAGGGACCGTTTGTTGGGAAAAGACCGGAGAAGTGAGTGGTCAGAGAAAGAGAGCAAAACTTTCAACAAGGTGGCTTGACACAGGGACTATAACAATAGGCTTGAGGAGATCAAAGATCATGAACAGAATACCGGACAGGCCAAGGCTCAGATTCGCTGTTCATAGAGTCACTATAAGTCATGGTCAACTTCATGGCTCCTAAAATCAACAACGACAACGACAACATTGTGAATCAAACTTGTATCTTTAAAATGAGTCAAGTATACGTTCTTTCTTTTTTTAATTGAGATTTTAATGAAAGCTTATAGAGAACTTGGATCTCCATTTATTCATTGTTGCACATTTTCTTCCCTGACCCTCTTCCCCCCAGTTTGATTTTTCTTTGGGGAAAAAAAAATTCTTTCATTGTTATTTAGTCTCCCCACGAGTCCACAAATTTAAATACACGTGGAAATTAATGAACAATATCACCAACTAGCCAACTCCTCCTGAAGATTATCCAGAGAAGACTGAACAATACATTGACAGAGAACTACCAGGAATAAAAGCTGGGTTTAGAAGAGGTCATGGCACTAGGGACATTATTGCCAATGTCAGATGGATTTGGCAGAAAGCAGAGAGTACCAGAGGAATGTCTATCACTGTTTCATTGACTTTGCAAGGGCATTTGCTGTGTGCATCACAATAAATTGTAGCTAACCTTGAGAAAAAATTGAAATCTCAGAACACTTGATCATGCTTATGCAAGATCTATATTTGGACCAAGAAGCAGTCCTCAGAAGAAAGCAAGGAAACACTGCATGATTCAAAATTAGGAAAGGAATGCATCAGGGATGCATCTATCCCAAAACCTTTACAATTTGTATTCGTAACAGATCATTTGGGAAGCAGGGCTTTATGAGGAGGAGTGTGGCATCAAGATTGGAGAAACACTCATTAACCACCTATGATATGCAAATGACACATCCTTGTTGTTGTTTGTTGTTATGTGCCATCGAGTTGTCTGTGACTCATAACGACCCTATGTACAACAGCCCTAAACCCTGCTCTATCCTGTGCCAATCGCATTGCCTCTGACACACCCA
>NW_006399756.1:12654676-12677562 GCF_000299155.1 Elephantulus edwardii | reverse complement strand
ATGGAGATAGGACACATCCCTGGCATACACCCTTCCCAATTTTGAACCATGCAGTGTTACCCTGCTCTGTTCTGATGACTGCCTCCTGGTCCAAGTACAGGTTTCGCACTAGCACGATTAAATGTTCAGGGATTCCCATTCTTCTCAGAGTCAGCCTTTGCATAATCAATGAAACACAGATAGACGTTCTTGCTGAAATTGAAGAAGGCCTGAGGCACTTGCTGCAAAATGTCAAGGACTGTAGTTTTCAATATGGACTGAAGCTCAACATCAAGAAGACAAAGATTCTCACCACTGGGCCAACTGGCAGCACCATGAAGAATGGAGACGAGATTGAGGTTGTTAGCAATTACAGCTTGCTCGGATCCGCAATCAACACTCTTAACACCAGCGATCAGGAAATCAAAAGATGAATTACATTGAGAAAATCTGCTGTCATGGACCTCTCCAGAGTGCTGAAGAGCAACGATGTCAGTCTAGATACAAAGGTGTGCCTAATCCAGGCCATGATCTTCTCAATTACTTGTTATGCTTCAAAGAGTTGGACAATAACTAAGGATGACAGAAGAAGAATAGATGTGTTTGAGTTGTGGTGCTGGAGAAGAGTCTTGAATATAGCGTGGACTGCCAAGAAAACAAACAAGTCTGTCTTGGAGAGGGTGAAACGACGTCTCTCCTTGGAGACTAGGAATTTGAAGCTCCACCTTACTTACTTTGGGCATGTGGCCAGGAGAGATCAGTCCTTGGAGAAGGACATCATGCTTGGACGGGTGGACGGACAGTGCAGGAGAGGAAGACCCCAGATGAGATGGATTGGTACAGTAAATGGAGCAATAGGGATTGGTATGTTGGAATTAGTGAGACTGGCTCAGGACAGGGAAGGGTTCCGAGCTTCTGTACATAGGATTGCTATGCATCACAGGCAATTCAATGTCACATAACAACAATAACATACTATGACAGGTTTGGAATCAAGAGTGACATCCACTTCCTAAATAACATGTCTCCAGAAACTCTATGAAGTTTGATAGAGTTGATAGTTGCAGAGGGGCTTCAGGCCTTTTGTTCATAGGGTCACTGTGAGTTGGGCTCAACTCGCAGGCAATCAATAACAACAACTGTCAAAAGAGTAAAGATTAAGAAGTAGTTAAGTGAAGGGAAAGCCAATACATGATCAAGTATTGATTAAACATGAGAATGAATGAATGACCTTAATAAATAGCAATGACTAAAGAAGGGATAACAGGCAGCACTGAATAAGCAGGCTTCCTCAGTCCTGGCGTTATTGGCGTGTGCGGCTGGATGATGCTTTTTGTTGGGGGCTGTCCTGTGCACTTTAGCAGTATCCTTGGCGTCTCCCCATCAGAATGCAGTGATAGATCCCTCTCTCCCACATTGTGACAGCTGAACAGGTCTCTAGACATCATGACAGATTATCAAATGCCCCCTGGGGTGCAAAATCACTCCCTGGTGAGCAGTTCTGGACTAAAGAAGGTCTTCGTTTTTGCTGAAGGTTTTGCTTTCACTCTGAAATAGGACTATTCTAAAATGCAAACGGTAAAAATAAAATGCAATAATATTAACAATAAGAATTTCAGAATTAGCAGTCTGACATAATTCCTCTTATCCTTCACATGTCATATTTGCTGGGGTTTGTTTGTTTGTTTTATTATATGATTTTTTTATTCTTTGTACTGTAGAATTGGATCCGACTAGCACAGGAGGAGACTGCCCCTCCTTCTCCAGTGGAACATCTCACATATCTTATTTGGGGGAAATTTTAGCGGCGAATGGTGTTGCTAAATCGTGCGAACGCCATGCTGGGCTGCTCATCAGAAGGTTCAGCCAGAGTCACCTGCAAAGAGGCCTAGTAATCGACTCCTTTTTTTTTCATTCATTTTTTTTCAGCATTTCAATTTTTTTTTAATTGTGATTTTAACAAAAGTTTACAATAAAGTTAGATTTTCATTCATTCATTGTTGCACATTTTACCCCTTCTCTCCTTTCCCCTACCCAAGTTCATTTAAAAAAATATTCATTCATGTTGCACAATTTACACCCACCCCCCAACCCCCATCCCTCCGTCCTCTTTGCCATGCACCTCTGATTCTGAAAACTCAGCCCTGGAAAGCCTATGAGCACAGCTTGACTCTGACGCACAAGGACGTTGGCATGAATCTTCTCACTCAGTGACACTGGTTAGCAGAGGACATGCTTGCTAGTTTGGGAGGACCATGTCCATTGAATCATGGAGTACCATGCCGTATTCTCTTGAGATATTGACATGAGGTTTGGTGAATGCTACAATTGTAGGACAGGGAGCCTACATGGTAGCTATCAAGAAGGTAGGTTGGAAAATCAGTTGCCCCCCCCCCGCCCCCTTAGTCTCCTAGATCAGGTGACTTCGCTAAATGCCCTCTTGATTTTTAACAGACTCCTGGCCCCCTTCCCCAAACCCCACTACCATGAAATGTAATGATTTCTGTCTCTCCCATAAGGATCCCTGGTTGCATAGTGCTTAAGAAGTAGACTGCTAGTTAAAAGGTTGTCAGTTTGAGCGTACCCATCACTCTAAGGGAGAAGGATATGACAATGGAATTCTGTAAAGATTACAGCCTTGGAAATCCCTAGGAGCAACTATACTTTGTCCTATGGAGTCACTACGAGTCAGAGTGGACTAAAAGAGAATGGTGTTGGGTCCACCAGGTGTCACATGATTCTTGTTCCTTGTATTTGAGAGAAATGAAAGGTCATTGAGTAGTCACTGAGATTCTCCTCTTCAATGTAACTGGATGCTTAAAGAATATCTAAATAAACTTTCTAATATTCTTTCTTTAAAAACACATAAATGACCACATAAAGATATAATGTACGCTTTTCTGGAATAAGCAGACTATAGTATTTTCAACTTATTATTGAAACTTAATAATTTCCTGTTGTTAAGGTCTTAATAATTTGTCTATAAGTCTTAAAAATTTATGAAAGCATTACTTTTATAAAAAATATGTAATTAAAATGGCTTAATTGCAAACTCTTGGAAAACAAGAATTTCTATCTAAATATTTTCATGTTTCTATCCATTTATCAAAAATATCTACTGTAACAGTGCAACAATGAATGAATGAAAACCCAAAATCTCTGTAAATGTTCATTAAAACTAATAAAATTTAATAATAATTTTAAAAAAATTAAAAAATTTAAAAAACCTACTGTAGCTATCCTATTTTTTACTCAAATAATGTGCTATCTAGGTTTAAAAAAATGTACCACCCATTTGAGCATTAGTTTCCAATGAATATGCATGCAATTTTGTGGGTGATTTAGTTAGAAAAAGTAAAAGGTCACTACAAAGCAAAGGGTCATTATTTGGAAACATGAAACTATTGTTAAGCTATTATCACATTGACTCTAATTCAAAGCAATACTATAGAACGGCATAGCACTGTCTTTCATGTTTCCAACGTTATAATCTTATTGGGAAGAAATTGGAACCTCTTTCTCTGTCCCAGTAGACAGTGAATTTGAACAGCTGGCCTATTGGTTAGCAGCTCATCATTTAACCTACTGTACTACCAGGCCCCCTCCTAGATAATGAAGACACCCTTTAATTTGTCCTAGTTTATATTCTTCAGCAGAGTTCTTGGCTAGTCCATCAGCCTCTGGAGATAGAGAAGAAATTTCATTTCTTTATTCCCAGCGAATGTCCTGGGATAACAAAAATAACAACAAAAAATGCATTATGTTGTTACCTGAGTCCAATCATTCCTCCCTTTATTTCTGTGCTCAGAGACAAACTAGCTACCTGTTTTGTTTGGGGATTTGTGTGTATATGGGTGTTTTTAATTGAGATTTTAATGAAAGTTTATAGAGCACTTGGATTTCCATTCATTCATTGTTGCACATTTTCCTCTCTGTCCCCCTCCCCCCAGTTCACTTTTCTCTTTGGGGGAAAAAGAATCTTTCATTATACAGTTATCCAGTCCCACCCACCCCCGCCAGCTCCACTTTACTATGCCTCTTATTCTGGACTCTTTGTCATGCCGATAATAATATAATATCATACATTCCTTTTACACAGTTTTCTCCCTCGTCTATTTCAATGCTATGTACATTATTTATTCACTCTTTTCTAAATTTGCCCCCAACCCTGATGTCAGTCCTGTTTTATAACAGTGACATTATGCAGCATTTTTCCTTTTGTTACTGAGCTATTTCACTTGGCATAATGTCCTCCAGGGTCACCCACTTTGTATAATATTTCATGAGTTCCTTGTTTTTCAGTTTTTCATAATATTCCATTGTGTGAACATATACCACAGCTTCTCTGGCCATTCGTTTGTTGGCGCTTGGGTTGCTCTTTGCTATTGTGAACAAAGCAGCAATAAACATGGGCATGCATGTTACCCATTTTTATTGGTGTCCCATATGAAAAGGAAATAGGTGAGGCTGGACCTCAGATCAGCAGGTTTTCCTCTTGATTAATTTTAATATAAGCTTTTATGAGAAAAGTAATTGTAATAAATGGATCAAAGTGCCTTCTATTTATGTCTCCAGTTAACATGGGAAGAATGGATTAGCTATTGCATGGGAATGCAGTGCTATCAGAAAAAGAAAAATCCCTAAAGCTATTTTACTGAGCAGTTTGGTCATCGTCCATAAAGCTCAACCTCTGAAGAGGTGTGTGTTTTCTTGTAAAGTAATTCTGCACTCCTTGTTTGAGGTTATAGTCAGCTACGATGCAAGCTCATTCCATTTGGGATACAAAATCGAAGGATTTCAGAGAAGGGAAGTTACGCATGGGTATTCTAGACCTAATTCTTAACAGGGTGTTCATGAAATTAGCTAGCAGAGAACTCCATTGTGGTTTGCACAAAGCTTACACTGTGAATATATACACAGATACCCCCATTAATTTCATACATAGATATTTCTATTAATATCATATATACATATTTCTATGTATGTATGAAATGAATGCACGAACCAAACAAAAATGAAACACATTCTTCTAGTTGAGGTGCATTTAGAACTTCCACTTATTTACTCAAATACTTCTTTGCCCTAAAGACAAATTTTTTTGAATTATTATTAAATTTTATTACTTTTAATGAACATTTACAGAGATTTGGGGTTCTCATTCATTCATTGTTGCACTGTTTTCTCTACCGTCCTCCCCAGTTCATTCTTCTTCCCCCCCCGAATGTCTGTTTTAATTGTCCAATTGCCACAGTGCTTGTCAAAGCCAGTTCTGATTAATCTCCTTTGTCAGTGTGCCCTTTGCCATTCCCTATTATTCCTCCCTCTAAAGACAATTTTTAAATTGCTGCTTATAAATCCCAGTATAACTCTTTGCACATGATAAGGGCCAATTGGCAGTGCCATGACAAATGGAAAAGAGATCGAGGTTGTTAACAATTTCAGCTTACTCAGGTCCACAATCCATACTCTTGGCACCAGCAGTCAGGAAATCGAAAGATGAATGGCGTTGAAAAAAAAAATCTGCTGTCAGGGATCTATCTAGAGTGCTAACCAGAACAATATCAGTCTAGAGACTAAAGTGTGCCTGATCCAGACTGTGGTCTTCACATTACTTGCTATGCATCTGAGAACTAGACAGTGACTAAAAATGATAGAAGAAGAGTCGATGCCTTTGAGTTGTGGTGCTGGGGAAGACTATTAAACATACCTTAGACAGCCAAGAGAACAGATTTGTCCTGGAGAGGGTGAAACCAGGCTGCTCCTTGGAGGCAAGAACTTTGAAGCTCCATCTCACATACTTTGGATGTGTGAGCAGGAGGAATCAGTCCTTGGAGAAGGACACCATGCTTGGAAAGGTGGAGAGACAGTGCAGGAGAGCAAAACTCCACATGAAATGGATTGGGATAGGTGCATTGGAGTCAGTGAGACTGGTTCAGGATAGGGTAGGATTCAAAGCTTTTGAAATAAATAAGTATTTTTTTAAGGATAATATATAGCTCAAACGTCCTTACATCCTGAAACAAAATCTGAAAATAACTTCTGTTCCAAAAATATCATACCAAATTTTTTTAATTTGGTAAAAAAAATAGTGGAAGAAATGAGTTTTCCAATATTCCTCCAGTTCTAGTCTTGTGATTCTTGCTTCTTAACTTTTTCTCCCCTGGGTGTAAGAAGAGAACTCTCTGCTGCTCATCAGGAGTCTGCCTTTTGCCAGTCATCATGCTTGATGCTTTAGGACATTTTTCTATTTTTATTTCAATGCCGTGCAATTCACCGTCTCTGAAAACTTGCAGGAAGATCAGCTATGAGTCTGTTCCAACTCAACAGCATTTAACAAAAGCAACCCATATATTTAAAATCTTGTACACATTGAGATGAGTTTTATTTCTATTTTCAGATTATATTAATTACTTTACCCAAAGCCAAATCACTAAAAGTCAAAGAATTTTAATTCAAGCCCATGTCGGTCTATTTCTAGGCCCTTCTATGCTCTTTTCGGTGGAAACAATAGACTGCTTCTTTGAGAAAATATTTTCTCATGTCACTGTGAAAAATAAAAAAGTGGAGGGTGGGCTCTTTGCACGTTATTCTACACTGATGAATATAAATAGAATAAGGAAATATTGTATGGTATAAAATCAGAAAAGGGGTGTGTCAGCGTTGTATTGCTTCTTCATACCTATTTGATCTCTGTGCTGAGCAAATAACTTGAGAAACTGCATTATATGTAGAAGAGTGTGGCATCAAGATTGGAGAAAAACACACCAACAATCTGCTTCTTGCAGTTAGTAAACTCTTGTTTGTAAAAAGTGAAGAATACTTGAAAAAAATTCCTGGAGATTACAGGCTACAAACAATATTCAGCATATATTACTTCTAAAGAAGAAGAAAACAAAAATCCTCATCTCTGGACCATCAGCAACATTATAATGTTGTTGTTGTTGTTGTTGTTGATTGCCATCAAATTGAGGTCGACTCGTAGTGACTCTATGAACAAAAGACCTAATGATTTTCCATAGTTGTTTCTCCAAGTTCATAGTGTTTCCAGAGGCATGTGGTTTAGGAAGTGACGCCACTCCTGCTTTCAAACCTGTTTTACAACTGGGAGCTCCACCAAACACTGTCCACATTGGAAAACCATTATGGTATTTGATACCCCAGTGGTACAAGGTTCAGCGTCATAGCAAACCCAGGTTACTTCATACTGCACATTGACGAAGAGTGATGTGCAAAGTGGAAGAATATTCCTCCAGGTAGAACAGCACTAGTCTCATTTAGCAGTGGTTAAGTGTCGTCGAGTCAAATATGACTTAGAGTAAGCTTTGCACAAAAGAACTGAACTCTGTTCTACAATTAATATAATTTCTGTACATTTATAAGAGAGTTTTTAGAGTTTCAGAGGCATCTAGTTTAGGAAGTCGATGCCACTCCTGCTTCCCAACATGAACCAATCTGGAAGCTCATCCAACTGTTGTACACAATGGTATTTGACACAACTATGAAATAGTCGAACATTATAATAGACCAAGAAAAAAAAATGAGTTGTTAATGATTCCAATTTCTTCAGATCTACAGTTCACACTTATGGTAAGAGTAGTCAGGAAATCAAAATGTGCATTGCATTGGGAAAATCAACTGTCAAGGACCTACCAGAAATGCTAAAAAGTAACAATGTCAGTTTGAAACTAAGGTGTGTTTAATCCAAGCCATGGCACTTTCAACTGTTTAATATGCATCTGAAAGCTGGACAATGAATAAGAAAGACCAAAGAAGAATTGAAGTTTCAAATGGTGGTATTGGTGAAGAGTATTGAATATACTAGAAACTACCGTAAGAACAGATTTGTCCTGGAGGAAAGCCAATTTGTCCTTGGAGGTAAAGTGAGCAGAAACTTCTCGTTGCTGTGTACCATCAAGTGGAAACTGACCCATAGCTGACCCTCCAGTGGGTTTTCTGAGGGAGTTAATTGCATGGGAGGAGACTGCTTAATCTCTCCCCTGTGGAGCAGTTTAGGTAGATTAAAGCTTCGTGCCTTGGGAAGTGCAGTGCAGCTTCTTACCACTGGGCCACTAGAGTTCACCTGTGCTCCATACCTCTTCAATCTATATGCTGAACAGATTATTCAGGAGGCTGGGCTCTACGAGGAGGAATGTAGCATCAAAATTGGAGCAAGACTTGTCAATAATCTGCGTTAGGCAGATAACACAACCTTGCACAGTGAAACTGAGGAGGACCTGAAGTGTCTGCTGCAGAAAGTCAAGGACTGCAGTCTTCAATATGGACTGAAGCTCAACAAGAAAACAAAGATTCTCACCAATGGGTCAATTGGCAGCACCATGATAGATGGAGAAGGCATTGAGATTGTTAACAGTTTCAACTTGCTCAAGTCCACAATTTACAGTTTTAGAATGAGCTGCCAGGAACTCAAAAGACGAATTAGATTAGGAAAGTCAGCTTTCAGAGACCTCTCCAGAGTGCTGACATGCAAAGATGTCAGTCTAGAGATTAAGGTACACCTGCTCCAGGACATGGTCTTTGCAATTACTTGCTGTGCATCAGAGAGCTGGACATTGACTAAGGATGACAGAAGAAGAATTGATACCTAAGAGTTGTGGTGCTGGAGAAGAGTATTGAACATACCAAGGACTGCCAAGAGAACAAACAGCCCTGTCCCTGGAGAGGATGAAACCAGACTGTTCCTTGGAGACAAGGATTTTGAAGCTCCATCACACATACTTTGGACATGTTGCCAGGAGAGACCAGTCTTTGTAGAAGAACATCATGCTTGGAATTTGAATTTCCTCATGTTTCAGCCATGTCGTCACATATCCTCATTCATTCTCACCCACTCAGTAGTTGAATGGCCTCAATATGCCAGAACACGTTAGTTCACAGTCTTTTGTCATAAGATATAATAAGAAGAGCAAAAAAGTGGTGGTGGAATACCTACTGGGTGTGTGGGGGCCAGTGAGGATGGAGGAAAGAACCTCCAGGACCCTTTGCTGCTTTCTCAAGACGTGATATTAGAATTGAGTAATTACAAGTATATAGTTCTTGCCCTCAAGGAAGCTCATTTCCCTTTAAAAAGTCCTGCCATGCATAAAGCAAATGTGTGCTTCATTAATTTTTACCTAAACTCTGAGTGGTTACTATAACCCAAGTCAATGGCTCTTGAGGACTTTGATCTCAATGGGTGGAATGATAGGAGGAATGCAATAGAACCAGGAGGCATTTCTGTTACACATAAGGCCCCCATGTGTCCAAATTGACTCAATGGCAATCATCTACCTACCTACCTCTATCTCTCTATCTCTCCCTTTCCCTCCCTCCCCACCCCAGGGCTTAGAGGTGAAAGAGTTCTGCTGCCAAATTAAAGGCACACGGTTCTGATCCACCAGGTGTTCTCAGGTAGAAAGATGAGTAATCTCTTCCCATGCAATTTATTGCCTCTGAAACCCACCGAAGTGTCAGCTACGAGTTGGTTCCAACTCAGTGGTACTAAACAATAATCCATCCATCTATCTATTAAGGAGGTCTGGTGGTATAGTGTGTTGTGTGTTTCACCATTAATCAAAATGTCAGTAATTCAAATCCACTAGCCACTCCAAGGTAGAAAAAGAAACAGTCTCTTCTTGTCAAAAGTGCAGAGTCCAAAAACCCAATGGAGGGTCAATATGAGTCAGAGTTAACCCATAGCTATTGCTGTGTCTGTCTGTCTATCTCCCATAAGCGTTATTTTTCTAAAATATTAACTCCTTGAGGGCAAGCTTTGTTCTTGGTTTTATTTCTATCTTCCACAGGTCAAAAGTAAATATTTTCTGAGCTTAATGTGTATGAGAGACATTTGTGTATGTTGTGTGCCCACCACAGGGCAGGCAGAGGCAAATTGAATGGCTGCTTAGTATTTGGTAATAGATTGTTTTATAAAAGGGTATAAAACGCACACCCACTTTTGTCCCAAATGAAATTATTTAAGCACCAAGACTGTATGTAGTTTACAGCAAGTAGTTGATTAAGTTACTTAATTTTTGGCAGCAGCTAATTGGAGTCTTGGGTCTTTTGTCTTTAAACAGCTAATCCAAAACAACAAAATAAAATGATTAAGTATTTCTGAAATAATATTGTTCACAGTCTTGAAATATAGGATTTAATACATTTGGACTGCTAATCTTTTCATGGAAATTAATTTCATGTTCAGTCAGAAAGAGAGGGTCGTACCAACTTCAGGACCCTGGCTGTAAACAGTCCTCTGGGGTCGCAGTCCTTGTGATGCCTGGGGCTGAGGATGGAGAAGACCCTCAAAAACAGACCACTGCTGAGGAGTCAATTTCCAATCAGGGTGACCCTCTCCTGGGTTTCGGACGCTGTAAATTTTTGTGGAGATTACCCATCTTTCTTCCACGAAGTGGCTGGTGGATTAGGGTCCACATCTAAAATGCTATCTCACCAGTGACCTTAACAAGATGTCTTGAAGCACCCCTGCAAAGGAGGTCTGGTGGGCTAGTCAAGAGGGAGTTATACTGCCAAGCCCAAGGCAGAAGGTTCGAATCCACCACCTGCTCTGTGGGAGAAAGATATGCAGTCTCCTCCTGTGCAATTTATAGCCTCTGAAAAGCTGATGGAGGGTCAGCTATGAGTTGATTCCAATTGACAGGAATTTGTCTTGTTGAGAAATGGGAATACCTGTAGTTCAGTTTTTTTAATTTAACTTTAGCTTCTTTCTTCCCTCCCCCCCCCGACCCCGACATTTCATTCCTGTATTTATTGTTGTTTTGGTTTGGTTGGGGGTCTTATTTAGTTGTCTCTCTCTGCTGGGGTTAAATGGCTCCAACAGTTGGCCTCCTTCCAGCACCTGTGTCTAGGTCCCTCCAGTAGGTGAATATCTGACCTCTGAGAATACAAGGCCATCGACTCACTGCCCTGGTCTGAAAGTGCAGAGTGACCGCTCTATATGTGATTCTTGGCTCTGTCCCTGGGAAGGGCAGCTCCAGCCTCAAGCTCTTTCTTTCAGGATTCCCTAAGCAGGAGGTGCTCTAAGAGATCCCAAGTCAAACCTCTGAATGACAGCATAGCCCCTGCCTGTGAGGTTGAGGTAGCTTAATGGTAAGGGATTGTGCTTCTAAAGGGACATAGTTGTGTTTTTTTTTTAATTGAGATTTTAATGAAAGATTATAGAGGGCTTGGGTTTCCATTCATTTATTGTTGCACGTTTTCCTTCATGACCCCCTCTCTCCCCAGTTTGCTTTTGTCTTTGAAAAAAAAATTATTTCATTGTTATACTATCCACCCACCCCCCCCAGTCCACTTACTATGCGGCTCTTATACTGGACTCTTGTCATGCAAATAACACCTAATATATATCCCTTTTAAACAGTTCTCTCTCTCTCATCTGTTTTAATGCAGTGTACCTTATTCATCCCCTTCTTATCTTAGTTTTCCCCTAACCTGATGTCAGTTCTGTTTTATAACAGTGTTATTCAGTATTTGTCCTTTTGTGACTGAGATATTTCACTCAGCACAATGTCCTCCAGGGTCAGCCATTTTGTATAATACTTCATGAGTTTCTTGTTTTTCAATGCTGCATAGTATTCCATTTTATGAGTATACCACAGCCTCTCTATCCATTCATTTGTTGATGGACACTTGGGTTGTTTCCAGCTCTTTGCTATTGTGAACAAAGCAGCAATCAACATAGCTTTGCATATATCTGCTTGGGTAGCAGTTCTGGTTTCTTTAGGGTATATTCCCAGTAGTGGAATTGCTGGGTCAAATTGTATTTCTACTTGCAACTTTTTGAGAAAGCGCCACACCACCTTCCACAGTGGTTGCACCATTCTACACTCCCACCAACAGTGAATAGGGGTTCCAGTTTCTCCACAACCTCGCCAGCATTTGATGTTTGCTAAATGTTGCTATTCCTACTGGGGAGAGATCATATCTCACCACTGTTTTGAGGGCTCCTTTCTTAGATCACAATTGTCCACAAAGTTTGAACCTAGATGAGCATCAGCATCAGCCATACCTGGGGACTTGTTCTGATCACACATTCTCAGATTCTTCCCAGACTCACTGACTCGAAATCTCTATGGGTGAGATCTGGCTGCCTGTAATAGAACAGTCCTCCAGACAATTGTGATGCATGCTGGTGTTTGCGAGAACTACCACTGAACACAACAATCATTATAGCAATTTTGAAAGTAGCAAGGCCATAGCATCCATTAACATTGTGTTAACTATAATTCACAATGACTGCGTGCCCATCACAGTAGAATTATGTTCCATAGGCATTTCGGTGACTGCCTTTTCAGTAGATCACCGAGGTTTCTTGGACAGAGCATCTAAGTGAATTAGAACCATCACACTCCCAAGTTACCATTTGAGTGCATTAACTACTTATATCACCAAAGAATTTCAATAAATATTGGACATTATTAAAGGAGGGAGGGGAAAAGTAGCAAGGCAAGAGTAAGCAGGACGGGTTGTCCCACGCCATCTCTGCAAGTCCAGCTGGGTGGTTCAGCAGCTGCTCTTAGAATGCAAAGGTGTCGATACTCTGAAGTATCCAGAAGAGTCACATAAAATCATATTTGAGGCAAAGCAATCATTAAGTGTGAAAAGAAAACTTTTTAAATGAAAGGTATTGTACATAAAATAAAGCCCTTCAAAAGCATAGGAACAATTCTATGTTAACAAGTTAGCTGTAGTTATTAAGTGCTATTGAACTGCCTTTGACTCATAGTGACCCCAGGTGACAAAGTATAACTGTCCCATGAGGTTTTCTTGGAAGATCTTTAAAGAAGGGGGTACAGGCCTTCTAAGAACCTTCTGGATGGGTTCCAGGCGCTAACCTTTATGTTCACAGCAGAGTGCACCCCAGGGCTCCTTAACGTATTCATGGAGGGAGCATTTTTTTAACTATCGATTTTTTTGGCATTTGATATAAATAGATAAAAAAATAATGACTTAGGAATCTGAGTAGTATACTTAATATGGCTGATTATGTAGCTATATATAGAACTTCAACCTGATTTAAAAGAAAATACACCTGATTCTGAGCACCCATAAAATATTTACAAATATTGACTCTGTATTAGCCCCAGATGAAAACATCAATGAATTCCTAAAAGTGGAAATAGTATCAGCTACACCCTCTGGCCATAACACAATTAAACTGAAAACTAATAACGAATGTATAAAGCAAAAATCCTTGTAAAATCTTGGAATTAAAAAGTCCTCCCTCAAAAACTCTTGAGGCATTCAGGAAATCAAACTTTTAAATGTTAGCAACATGTTTAAAAATGATCAAATGCAATTTATTCCAGGAATTAAAAAATAGTTTTATTGTTGGGAAATACATTACTATAATGCAACACCCGAGATGATCAAAGGATTTTTTTTAAAAGCATATTATCAAACCAATGATGCAAATACATATATAACCTCTACACACATTTGATTAAATGGAATAGTTATAGAAATACTTAATAACCATTCCCAAACAATAGACCACCACTTGACACTGAGTTGACGCCAACCCCTGATGACCCCATGTGTGTGATCTATAGGGGTTTCAGTGGCTGAGGGTTGTTTTTGGTTTTTTGTTTTTTTTAAGTAAACAAACAGGCTTTTATTCTGAGTTTTTTCCTGTATGGATTTGAACCACTAACTCTTTGGTTAGTTGTAAGTCAACATCATACTTGTTTGCCTAACCATTTGTGCCACCCTGGCCTTAAACATCATACTTAGAAGTGTTTCCATTGAAATAAAGGGCAAAGCAAGATTAACTATTAAAGCATCTAGCTAACCCAATAAAACAAGATAAAGAAGTGAATGGATAGGTAGGAAGAAGGTGATATACACTTCTTTATTTATAGATGATACAATTACAACCCTGAAAATCCCAAGAGAATAGTCTTCAGAAAAAAATGTTGTTGTTGTTGTTATGTGCCGTCGAGTCGCCTGCAACTCACAGCGACCCTGTGTACAACAGCCCTAAACCCTGCTCTATCCTGCGCCAACCACACTGCCTCTGACACACCCATCCCGATTATCCCAGTCACTGAATCAATCCATCTCATAGAGGGCCTTCCCTTCCTGCGCTGTGCCTCCACCCTCCCAAGCATGATGTCCCTCTCCAAGGACCAGTCTCTCCTTACAACATGTCCAAAGATGTTACATGGAGCCTCAGAATCCTTGCCTCCAAGGAGCCGCCTGTTTTAACCCTTTCCAGGATGAATTAGTAAGAACTATAGCTTTGCTTTATCTGTGGTTGTTAAATGCTATAAAGTCAGCTCCAACTCATTGTGAACCTATGGAAAGAAGAACAAAGTTCTACTAGGTCCTGTGACATCCTCACAAGCCCAGCTGTGTTTGAATACATTGTTGGGACTACTCTACCAAACCATCTTTTTTTTTTAAAAAAAAATTAATTTTAATGAAAGTTTACAGAAACTTAGGGTTTCCAGCCATTCATTGTTGCACTTTTCTCCCTACCCACGCCCTCCCCCACAATTCACTCTTTTCCTTGAAAAGAAAAACTCTTTCATTGTTATGCAACCTTTCTCCCCAAGTCCACTCCACTGTGCAGCCTTCATTCTGGACTCCTGTCATGACAATAATACCATTCATATGTCCCTTTTAAACAGTTCTCTCCCTCATCTGTTTCAATGCAATATACACCATTCTTCCCCTCCTTTTCTGTCTTCCCTCAACCCAGTTCTGTTTTACAACAATGGTCCTATGTAATATTTGTCCTTTTGTGACTAAGATATTTCACTCAGCATAATATCCTCCAGGGTCACCCATTTTGTATAATATTTCATGAGTTCCTTGTTTTTCAATGCTGCATAGTATTCCATTGTGTGAATATACCAGAGTTTCTCTATCCATTTGTTTTTTGATGGGCACTCGGGTTGTTTCCACTCTTTGCTATTGTGAGCAAAGATGCAATAAACATGGGTGTGCACCAACCCATCTTTTTCAGCTGCCTTTTCACTGCCTCTTGTTTCTACCAAGCACAACATCCTTCTTCAGGTGGAAGACTTTCCCGACGGCATGTTCCTTTACTTCCTCAGCGTCTTCCCTCAGCCGCACCCCCCTCCCCACATCTTCCAAGGAACATTCTGCTAATCCTCACAGGGTGTGGTATACGTAATAGACTTTGCCAATAGCATAACTCAAAACCATCAATTCTTATTTTGTATTTTGTGTTCATTTTCCAGTTTTTGCATACATATGACGTGACTGAAAATACCATGCTCTGGATCAAGAGCATATTCAAGATGACATCTTGTGTTTTAGTACTTTAAAGAAGTCATTTACAGCAGATTTGCCCACTACATTGTTTCTTTTTTCCAATATATTAATTTCTTTATACTTTATTTGTTATCTTACTTTATTTAGTCTTTATAACTAGGTTAAAAGTCTCAAGATGTGATCCTTCTGGATCATCTGGGTGAACTCCAAATGAAGTGACAGATGTTTAAGAAAAGACACAGAGGGGAAGGAGGCAGTATGAGCGTGGAGACAGAGATCGGAGCGAGGAGCGAGGTAGCTGAAAGCCAAGGAGCACAAGAAGCTAGAAAATAGAAGGGAGGACCCTCCCTATGGCCTTTAGAACAAGAACAGCTCGGTTAATTGTAACTTGTCACACATAGCGACTACAGGAAGTAAGTATACCATTTATAGTTTATGTTTATACCTATAAATATCCAATAAATTCTCGCTCCTTTTCTCTGTCTCATATCTACCCTCAGAAAAGTATAGATTTGTCTTGAATCTTTACTTTTTCTTATTACTTTAGAGTGGACCCCCCTACCCCAACCCCCAGAGCTTGAGCTGTGGTTAAGGCATTCAGCAGCTAACCAAAATATTGGTGGTTCGTACTCAACAGACACGTCTCAGGAGAAAGATGTGTCAGTCCACTTCCAAGAAGATTTGTTGACTTGGAAGTCTCATAAGGCAGTTCTAGCCTCCCCTACAGGGTTGCTATGAAATAGAATCGGCTACTCAAAGCTCAGTGCGTTGGAACTTTGATCAGCACTGCCTTAAATTTGTCATTTCATTTGGGGGAATTGAATCTTTATAACATCAAGTCTACTAATATATTAACATGAACTTTATTTGATCATCCTTTTTAAATTTTTTTTCTTTTTTAGTAGTTTTATTTTCTCCTTAAATCACTTCTACTTCATGCATTATTTTCAGATTAAACTTTTACTGCTGTAATGAACACTCTCATTTTATTATTTTTATCTATTCTAATGGTTAATATGAAAATATAGAAAAACCAAAATGGAATATTATGTAGCACTGAAAAACAAAGAACTCATGAAATATTATACAAAATGTGTGACCATGGAGGACATTATGCTGAGTGAAATATCTCAGTTGTAAAAGGACAAATACTGTATAATGCCACTGTTATATAATAGGACTGATATGGAGGTTGGGGGAACTAAGAAAAGAGGAGATAAATAATTACCATGGCATTGAAACAGATGAGGGAGAAAGCTGTATAAAAGGATCATATGATAAAAAAAAAGAAAAATATAAAAAAAAACAAAAAAAAAGGATCATATGATTAGGATAATTGCCATGACAAGAGTCCAGAATAAGAGCTACATAGTAAAGTGGTGGTGGTCGAGGCAGCGGGCAGGGGGGACTGTATAACAATGAAAGAACTTTTTTCCCCAAAGAAAAAGCGAACTAGGGCAGAGGGGGAAGAGGGAGGAAAATGTGTAACAATGAATGAATGGAAATTTTAAAAAAGAATACGTAAAAAAATAATAATAAAAAAGAAAATATGGAAAAGCTACTGGGGTTTTTTGGTATGTTGATCTTAGAGCCAGCAATGCATGCTGCTGGCTCTATTACTCATACAAGCTCTACCATGGCCTTCTCAATCACCTGCTACACATCAGAGAGCTGGACCGTGACTAGAATGAGAGAAGAATTTATGCCTTTGAGCTGTAGAACCGGGGAAGAGGGCTAACTATCCCATGGATGACCAAAAGAACAAACAAGTATGTCTTGGAGAATGTGGTGCCAGAGTGTTCCCTGAAGGCAAGGATGGTGAAGCTTCAGCCTTCATCCTTCGGACATGTAGCTACGTGAGGCTGTTCCTTGGAAAGAGACATCACGTTTGGGAAGATGGAAGGTCAGTGAAGGAAAGAAAGACCCCCAAAGAGATGGATTGACAGTGACTTCAGCAGTGGGTTAGAATGTGTCAGAAATGATGAGGATGGCACAGGATAGGACACGGTTCAGGTCACCTTGTCATAGGGTAACTATGAACCATACTTGACTTGATGGCACCTAACAACAACAACAACAATGTTGTTGTTGTTGTTAAGTGCTGTCAAGTCATAGGCGATTCATAGTGACCCTATGAAGGAGAGTCCTCAACACTTGTGTGACTTTCATCCTCTCTCCACGTTCCTAGGGTTTCCAGAGGCAAGGTATTATGGAAGTGGATGCCACTCCTGCTTCCAAGCTTATTATAATCAGGGAGCCTCACCAAACACTGTCCACCCTGGGTAACCATTCTCGCATTTGACTCATCAGTGTCACAGTGTTCGGTTCACAGAAACCACAAGTTACCACTGTACGGCAAGGGGACACACCAGGGCTATATGACCTAGAAGAATGTTTGAACAAAAACAATGAAAGGGGAGCTCTGGTGGCCTAGTGGCAAGAAGCTGCACTGCAATCCCAGAGGAACACGGTTCAAATCCACCAGATGCTCTGCCAGAGAAGGAGGCGCAATATCCTCCTGTACCAGTCAGATCTGATTTGATGGTACACACACACACACACAAAATAATAATAATTTAAAAAAATACTTAAAAAAACAATGAAAGACAGGCTTGAGATTTCATAAAAGTCACCCACCTTTGGCTTGGTAGCATTGCTTTCTGTCCGCTGGGCCAACTGATCACTCTTTATGTTGATATTATTGAACAACATTCCTTGCTTTAATAATCTGTTGAAAAAAATTCCCTTAGATTTTCTCTGTATACTTTGATATCTGTATAGACCTTATGTTCTTTTTCTTTTTTAAAAAATTTTTTAAATTTTAAAAATTTTTCTAAATTTACTGATATAAAATTGTTCATAATATCTTAACATGATTTTAAATATTTCCATCTCTGAAGTAGCCTGACAAATCCTACAGGGCAGACCTACTCTGTCACATGGGGTCATTCTGAGTAAAAAATCAACTTGATGGCCCCTGTCCTAGTCCATCGGGAGCTGTGCTTCTGGCCCAAAGATGCTGTCCCTCCCATGGTTTGAGCCACCAGCCGCTCCACAGGAGATTAATAGTCTCGTCCTATGTCGTTTACAGTCTTCAAAAACTTGCTGGAAGGTCAGTTGTGAGTTGACTGCTTCCCTACAGCCACAAGTTGAATGAGTTAACTAAAGGTTTCCAGCCCCATTATCTGATTTAATCCTCTCTGCCACTCCACTCCCTGTAATTAGAATGATGAGAGCGAGAACAAAAAAACAAATAATACTTTTTAAATTCTTAATATTACTTATGCTTTATCTTTTCCATATGTTATGTTTAAGAATAACATTATATTTTGTTGATATATGTGACACCATTCCCTTTGACTTCTGTATTTATTTCTAATTCTACTCTTAATTTTTTAAGCATTTTAAAAGAATTACATCTCCTTTTCTCGCCTTTTGTAGTTTCTAGTGAAATAACCTTACGATTGCACACTCCACGTGAAGTTTTTTTTAGTCTGCATCCCATATGTTTTAATATGGAAAATTCTGTTCTTATTTAGATTTAAATATTTCATAATTTCTATTCTGATGTTTCCTTTAATCTGTGAATGATTTAAGTTTGGGATTCCTTTTTCATTTCCAATTTTTCAAACTTTCTTTTCTTGTAGTTGATTTATGATATAATTGCTTTGTGATGAAATAACTACTTTTTCTGCTATTAATTTTTCTGGAACTTGCATTTTAGTAGAGCTGTATCTAATACAAAAGCCCTAGCAGCTTGGTGGTTAAAGATCTTAACTACTAAACAGATGGTTGGCAGTTTGAAACCACTAGGAACTTTGAGTTAGAAAGAGGGGAGAGAACTGTTTCTGTAAAGATTTACATCTTTGGAAAACCCACAGAGAAGCTCTGTTCTGCCCTATTGGATGAGTTGAAATTGCTTTGACAGTAGTGAGTTTGGGTTGAGTAATTATATTATCTCTCTCATAAATAGAGCCCTTGCATTTTTTAAATTTCTATTTTGTCTTCTAGCTGCTATGTCAGATAAATATGGACAACCTCCTACCTAGTGATTACCGCCTCCAGAAACTTGCTGAGGAGTCAGCTGTGAGTTGGTTCCAACTTGACAGCAACAGGAATATTTTGTCTAGCATTCAAACCAAACTTTTCCCAAATAAAATGTTCTGTGTCTTTCCCCCTCATTTCTTTGATATTTGGACTATTCTAAAGATTCTTTTAAGTTGCACCATTATGATCAGCACCCGGGATGCATGTTTTCCATCTCTGTGCTTAACGCTCCTCCACGGTGATTGGCGTCCTCACGTGGTTTGTAATTTTCTGTTGTGAGCTCATCTTTAGCATTGGTTCTTTTCATGCGCATCTCATGACCTAATGTGGAAAAGTACCCATATGTAGTGGTTTAACTTTGAGATCTGTAGATTCCTACATGTTTTGCTGGTCTAGAGTAAGTTTTTTAATCAGTTTTTTAGTACTTAATTCTTTTTCGTAATTAATTTTAATGAAAGTTTACAGAGATTTAGGGTTTCCATTCATTCATTGCTGTACTTTTCTCCCTGCCTAAACCCTCCCCCCAATTCACTCTTCTCCTTGAAAAGTAAAACTCTTTCATTGTTATGCAATCCCTTCCCCCAAGTCCACTCCACTGTGCAGCCTTCATTCTGGACTCCTGTCATGACAATAATACCCAATCATATATGCCTTTTAAACAGTTCTCTCCCTCATCTGTTTCAATACATCATTCCTCCCCTCCTTCTCTGTCTTCCCTCAACCCCAATGTCAGTCCCATTTTACGACAATGGCCTTATGCAATATTTGTCCTTTTGTGACTAAGATATTTCACTCAGCATAATGTCCTCCAGGGTCACCCATTTTGTATAATATTTCATGAGTTCCTTGTTTTTTTCAATGCTGCATAGTATTCCATTGTGTGAATATACCAGAGCTTCTCTATCCATTCATTTGTTGATGGGCACTTGGGTTGTATCCAGCTCTTTGCTATTGCGAACAAAGCCACGATAAACATGGGTGTGCATATAGCACTTAATTCTTATAACACATAGATGTCATAAATTTTTGACACTGTATTATTGTGTGACTCAGTCTTGCTCCAGATTTTCCACTTGTGGTCCCTGTAAAAGGATGGTGTAATACGGAGATGGCTGAATAAAAGCTCTCTTAACTTCACAAAGGGAAACAGTTACCATGAGCAACACAGCAACATCCACAATACATAACTAATCTCCATAACGTCGGACATGACCTCCATGTTCACACGTCTACATCTACTAATTCCAACAACAATCGTATTGATCTACTGTTGTGCTGAGGACCGTTGTGTTGGAACCAGCTCATAGCTGGCTCTCAAGCAGACTTTTAGCAGCAGTAAAATGCACATGAGGATCTAGTGGATTCAAACCACATATCTTTAAGTTAGCAGCACAATTCCTTACCACCAGAGCTCCCTTTCCTGCTCTACTACTGAATCCAAAATCCCTTACAATGGCCACACAGATCTCACAGAACTATACTCACAGTTAAGAGTTTTCCTAATTAACAGGTTCTAATTCGGGTTGGCAACAGGATACAATTTCTCAGTCAAGACAGCTTCTCAAGTGTACTTGCTGGCCCGTTGGCCTTCAGCCCCACAGCTTAGGTCAGTGTTACAAAGTCCCCTTCTTGTTGTTATTGTTCTTGTTATGTGCCGTTGAGTTGCTTGCGACTCATAGCGACCCTATGTACTACAGCCCTAAACTCTACTCTATCCTGTGCCAATCGCATTGCCTCTGACACACCCATCCCGATTACCTCAGTCATTGAATCTATCCACCTCATAGAGGGCCTTCCTCTTCTTCACTGTCCCTCCACCCTACCAAGCATGATGTCCTCCTCCAAGGACCAGTCTCTCCTTACAACATGTCCCAAGTATGTTAGATGGAGCCTCAGAATCCTTGCCTCCAGGGAGGCGCCCAGTTTAACCCTTTCCAGGATGAATCTGTTTGTTTTCCTAGCAGTCCATGATACTCTCAATACTCTTCTCCAGCACCACAGCTCAGCTCGAAGTCTTGCCAATTACTGAAAAGTGTCTCCCCTCAGTCTCCCAGCAAGCTTAGGAAAAGGCTCACAACTCTGGCTCCATGGAGAAGCAGTCCCAAGTTAACTGTGTCTCATGTTGGTCTCTAGTTCTCTGCTGAAGCTGTTGTTACCCTCATGTAGGTTGCAATCTGATTGGTACAGGAATGTCTGTGTTGCATTCTTCCTCTTTCTTGCCAGTAGTGAGATTCTCCCTTTTGCTGCTAAATTTGCTCAGTATAAACTAGGTGGCATGGGAAAATAGATCAATAGCATAATAATATTTAGATTACACACATCGTATTTCTTGTTTCCACCCAGTCATGGGGCAAAAGTCAAAGCCAGAGACTGGGAAACTCACATTGAAATGTGTGACACTAGAGTCTCGTGTAGTTGTCAAGTTTGTGAATGAGGCTTTCCTTGTCCTTCTTTCAAGGCAGTGTTGTCATTGTTGGTATGTGCTGTCAGGTCAACTCTGACTCATAATAACTCTTTGTACAGCAGATTTAAGCTTTGCCCCATCCTGCGCAATTCTCACAATCTCCTGCTGTGCTCAAGCAGTCATTGTGTCAATCTAATTCAACTCAATTCAACATCAATTTCATTCGTTTCAATGTTAATCTAACCTAAGGCAGTGGCAGCTCCTCACTTCTTGTGGATTGACGTTCACAGTATCATTCATGCCCTGAGTGTACCAGGACCTGACTCTCCACTTGCATTCCTTTGCAAGTCTTGACGTCCAATCTCAATGCTTGTCTCTGACTTATCTGAACTCCCGGGCTTCAACTTCCAATCACTGCTGTCCCTGGCATTGAGATGCTTTCCTTTAGTATTGGAATTTTCTGGCTTATTTACGCATCTATTAAGGCTTATTTTAGTTTCCTTATTTCATCAGCTTTTTGAAAACGTGCTTGGAAGGGAGGAGGTTTTCTTCACATTAATGACATGTCTCAAAATCATTTTCCTGTTGTGAATTTGGCAGAGATTGATGGGAAAAGAAGACAATTTGTACAGCTGTCAATTGTTCTGGGATGTGAGTATTCACATGTAACATTTGGTAGAAAGGCAAATTGTAGTACAGTTTGATAAATCATATCAAGAGGCTTAGAAAAAATATATATATCCTTGAAACAGGCAATTTTATTCTGATAATTTATCTTAAATCAATAATTATGAGTGTGGGTCAAGATTGAAACCTTATCGGAGGACTATAAATTGCACTAAAGGAAGTACTTTTAAATTAAGTAAATAAAGAATTTGGATCACTGATCTCTTTAGGATATGTTTCTGCTTCCTGGCTGTTAAAATTCTCATCTGAGAGAATGTTTTATAATTGTTTTGCCTATTAATACAAAATGAGACTTACTCTTTATATTTTACAGGTTTTAGGTCCTGAAGAAACATCTCAGAGTTAAAAAAGATATTTCTCATTTCTCATAATAATCTAAACTACGCAATGGAGTGAGGTGTGGGTCTTGCTTGAGTCTTCTGCAGATATTTTTCCAATTTTGCCAACACCATTTGTTAAAAAGGCTGTCGTTTCCCCACTTCACTGATTTCATCTCCTTGTCAAAAATCAGTTG
>NW_006399756.1:12632929-12652147 GCF_000299155.1 Elephantulus edwardii | reverse complement strand
GAGTGAAAGCCCAGAATTCCTGTGAATGTTCATTGAAACTAATAAAATTTAATAATAATAATAAAACAAACAAACAAAAAAAACCTACGCAATGAACATGCTTGTTGCAGGTGAAAAGGACTTTAAGAAAACAAAGATCCTAGGGAGCTCTGGTGGCCTAGTGGCAAGAAGCTTCACTGTAATCCCAGAGGTACGTGGTTCAAATCCACCAGATGCTCTGCTGGAGAAGGAGGGGGCAATCTCCTCCTGTACTAGTGAGATCTGGTTTGACAGTACACACACACACAAATAATAAAATAAAATAAAATAAAATAAAATAAATGTAAAGAAAGCAAAGACCCTCTGGCCGCTTGGCCTATAGTCAATATCATGAAGGCGAAAGTATTGAAGTTGTCAATTATTTCACCTTGCTTGAATTCACCATCAACATCCTTGATACCAGCAGTCAGGAGATAAGAAGACTTACAGCATTGGACAAGTCTACTGTCAAAGACCTTTTCAGGATATTGAGGAGCAATGATTCCAGTTCAAAGACTAAACTGTGCCTGTTTCCAGTTATGGTCTTTTCAATCACTTGTTATACATCTGAGAACTGGACAATGAATAAGGATAATACAAGAACTGATGCTATTGAGTTGTGGTGTTGGAGAAGAGTCCCATGGACTGCCAAAAGAACAAACGTGTGTCTTAGAAAAATGGAGCCAGAGATACCCCTTAGAGGCAAGGATGGCCTCTCATACTTGGACATGTTACTAGCAGAGGTGATGCCTTGGAAAGGGACATCATGCTTGGAAAGGTACAAGTCATACCCAACTCAACAGCTCCTAGCAAGAACAACATGTAATGACCATGTTGTTGTTGTTATATGTTGTCGAGTCGCCTGTGATTCATAGTGACTCTATGTACAAGAGCCCTAAACCCTGCTCTATCCTGTGCCAACCTCACTGTCTCCGACATACCTACTTCCATTATCACAATCACTGAATTGATCCATCTCATCAAGGGTCTTCCTCTCTTGTGCTGTCTCTCCACCCTCCCAAACATGATGTCCCTCTCCAAGGACTGATCCCTCCTTGCAACATGCCCAAAGTATGTCAGATTAAACTTAAGAATCCTTGCCTCCAAGGAGCAGCCTGGCTTCACCCTCTCTAGGACTAAATTGTCCGTTCTTCCAGCAGTCCATTGTATATTTAACACTCTTGTTCAGCACCACAGCTCAAAGGCATCAGTTTTCTTTCTTTCATCCCTAGTCACTGTCCAGCTCTCTGACACATAGCACACAATTGCAAAGACTATGGCCTGGAACCAGGGCACCTTAGTCTCCAGTCTGATGTTGTTGCTCTTCAGTACTCTGGAGAAGTCCCTGACAGCTGACTTCCCAATGAAATCCGTCTCTTGATTTCCTGGCTGCTGGTACCAATAATTTATTTGCATCTTTAAAGAGGGAACAGTAGGGCAATAAATCTATTATTAAGAGGAAATTAGAGAAAAATTGCAGAAATAAGATTACTAATATAGATGCAGTCGTTCATTATTCTACAGGGCAGGAAAACTATTATCTTTAGATTTCTCTTTTTTTTTCTTTTAGATTTCTCTTTTCTACTGGACAGAAATAAGTACTTGCAATGTGTCCAAGCATAAACATTAATATAACTTTATTTACTTTGGACCCTAATCAATCATATATAGTGCATCAAACAAAGGAACATTTCACTACAAATTCAAATACTTAGACAATTCTCCAAAAGGGCATCAAAAAGGCATGCAACACCTTAAAAATTCATTTGAAAATGTTAGAAGCTCTCTCTTAGTTCAGTTAATCCACTCGTTTTCATTTGTGATACAACTGTCCTGGTCATGCGATCTTTCCCTCAACAGCACGTGACAGATCCCTAAGTTCAGACCAAGTCTGAGGCAGCTCTCTCTCTTCCTACACCCTCTGCTACTGCCTTCATTTCAACCATTCTTAAGTTTTACTTGGACCATTGCAATATCCTCCTAACTGGTAGGTTACATCTTTAATGTGCTTGTCTTTCATTCAGTGACCATTGAATCCATAGTGACTATGATAAAATGCAGATCTGATTATGTGCTTTTTATACCCATTTTCAGTGCTCATCTTTCTCCATTATTTAAAAACAAACCAAACCCTTCAGACCCCTTAGTAAGTTATTCATGTCATCCCATAGGTTGACACGATTCTCTTCTCTAACCTTGTCTTTCACTGACTTGCCCAAGTCCATCCCCCATGTACCAACTGCAAATTTTCTTACCATTCCTTACACATCCTCTACATTCTCATTTCTTCCTCAGCTTAGTCCTTTTGTTAATCATAGCCCTTCATTTTGTAAGGCACATTTCCCACTAGCTTTCCTTCAAATCCTGCCTCAGATAACTTCTCATCCTTAATCCCCACTCGCACACTTAGAATTAATCTCTACATGAGACATATTTCTATTTTCCTGTGTCTTTTTCACAGGACTTTCTAGATACTGAGAGAAATTATTTGCATCTCTGTCTCACTGATGACTTTGTTCAACTCTTCTATGTACTTAAAGTAGCACCTTGCATCCAGTGAGGACTTGTGTATCCCGATTAAGTGTTTTTGCCCTTAACTAAAGATCTCCAGTCTATAAAGTTAAAGCAAGCAAGAGGTAAAAAAAGAAAGAGATGCTAACTGTGAAAACCTGAACTGTTATCCAGGATGAGAACAGTTTTATGGACATGAAGAATGATCCCTTCTGAGAACTTAGCCCTGCACCTCAGGAATGATGTGGTGTGATAAGACAGACCTGTCAATTTGTATTTTTTTTCCATGATTTATGCATTCAGTGTATTGGAACTTTTAGGATTTCTCAAATTTAAAAGATGGTCAATCTAGAATGATGCTGAGATTTTTAAAAAAGAACATTGTACAGAGGTATTTTAACTAGTCAAATGAAAAGCAGATGTCTTAAATTAAAACACATAAATTATTTAAGCTTAAAGATTTTCATAAATCTTTGGGATGAAAATCTATTACTTGGGACTTAATATGATAGAATTTGAAAGCTTATGTATTTGTATGTTAAGTTAATTGATGATATTCAATAAAATGGCCTCTTAAAAAGCTCCTTAAAATTATACAGAACAGTGATTATGTTATTATTACATTATCTCCACTTTAGTAACTTGTTTGACTTTGGGAAATACAGAGGCTAAAGAAGAAGGCGAACATCTCAATTGGCATTCCATCCACTCCTGAAGCCTTTTTCCCCCTGATGCCTGCAGTGAAGATTTTACTTTTTCCTTCAGTACCAGTGGTTCTTGTTCATGTGCAACCTCCTGAAATGGTTGAATAGCAGTCACTTCTTTTTGATACAGTGACTCTGTATTCTTTTCATCTTCTTTTGATACTTTCTGTGTCCATTTCCCCCCCTACAGAATCCTTCAAGTTCAACCCTTCAAGGCTTGAATTTTTCTCTTCGTTATTCTAGCTTTTGAATTCCCAAGCATGTGTTCTTTTAACTCTCTAACTCCAGGGTTTTACAAATTTCATTGTTAACACTTTGCTTTGTCTTTTCTAGCCATCCTATGACATTTTCGGTTCAGCTCTTTTATGTCATCATTTTAAAAACCTTCTTTAGATAGTTTATGTTCAAGATTAAGTTTCAGAGTCTCTACTGATATGCACTTTTGTTTCTTTCCCCGCCTTTTCTATATTTTTAATGACCTTTACAGTCTTCATGGATGAGGTCCTTGATGTCACTTCCTACCTTGCATGGCCTTCAGTCATTATTGCTTGGTGCATCAAATTTATTCTTGAGATGTTCTCTAAACTCGTGTAGACAATATCAAGGTCATACTTTCTCTCTGGTAAACTTGCTTCATTTTCTTCAACTTGAACTTGCATGATGGTCTTGCATTTTCTTCAACTTGGACAATTGCTGGTGTGTTCTGTAGGAGGCCCTTGACCTTGTTCTGGGTAATTATATTGAACTTCTATGTTGTCTCTTTCTGTGATTATAATAATTTTGATTGTTTTGCATTCCATTTGATAGGGTCCATATATATCATTGCCATTTTGTTGTTAAAAAGAATATTTCCAACGAATGAGGTTTTGTTCTTGCAAAATTTTATCTTGTGATCGTCTCTGTTGTTTCTATCACCAAGGCCATATTTTCCAACCACTGATTCTTCTTAGTTTCCAACTTTAACTTCCCAACCACTAATAATTATCGATAAGTCTTGATTTGTAGGTGAACAATTTTACACTGTAGAATTTGTCAACAAACAGATGCAACTCTTGAAACAGTCCACTATGCTAAGAAATTTGGATTACAGCTGTTTGACCACTTGGCAACAGGGAATACCAACAATTCAAATTGAATTCAGAGGAGGACTTGGAATGAGGAAGAGTATCATTGCTCTATCAGATGGATCTTGACTGAGAGCAAAAATCAGCTGAAGGACGTTTACCTGTGTTTTGCTGATTATGCAAAGGAATTATACTTCGTGGATCATGTAAAACTGCATAATAAAAATGGATTTCTGAATAGTCAGATATGCTTCCTCAGAACCTATATTGAGAATTATTAACAATCTGTGATACGGAAATAATACAACTTTGCTGGCCAAAAATGAGAAAAACTTAAAGTACTTACTAAAGATAAAGGTACTTACTAAAGGTAAAGATCAAAGACTGCAGTTCTTCAGTATGGGTTATATCTCGGCTTTAAAAGAAGAGAAATCTTCACCATTGGACCAAAAATCTACATCCTGACAATTAAAGAAAAGACTGTAGTTTGTCTAGGATTTCATTTCACTTGGCTCCACAATCTGCTTTCCTGAGAGCAGAAATCCCAATCAAACAATGTAGTGCATTCAGCAAATATGTAGCAAAAGACCTTCTTTTTCAGTGTTTTTAAAAAAAGAGAAAAAGGGAATGTTTACTGACAGATAAAAACAATTGCAGAGAGTTCACACGTAGGGAGGGATAAAAGAGGAGGGATGGGTAACAAAGATTAGTGCATTGAAGAGTAAGGAAAATGGGAAAATAGAGTACAGCAAAGTTTTGATAAGATGTTATAAATAATGACAGGATACTATTCTAACTATTGTTACAAATTAAATATGGATAAATGACTGAATGAAAATTAAAAAAAAATTTTAGCCAGTGCTTGTTTAATTCTTTATCAACTAAACTAACCTTTACAGAGAGTTTAAAAAAAAGAAATAAAAGATATCACCTTGAAGATGAATGTTCACTTAACACAGGAGTGGTATTTTCAAATCACCTCCTGCGCATTGGAAAACTGGACCTTATTCTAATGGAGAAATTGGAAGAAGGTAGAAGAATTTCTACATTGGTGTTATAGTGTTGGAGAGGAATATAAATCTACCATCGTCTGTCAGAAGATTGAACAAATTTGTCTTAGAAGAATTACAGCCAGAATGCTGCTTCTAAGCAAGGATGGGTGGCAAGCTTCATCTGACACGAGACTTGTGTTCAGGAAAGATCAGACTCAAGAGAAGGACACCACACTTGGCCGAAAGCTAGTGAAAAAGAGCAAAACCCTCAAGAAGGTGGACTGACAGAGCAGCTACAACAGTGGGCTCAGCCGTAGTAAGGATTGTGAGGGTGACACAGGATCAGGGGGTGTTTGGGTGTTTTGTGTAGGACATAGCTTTTTGTCAGAGTCACCTTGACAACACCTAACAACTACAGAAAAGTATAGAGAAGGGGGAAAAACCCAACCCTCAATTTTCTAAGTTTTTAAAACCTAGAAATAACTGTAATTAAGATCTTAGTATATTTGTTATTTGTAAGAAGAACAAGGGCCACATGAGAATAGCCATGTCTGACATCTACCAGCTTTACAAAGGGGAACTGTCCCTGTCAACAGTATCAGCAACACAAAACTAATTCCCATGAGGTAAGACATCGTCCTCACATTCCTGTATCTCTTTTTACTCATCTCAACACAAATCTTGTTGCTTTCCTGAGTCCAAAATCTAATGCAATAGCTCACAAACCACACAGAACCATATTAGGGAAGTCAGAAGGATATAATCTATGTTAGGAGCAGAACCCAGTCAGGACAGCTTCCAAAATGTGCATCCAGGTAAATCAGCCATGAGTCCCACAGCTTTAGACCAATGTTAAAAAGTACTCAATCCTGCCAAGTTCGGCTGTCCCCACTCCCCAAATTTTCCAACAAACTTTTGCAAAGGCTCTTAGCTTAGCTCTGATTCTGTCAGTGGAGGGGTAGCAGCCAGTTGTGTCTCTTGTCTGGTCTCTGTGGTCCTCTGCTTAGCCTGCAGCTGCTGCTGCCATGGGTGTAGTTGTAGCAAGAATGTTTGGTCCCGAAGGGCATCATACATTCTCTTGCTTCTTTTTCTTCTTTTCCACTGATGGGAAAGGTCTAATTCCACTGCTGGAGTTGCTCAATTTATTGACGAGACTAGCCAATCTCCTCATAGATTGGTGAGACTGGCTAATCCCTTCGTGTAACGGCAAGATAGACAATCCCCTTATTAATAGGCTAACATACCCTATTCACATATTCCCACCCATCCACATGGGGTCAATTCAGATTTAATGGCTAGGAAAGTTAAGTTGAAAGATAAACTCCCCACTGTTGTTTTAAAAAATCACTAGTTTTTATAAAGTGATGCAAGTTCATTGTAAAGAATTCACTGTTTAGACAAACACAACAATGAAACACCTCCAAATATATCTTATCCCTCAAAATGTCCCCTAAACATTGTCTTTAGCAATGCCAAGTGGATCTTCTGGGGACAGTTTCAGGTATATATTCCCCAGTAGAATTCTAATGTTACCCTTCTAGGAAATGTAAGTTTCTGTTTTTAGACTTCAAAGTTTGTTCGGAATAGGTTTTCAAAACCATTTCACAGGTTTCATCTGACGAGAATGGAGTCTTTTTTCATGAGTAGGGAAAAAAAATAACAAATTATGGAATGTGAATTGAGAAATGTGAAGTGGCATCTTGAAGAATGTCACCAACTTGAAACCTCAATGATGAATATTCTAATTTGGGGAAATCAGTTCTTAGGTAATTATATCTGACTCAGAAATGTTGAAGAGTACTTGAGTCTTCTATTTTTTTGCTGCCCATAAACATATTTTCCTAAAACTATGATTTTATATGAGACATTTGCTGCAATGTGGACACTATTTACCCTTAGTGTCTTTGGCTCCATCTGAACTAGCCTTGCTAGACTGCTGTTTTCTACAAAGATCACCTTTCTCTACCTTGTCTCTTCTTCCAGGTGGGAAGATTCAGAAGAGATTTCCAGGCTTCCTACATCTGAAGCAGATTCTTCAATAACCAAGGAGTTTTCTCTCAGGTGACATTTAAGAATATCAAGCACAATGAGGTTATGAGGACAATTCCCATTTCCTCTTCAAGATACGGCGGGGGTTGTGGAGGACAGCACCTCTCCCCAAGCTGCCTCCAGGTCTCAGGCTCTTGATGAATTGCACTTTTGCCTTTGTGCTTCCGTAAAAACAGTTCAACACTTTGATGAAAGAGGATGTACAAGGAGACTTCTGGACAAGGTGCTTAATTTGCATATGTCAACATGAATTTTCATACTTGTTAAGACAGAACGAGAACTGGGACTCCATTTAATGGCATCATCTATAGAAATTAGTACAGGAGGTTTGTGTCATACAAGTTGATGGTAAACAGAAAATCATATTTAATACCCCTATCAAAGAAATACCAATTGAATTGAATTTTTTTTTTAGTAAGCTACCTAATTTTTATAGTGCTCTTAGCAACGACAGTCTTTCTAAAAAATTTTATTATATGTGTGTTTTTACCATCAAGTCAGATCTGACTGGTACAGGAGGAGATTGTCCCTCCTTCTCCAGCAGAGCATCTGGTGGTTTCAAACTGCATACCTCTGGGATTACAGTGTAGCTTCTTGCCACTAGGCCACCAGAGCTTGCCATCATCTTTCAAATTTTAAAACACTTAGTCTGCTATGGTGCTGCTACTGGTGACAACTTTGTGAGAAATAACAATTGCTCCTAATTTCTGACACCTCCACTTGATGTCTTCATTTATTAGATGAAGTGATTTGTCTGACACACCATGGCTAGGAAGTTACAGAAGGAAGACTTGAACCCTTTCTCCTCTTCAGCATTTTCTCTGCACTACCTTCATGCCTGCCTGATCAATTTCAAGAACTCACTATTATTCATGTAACAGAGAAATTACATTTCTGTGGTGGTACAAAACCCACTTCCATGAGACACATGTCCAAGAACCTTCTGAAGCAATTAATTGTGCATTCAAACTGATTATGAGGTTTTGGTTATGAAAAGTTGGTGATTGAAGTCAATGTGGAACACTTACCATTAAAATACCCTAGAAATTTAGGGTAAAATGAAAGAAAAGAACAAAGACAAACATCAAGCACACAGGTGAGGTTGAAAGAAATAAAGGTAAACTCTTAGGTGCAAGAAATCAAAGGCAAAGCACTAAGTTTGCCTGCTGTGCAGGGACTGCTCAGGAGATGGGGCCCTGACAGGACCCTGAATGGCTGAGGACTTATGGTTCCATAACTGGTCAGGGTCAGGCTCTAGAAGTCCAGTCCTTGGAAGAAAAGCAACCATGACTTTTCTCTCTGTCTTGGACTCTGGATAAAGTGGCCAGAGTCCGCAGTGAGAAGACCACATGATGCCACAAGCATTCCAGGCTAAATTTAAACAGCTGACATGATGCGGACTCAACACCACGAAATGAGTATAAAAACCAGTCTTCAACTTGCAAAGCCCAGCAGACCTAAAACCAAGGTAGTTCTGTCTATCTCTTTTGAAACCGAAAAGAATGTAAGGAAAAGTCAGTCTGGTTGTGAACCACATTCCCCTTCTTTAATCTGACACTGAAACTGGTGATTATTGAAAAATTCTCACCAAGTAAATGCTTTCCTTGGGAACTCAGTCCCTAGTCACATTGCCAACTCCTTTCTTTGGGTTTTTGCTCCTACTGGAAGTCTTGCAAACTTACCAATATCATTCCTATTCTATTATTAATGACATAAAAAGTAGAAAACCCTCTCTGATTGCTGTCAAGTAAGAACTGACTCCTAGCTGCCCTCCAGCAGTTTTCAGAGGCTGGAAATCACATGGGAGGAGATTGCTCATCTTTCTCCTGTGGAGCAGCTGGTGGATTTGAACCACCTGCCTTTAGGTTGGCAGCACATCTTACCCACTAGGCCACTGGAGCTCTCTAAAGTATTTTTTTTTAAATATATGGAATGCTTTATGAATTTTCATGTCATCCTTACGCAGGGGCCATGCTGATCTTCTCTGTATTGTTCCAATTTTAGTGTATGTGCTGCCTAAGTGAGCATGAAAATATTTGTTTTTAAATGAAAAGGACCCAAGTTCAAAGAAACCCTACTAAATTTACTCAACTCTCTTACCAATATGAATATATATATTTACAATTTCTTTAGGAAAACAGCACAAGTTTTATAGAAATGACTTTAACGCAGTGTTCTTTTGTTTCAAGTAGCTTTTTAATTGTCATTGTTCTCATACCAACTTTCTATCTTAATGGGTGAGAGAGATTTGTCAGTTGTGCGTTTCTCAGAGCTTAGCTCTATTTTAACGATCTGGACAATCAACACAAGCCAACTGCCCCTCTCATCTCCACTCAGGGAAGCCCAACGTGTGGCTTGCTGACTTTCACTGCGGCCCCCTCAAGCCCACTGAACCTGCTGTGACCTCTTCAGACCAAGCCGCTTCATCCAAAGGCAGCCTGAAAGCATCTTGTAGCCAGATGTGCGGCCCCCACGCCCGGGGTTCTGAGCTCTAATACATAAATCCCCCCCTACCTGCTCCGCCCGTGCTCTCGCTCACAAATGCCTTTTTGCATGGTTGCTCCCTGACCCACTCCTGAGGCAGGGAGGCGATTGGCCATTTTCTGAAAGGACCCAAGATCGATGAGGTGTCGTCATCCCAGACCCCAGAAGATGACAGTTGGGCCTCATGCCGAAATCCGCCTCCCCCTCCCCTTGTGCACATCAAGCTGATGAAGTTATCCTATATCACCGCTGGGTCCGAGAAGTTTCTGGACCCCAACAACACTGTGTGCTTTTACCTCCCATCCACACGCGCCAAAACACCATAATGGATGTCCAGTCTCCTTCCATTTTGGCCAAGAGCTATTTACGCTGTCTGGATTTTTCCTATCTACTGATGTATTTAAAAAATGCTCAGTGATGAAAAATTCTGGAATGTAGTACATTAGCCCCAGGACAGCCTGTATAGGCTTGTATTTCAGATCCATCTTTCCCAGGGAGAAACCATTTATATGCTTTTACTAGACATATTCTGCTCCCTCATCTCCTTCCCTTCACCGGCGGGACCATAAACTAGTCAACAATCATACAGTGACTTAACACTTGACCAAAGAATTCTCTCCCTACTGTCTCATTTAATCCTCTCTGCGATCCTGCCATCCAAATGGTACAAAGGGTTAATACCCTCAGCTGCTAATCAAAAGGCTGACAGTTCAAGCCTATCCAAAGACATTCTGGAGGACACGCCTGACAGTCTGCTTTCAGCCATGAAGACCCTGTGGAACACAGTTTGCTCTTGGCACTACTGGGTCATGGTGAGTTAAAGTTAACTCAATGACAACTAGTAACTGGTGTCAATCAGCCTGTGAGGTATGTATTACAGATATCCTTCAAAAATACTGTGGGCATGGTCCAAGACCAGCAAAAGAAAATGAGTATCCCAATAAAGTGGATCACACACATTTTGTGTTCTCAGTGCAAGCAAAAGTTATGTCCACACTGTACCAGCATTTATTATGCATTCACGAAGCTCTGGTGGTATAATGCTTTACAAGTTGTGCTCTTAACCAAAAGTCAGCTGTTCAAATCCAATAGCTTCTTGGGAGAAAGACAGTCAGAATCTTCCCATAAAGATTTACAGCCTTGGAAGTACACAGGAAGTAGTGCTATGTGTCAGAATAGGCAGTAGGAATTTTTTTGTTAATAGTCTATTATATGTACATTAGCATCATGCAAAAAGTTAGAAACAATGTTAGACTTAGTAAACTATGACACACAGACATGGAATGAGCACGTGCTGTTGGGGAAATGGTCACCATCGGCTTGTTCAATGCAGAACAAAACAGATCAGCACAACAGAAAGAAAAGGGGCAAATCCCACAGTGTCTGTGAAATACAATAAAGTAAAACCCAACCAATCAAGGTGTGTCTACTGGTGTGTTTTACAGATGAGAAGAGCAAGATTTATCACAAACCCACAAAACAACGGTGCTGGGTGTCCAAACCCAGAGCTTCCACTGTCGAACCCTGTGTCACTGTCACTGCACTTGAAGAGCATCAGTCTCTGCTGGAAGGCCAGGGATGTCCTTTGAAGAACATCATCTTTCTCTTGATTGGATGTGTAACTTGAGCCACCAAGACTTCATTGATTTCTGTCTATAGGAGCAGTTGGAGCCTTCTGGCTCCTTGTCCACATCTCCTTCTACGCCCCTCCGCTGCCCTCCTTACCACCACCTCCGTTCCATGCCCTTGTTACAGTCACTGTGTTACTCCATCTCCTTGAGTGTCATCCTCTCTTCCACTGACCCTCTATGTTTACCAGCATGACATTTTTCCCCCCTCAAGGTCTGCCCTCCCTGTCCCCAACGCCATGCCCAAAGAGTGTGACATGGGTATTATCATCGTCGTCTCCAAGAAAAACTGGTTGCACTTAAAAGAAGATAGATTCACTTGTTCTTTCAGCAATCCATGGGATAGTCAATACTCTTCCCAAATACCACAGTTCAAACACATCAGGTTTTGGTCTGTCTTCCATACTCCTTGTCCAACTTTAGAGGCACAGGAAGCAATTAGAAATATCATGGCCTGCATCAGGCACACCTTGGTCTTTCAACTGGCATCTTTTCTCTTTAGAACTTGGGAGAGGTCCTGGACATAGCTTTTCCCACTGTAACAAGTCTTTTGATTTCTTGTCTGGTGCTACTATCTACTGTCTATTGTTGAGCCAGGTGAAATGAAATTGTCGACCACTTCAATCTTTTCTCCATCTATCATGATGTTGCCTATTGGTCAAGTGGTGCAGATTTTTGTTTTCTTGACATTGAGGTGTAACTCGTATGGAAGACTGTAGTTTTTGATCTTCTGCAGTAAGTGCTTCAAGTCTTCTTCATTTTCTACAAGCAGGTTTATTTAAGTTGTTGTTGAGTCTTTCTCCACGTCTGATACCACCACTTGCTTCATACAGTCCAGCTTCTTGAACAATTTGCTTGACATACAGATTGAATTGTATGGATAAATTGTAAAACTCTAACTCACAGGTTTCCAGAGTTATTAATATTTTTATTATTCATATACATTGTGTTTTTGTACATTGCCTTTCACTTACACTATATTTCATTTGTTTATATTATGGGGGTTTCCCTCCCCCCTTATAGTCATCTTACCAATAACTACTTTGATTAGAGCAGGTAAGCCGACTAGCTGCTTCATGGCTCATACCCTAATATCCCAGTTTTAGAGAGCCGACTTCTCATTTGCCCATCCCTATCAAACCGGTACTCTGAAAGCATACCCATATCCCTTTTGCCGAATGATCATCTGTTCAACTTGGAAACTTGAAGCCTCTACATCCACAAGCAAAGCCTCAGTCCTGAGCAAGCCATCAGGCTCCAGCAACTGAGCCTAGCTCACGACACGGATCATACTGTCTTCCTCTGGTTGGGTTCTGGTCAACGCATCCCCAGTCATCCACGACGGGGTTCAAATGGGCATCAGCTGCCAGCTCAGGAGCCCACACGTCTCCCTATGTTCCACACCTGTTGGTCTCCTCACTTTGCCCTCGCCCCCACAAGGGAACAAGTCCTCATGACTCCCTGCTCCTCAAGCCAACAACATTCTCTGTTCAGCCACACACCTGTGTATGCTAGGTGGGCAGTGCTAAAGGAAACACAGCCAAGCTCAACCTGTTTCTCCATTTTTGCATTCCTTTTCCTGATTTTGCATCTGAAATGCCCCCTTTGTTCTGTTAGGACAGCTACTCTTGGCCAATATATCATTTTCCCATGAGCACAATTAAGTGTTCTGGGATTCTTACCATTGTTGTTAGATGCTTGTTAGATTCCGTCAAGTCAACTCCAATTCATAGCATCTTTCTGCTCAATGAATCAAAACCTTACCCAGTGCTGCTCCATTTTCACAATCTCCACTGTGCTTATCCTTATTGTTGCAATCATCGTCTCAAGCCCTGTTCTTGAGGGTCTTCCTCTCCTTCCCTGACCCCTCAACTTTCCAAGCATGGCATCTTTTTCTAGGCACCAGCCTCTCTTGACCATATGCCCAAAGTCGCTGAGTTGGAGCCAATTTGACAGCAGTGAGCAAACATTGATAATCACACCCACTTGCCCTCAAGTGGCTGCTTCTAGTTTCAGAAATCAAAGGTTCCTGTAGCACCAGAGGCAAAGTTGGAATATTCCTGATTGAACTTTCCTCTTCTTGTTCCTCAGAAATCATTAAAGTTTCCAAGCAGAGAAAGCTGGGCTTGGGGGGGGGCAGGCGGGGTGGTATATATTAAATGCAAATGGACACTGGCAGGTTGAGTGATTGTCAGGCAACCAGAGAACAGACTCTGTGTCCACTCTCTCGTGGTGGAGGGACGGAGGCAAGGTTTCAGCTTTAAGTGGGAGATTTATTTTTTCAGGTCAGGTGCTTTTTTGAAGTTTGCAGATGGCAATTTCATTTGCATTTAATGTCCTTCAGATTATTTCCTTTCTGTTGTGCTAAACACCTCTCTCAGTTGGGCCTAATTTGATGAGGTCATGCTGTGACCCTTGACCCTGTGCATCTTAAATGAAACCATCTGACCGAAAAGGAGAGAGCACCTTCTTAGTCGCCTCCACAGACATTTGATATCTGCAGATGTGCAGCCAACTTTGCTGACTACTGACTTGCCAGGTGAGTGCTTGATTAGAAGTGGAACTGGTAAATTCCCTGAGAGTCTTACCGTTTGAAGAATAAATGGGTCCAATTAATCCGTTGTCACATTCTTGTCAAAATAAAAGCACAATGCCAAAGAAAGAAAACAACCGGCTGCACCTACAGAGGGTAATTGGGGATATTAGCAAACAATTAATCTTGGAAAACACCTAAACACACATTGCAGTGTATAAAATATTTGTCGAGTGGCCTGCCAGGGAATTCAGATTTACTATGTAAAAGGCAGGCAGACGGGTCCCTATCTCCTGGAAATGCTGTCCACGCCATGAAGTTCCTAGTTGCTACACACTGGGAGAAAAGAGCTGAATCTCAGTCTTTAATTAAAACTCAGAAGAAAAATTGAGAAAGCAGGTGCACAGGTGGTAGTTGTTGATTGCCACTGAGTCTAACTCAATTTACAGAGACCCTATGAACAAAAGTCCTAAAGCCTTTCTATAATAATTGTCGTTTCTCCAGGTTCATAGAGTTTCTATAGGCATGTGGTTTAGGAAGGTAGAGGGTGAGATGTTCCCAGAAGTCTGTCTTTATGCTTAGTTAGGCATTTGAACTGTAGCCCTGTAAATGTTGTTTTTTTATTGTTGTTGTTTTTGTAACAATGCCAATTCTCCCCCATCCCTGTATTATCATGCACATATTTTTAGATCTATAGTTGTTGCTGTTGTCCGTTGTCATTCAGGTAAATCAGTCTCTGACCCCAAACACAAAGGAATAAACGCTGCCTGGTTCTTCTCCTCCATGCTCGATTGTCAATTGGACTGAGTTCCCAATAGCTCGTTTTTGGAAGTAAGTTGCCAAGACTTTCTTCCTCGTCAGGCAACTCTCTGAGGGCTGTTGGTTGGGAATTGGACCCAGGACTCTTTGCATGACGTTTGTAGTATTTCACCATTTTGAGTTATGCCACCTTAGCACATCAAGGTCCTTCATTGGTTGGCAGCTTTACTCCATCCACCTCATTAAGGTAAACTCCACCCAGGGGCTTAATATATTACATGTTAGTCACTAGCTGAAAGGCAGACTCTACTTAGTGGCTGGTTTATTACATGTTGAGCTAGTAACTGAAAGGTTAGTGGTTCAGATCCACCAGTGACTCAGAGGTAGAAACATAGGTTGTACCTTTTTTAAAAAAATTAATTTAATAAAATTTTATTGAAACTTTGGATTTCCATTCATTCATTGCACTTTTCTCCTTGCCCAACCTCCCCCCCCCAACTCAGTTCACTCTTCTCTTCAAAAAGTAAAAGAAAAATTCTTTCATTTTTATACAATCCCTTCCCCCAAGTCCATGCCACTGTGTAGCCTTCGTTCTGGACTCCTGTCATGACAATAATTATAGGTAGCTTCTTTATGCAAAGATTTATGACTTTAGAAAACTAATAGAAGTTTGCCATGATAAGCCAGTTATCCAAGAAAAGATTCACTGGCAGTGGGATTTGGGGGCTTTCTGTGTTTGATGTCTGGGTTTTTGTTTTGGTTTGGTTGTTTTTTGTGGTTCTTCATTACAGGAGCACATTGCCAAGTCTTCTTTCTTGTAACACTGGGTGGGTTCCAACCACCAATCTTTTAAAGGTGAGTACTTACCTGTTGTCCTAGGTTAACACTGCATTAAATAAATGTTTAGTCATGCACCATTTTATTTTTTATTAAAATGTTCTTGTGCGAAACATTACATTAAAACCTTTGTGATTGATTATTACTTGTTTAAAAAAACTAAGGTTGCCTCCGGAAACCCTATGAACCTGGAGAAAGGACTAAAGTTATACAAGTGTCCAGGTCTTTTGTTCATAGGGTTGCTATGAGTCGCCTACGACTCGGTGGCAGTTAACAACAACAACCTCTTAAGAAACTTGAACTTGTAAGACATTACACAACATGGGTGACCCTGGAAGACATTATTTTGAGTGAAGTATCTCAGTCACAAAAGAAAAACTACTAGGCCTAACACAACTGTTATAAAGCAGGACTTGCATGGGGGGTTAGGAGTAGAATAGGAAAAGAGTTGGTAGATAATAAACATTGCTTTGAAACAGATGAGGGAAAGGATTTTTTAAAAGATGGACAATGACCAAGGAGGATAGAAGGAGAATTGATGCCTTTGAGCTGTGGTGCTGGAGAAGAGTATTGAGAGTACCATGGACTGCTAGGAAAACAAACAGATTCATGCTGGAGAGGGTTAAACCGGGTTGCTCCTTGGAGGCAAGGATTCTGAGGCTTCGTCTGACATACTTTGGACATGTTGTAAGGAGAGACCAGTCCTTGGAGAAGGACATCATGCTTGGTAGGGTGGAGGGACAGCGCAGGAGGGGAAGGCCCTCTAGAAGGTGGATTGATTCAGTGACTGGGGTAATTGGGATGTGAGTGTCAGAGACGGTACGATTGGCATAGGACAGAGCAGGGTTTAGGGCTGTTGTACTTAGGGTCGCTATGAGTCGCAATCGACTCATCAGCACACAACCACAACCACAACCACAACAACATGACTAGGCATTATATGTACGATAACAATCTGGAGTAAGAGGTGCATTGCAAAGTGAGAGGAAGGGGGGGAGGAGGAAATTTTGCAACAGTTAATGAATATTTTTTTTAAAAGTGTCCTGGGGGAGAAGGGAGCAGGAGAGAAGAAAATGTGCAACACTGAATGAATGAAATTCTAACTTTTCCATACACTTTTGTTAAAATCACAAGAAAATAAAGGAAAAAGGACACTGGGATTAGGAAATGAGATATATATATTTAAAAGAGCACCAAGCATTTCATTTATATTGTTGTGGTATGACATTTTTTAAAAAATTACCATTTTTACGATGCTTTCATGAGTATTATTACTAGTGAATGTATTTGAACATCTAATAAAAAACACAAACTAACTAACTAATGAATTTATCTCCAGAGTTCTGAAGAACAATGATGTCAGTCAGACTAGGGTGCACCCAGTCCAGGCCAGAGTCTTTACAATTGCTTGCTGTGCATCAGAGAGTTAGACCAGAAGAAGAATCAATGCCTTTGAGTTGTGGTGCTGGAGAAGAGTATTGAACATACCATAGACTTCCAAGAGAACTAACAAGTCTGTCCTGGAGAAGATAAAACCAAATTACTCCTTGGAGGCAAGGATTTTGAAGTTTTGTCTCATATATTTTGGACATGTGGCCAGAAGGAACTGGTCCTTGAAGAAGGACTTGGAGGTATGGAGGGACAGCTCAGGAGAGAAAGGCCCCAAAAGAGATGGGTTGACATAGTATCTGGGACAGTGGGGGCAGATGTGTTGGAGACAGGAAGACTGGCCAGGACAGAGTGGGTTTCAGAGCTATTGTACATACGATCGCTATGAGTCATAGGTGATTTGACGGCACATAACAACAGCAGCAGCATCTAGTATTCAGTACCTAAAATTTGTGAAAGCACGTAAGAGAGCTTTTGAAAAGAGATTTTATAATAGAGGTCTGTTTCCAAAGCAGCATCTGTTAAAATAAATAAAAAGGGGAAGGGAGTGGTCCCCGAAGCCAGTTTCTTCTGCATTGATCACGTGCTCTTTTTTAGCTGGTAACTTAACAGCTTCAAGCATTCTGAGTTAGATTTAAAGAACAATAATTTAGAATACCATGTGTAGATGAAGAAGAGACTTGAAAGGGAGGTCACAATAGGGACAGCTCAGGCCGTGGGAGTTTCAGTGTTCAAACCAAGAGCGTCCTGGGCAGACCTGAGTCACCTTTCCTGAGATCTGACATTTTCGGTAAAACCACCAGAGCAATGAGAGCAAGTGGTGGACATCCCTGGAGGCGGATGACCCTTTGGAACTCCTCAGTGAGATGGGCTGAGTTGTCCATCTTGGGATAGCAAGAAAAGGCAGGACCACCAATTTTCAACAAAACCACAAAGCAATGGCTTTCAGGGGCACTCCATTATAATTATTTCCCTTGAGTGAAGTTTAAAAGATTATATTGCTTTCTCATACAATCATTCATTGACATTGTTTATAACATTAGTCAGAATTATCAATGTAATGAATTAATGACAATGCCTAATCAACCCCTTATTGTATATTATAGCCTTGCCTTTTACACAACTAACCTATTTATTTTTAGTTGCACTTGGCTAACTTTTGACCCTTCCTGGATCCATACACATGGAGTCTTGGTAGTAAAGTGGTTAAAGCATTTCCCTGCTGAGAGGAGGCAGCAGACGGCTTCCGTAAAGACCAATGGACCATGGAAGCTCTGTGGACAGTTCCATTCTGCCTTATTGACACTGTGAGATAAAATCAGTTAGACAGCAACACATCTGAACCCATCAACAATGATTAAAATGATTTTATATTTTTAGGGATGTCAAAATGCTATAATTCAAGTTAGCAGCAGAATATAATCACTTGGTCAGAACAGCTTCTGAAATGTGCTCACAGGCACCTCAGCCTTGAGCCTCCTGGCTTTAGGCCAGTGTTACCAAGCTCTCAGTCCTCCAATTATGGCTCCCTACACCACCATCCACCCGCCCTTGCCTTGGTCCTCTGACAAAGTTGGACAAAATGCTCTAACTCTAGGTCAAGGGCATAGCAAACCCAAGGTCCACTCTATTCCATATCGGGTCTCTGGTCCTGATGCTGCTGTTGCTACTGCTGTAAGTCTAGTTGGTGTAAGAGTCTCTGGCCCTGAAGGACACACACTGCACGCATGCTGCTTCGTTGCCAGTGTTGAGACTCAATCTGCTGCCAAGTCTCCACAATTTAGTGTCAAGAATAGACAATCTCCTTGCAGATCGGCTAACCCACCTTATTTACAAATCCCTGCCCATCATGGCAAAGTCAAATTCAATGTCTAGAAAAGCCTTTTTGAACAATACATCCCTAACATTACAATGTCCAAAATATATGAAACAAAGCTTGACTGTCTTTGCCTCAAAGGAAGACTTGGGTTGCATTTTCCCCAAGACACACGTTTGTTCTTTTGGCAGTCCATGGAATATTCCGCACTCTTCCCCAACCTCACAACTCAAATGCATCAATTCTTCTCCCATCGTTCTTACTTATTTTCAGGACTCAGATGCATATCGGGTGACTAGAAAGACTGGCTTGAATCAGGTGTACCTTAGTCTTTTGTTTATTAGTTTTGTATTGGTTTGCACACAAAATTCATATCTATTATGTTTCTTTCATGTATATTCCTTCAATCACATTGTGTTTCATATGATAATTCC
>NW_006399756.1:12582840-12629658 GCF_000299155.1 Elephantulus edwardii | reverse complement strand
TTGTTTTGTGTTGGCCCACTCCTAAGAATTGTTAGATGAGCAAATGAGATCATTAAAAAGATACTCTCTTTTTGTTAAGTTATACTGCCATCATTTAAAAAATGAGACAAATCTTTGCATGTTCTTACATAAAACATAAAATCTGTTTTTTCACTTTGCTTCCAGAACTTTCTGACTGGGCTTCAAGATGAAGTCTAGATGATGAGTGTGTGTCTGACAGAGGAGTGTCCTGGGAGGCTCTGTTCTCTGGGAAGATCTGACCTGAGTAGCAGACAGCGTTAAGAAGGGAGAAAATGGAGAGAAGAGTGGAGTACCTCAGTACTATCAAGCATTGTGTCCTTTTGAAGTAGGGTCTCTGTGCTAGCAAGCTACTTGTCACCAAGGAAGGCCAACACACATGGAGGTGTCCAAGGAACACCACACCTACAGAATCAAAAGGAAACAATGACTTTCCTCCAGAATTAACACACACACACACACACACGCACACACACACACGCACACACACACACGCACACACACACGTGGAGAGAGAGAGAGGGCCATCCCCCAGAGCTGGCACCCTCAAGTTAGACTTCTAACCTCTTTTTTTAAGGGAAACAAGATTTATTATTATAATGGACTTAAAAGTTAGCTTGAGTAAGACCCATTCACATTTGCAGCAACTACTTTTTTTTTTTTAAATCTATGAGGGATAAAGTTTTTAGTCTACCTCTTAAATGATCAGAAAACATATTTCTTTTTTTAAGTCATCCACTGTGATGTCTCTGTCAGCACTAGATAGCTAAGATAGCCAGGTTACCTGGTCATAGTAAATGACCACTTTTCCCTCCCTTGAGTATCAAGGTTCACTAAGGAGAACCGCAGTCAAAATAGATCTGCTGACAGATACCACTGGGCAAATGGAGTGCTTCTTTCTGGGGAATCTCATGTGCTTTCCACAACCTTCTGGGCAGCATAGCTCAGACAGTGAAAATCTAGGGTTTGATGTCTAGGTCCATCACTTCTATCCCCTGTCGCTGTACCAACACAATAAATGCCCTTTGGGGATGCCGCAAAACTATCAAGATAGAGTGGCTAGAATGAGTTTGGTTTTCTTGTTTTTTGTTGTTTGTTGGTTGGTTGTTGGTTTTTTGGTGAGAAAAATTTGTATTTATAATTAGCCAGCTGGACTCAGTTTAGATGATCCCAATTTTGTCGGCAACATCCAAAGCATCATAGTCAGGAGCAAGTCGAACATAGGCCTTCTTCTCTCCATCAGGCCTAATCAAAGTGTTGGCCTTGGCTACATCAATGTCATAGAGCTTCTTTACAGCTTGTTTAATTTGGTGCTTGTTGGCCTTGACATCCACAATGAACACAAGTGTGTTGTTATCTTCTATCTTCTTCATGGCTGACTCAGTGGTCATGGGAAATTTGATGATGGTATAGTGGTCAAGCTTGTTTTTCCTGGAGGTGCTCTTCTGGGGGTATTTGGGCTGCCTTTAGAGTCTAAGCGTCTCAGGCCACCAGAAGGAGGGTGATGTGCGGATTTTCTTTTTTTTTTTTTTGGCTGTGGATGCCTTTCAGGACGGCCTTCTTGGCCTTTAATGCCTTTGCTTTGGCTTCAGTTTTGGGAGGGGCAGGGCCTTCCTTCTTTGCTTTTGGAGCCATCTTCATAGAAAAGACGGATTTCTTGTTTTGCCTTGAGAAGATAATAGCATGATGTGTTTGTTTATTCTTACTGTGGTAACTATGTATGTACCATCCACACTTGTCATGTCAGTATTTTTCACATGTGCACGTCAATGACATGAACCATGCTCTTTCTGCTGTTTAACCTTTACCGCATCCATTGGGATTTCTGTTCTGATGTAAAGCACCTTGGGGAGGCTTGTGCAATGTCAGCCAGTCAGCTGCCATTGCATTCATTGGCCTCATGGAGACCCCATGTGTACATAGTAGAACTGCTTTGCAGGGCTTTCAAGACCGATCTTTTGGAAGGAAATTTTCAAGCCTTCCTCCCAAGGCACTTCCAGGAAAATTCAAACCACCATCCTTGACACAGTGACTGTAACAATGGGCTCATCATCAGAGATGATGAAGATGGCACAGGATACAACCTCACCCCACCCCACCCTGAGTCCATGGTCCACTTTAACATGCATTTCTTTTTCTGTAATCTTGTCATGAAGACAATACCTAATCCTATATTCCTTTTAAACAATGAAAGAATTTCTTTTCCTTCAAAGAGAAAAATGAACTGGGGGGAGGGGTGGGCAGGGAGGAAAATGTGCAACAATGAATGAATGGGGGGAAATTAAATGGAAAGAATATGCTGTAAAAATGTATAAAAAATCATTAATAATAAAAAATACATATGATAAAACCAGGAAACAACAACAAAAAAAAGATGGCACAGGATCTAGCTGGGTTAGATCCATTATATATATAGGGTCAGGAGGAGCTGTACTCAACGGGACCTCAAGCACTTAATGTTTTACGCTATGTTGGTATCGTTATAGGAGCTCTGGTGGTCTGGCCAGTAAAGAATCATGTTGTTAATCAGGTTGTTAATCCAAGGCCCAAGGCCCGTGCCTGTGTGGCTGTTCGGATCCACCAGCAGCTTCGTCAGAGAAAGATTGTTCCGTGTGATTTACAGTCTCAGGGTCCCAGTGGAGGGTCAGCTATGAGCTGGCTCAGACTCAACAAAAATCAGAGTGAAAGTACAGTTTTTACATAACCACATATCCTGGTCCCCCTGGCATTTCACCTTAATTAGTTCCCACCCAGGAAAACTGAGAAGCTGGCAGGTGTTGAGAAGTTAGAGCCTGAATTAGACGTGTACTCAGCGAGTTCTAAAGAGAACCTTGTGGAAGTTTGTCCCTGGGTGGTGCCATTAACATGCTTCTTCCCCCCACCCCCTTTTGTTCCTAGCACCAATTTAAAATAAGTTTCATGAAAAACACAAGTGGAATAGAGTAACTGAGGCTTGCACTGCAGGTGCCATCTGCTGAATTCTTCACCTCGCAGTCAGAGTGTTAATATCTTCTGTGCAAAGCTCTCGACATTCGTCAGCATGTTCATTGCGTGGAGATGGGGAAGAGTTCATGTTTTATTCTGTGGCCTAAGTCAGCTAAAATTCTCCAACTGCAGATGGTTTGAGATTTGTGTGTCTTCTCAGGCACCTGCCTCATTGTTGGAGGGAATTTCCTTTCAAATGTCTAGTAGGGGAAGGGACAGAATTTGGAACGGTTCTGCTGATGGTTGGTTATTCAAGAAATCTGTTGCGTAGTGGGAGGGTGAAGATGATTACATTCCTCTGTAGAGTGCTTCGTATCTATCTTAATGATTAACTTCACTAAGACTTAAATGAGTTTTAAAGGCCCTCATAAAGAACTAGGGAAATTCACCAGGGGGGAGGAAGCATACAGTCTTTCTATTGCAACTTCCAATGATCTTTATAAACCTTAATTATGCCCTTATGGGGTATAAAATATCCCAAGTTTTATAAATGACTCTGTCAACTAGACAATATTCAGTGTTTGGATTCCCACAAGATTTCTGTTCATTTTCAATTGCATGTTAGTGAAGGGAGGGATATAAATATTCAGTCTGAATAGTATTTCCCTGGAAGAAGAACGTAATCTATCACTTATTTCCGTCCTAAGGCAGAGCACTGTGCTGTCTTGGATTCTGGCGCATCCTCCTGGATCTGCAAATCAAAACCACCGACTGTTGCTGTTGATGCCGCTCTTGCTATTTTTTTTAAAGCCAGCTGCTCTTTCTCCTACCCTCAAGCAGGTGTGTAGAGTTTTTCTACTAATAAAATTCTTATTTTCTCCTGGCCAGTGTATTTGTTATTTAAAAGACTTCAAATATGGATTTGCAAATACTATTGATTAGAATTCTCCAAATAATGACACTGTCAATTCCTGAAGGGAAAAAGAAAAAAATATATAAAAGCAATTTAGGTCTCTGTGGAGCATAGATGGTTTTGGAGTTCTGGTGTCAATCCAAAGGCAGGCAGTTCGAATCCACCAGATGGATGTTCCATGGGAGAATGATGGGCAATCTCGTCTTATGTGCTTTACAGCCTCTGAAAACTCACTAGAGAGTCAGCTATGAGTCTAGTCCAATTCAGTGGACTGAGAGAGAAAGGAGGACTAATCTAAAGGTTGCCAGTTCAAGCATGACCAGCAGCACCATGGAAAGAAGTTCTGGGATCTGCTTCTATGAAGATCACAGCCGAAACCCCTGTGGGGCAACCCTAAACTGTAGGCTCAGAATCAACTTAATGACAATAGGCTTGAGGTTTGACTTCTGGGTGAGACAATTGACACTAAACAAACAAAAAGCAAATTCACACATGATTAGGCAGCAAGCAAAGCTAAAATGGTCACATCCCTTGAGGGGATGCAGGTGGCAATGGGGATGGTTATCTATGAGCATAAAATGGATAAATTTTTCTTACAATTTTAGATAATATCTTTTGGGAAATGACATGAATACCTGAGGGGACATGACTAGGGCATTCTCTCTGAAACTGAGCAGGGAGAATTACGGAGCTTATATTCTCACCACTGGACCAATTGACAGCATCAGGGATGGATGGTGAAGAGATTGAGATTGTTCACAGCTTTAGTTTGCTTGGCTCCACAATCAACACTCTTGGCACCAGCAGCCAGGAAATGAAAAGGCATATTGCCTTGGGAAAGTCTGCTATTAGGGACCTCTATAAACTACTCAAGAGCAACGGTGTGTCTCTGGAGACAAAGGTGTGTCTGGTACAAGCCATGGTCTTTTCAATCACTTGTTATGCATCAGAGAGTTGGACAATGACTAGGGAGGATAGAAGGAGAATTGATGCTTTTGCCCTTTGGTGTTGGAGAAGCGTGCTGAAGGTGCCATGGACTGCTAAGAGAACAAACAGATTCATCCTGGAAAGTGTTAAACTTGGCTGCTCCTTGGAGGCAAGATTCTGAGGCTTCGTCTGACATACTTTGGTCATGTTGTAAGGAGAGACCGGTCCTTGGAGAGGGACATCATGCTTGGGAGGGTGGAGAGCAGGTACAGGAGGGGAAGGCCCTCTGGGAGATGGATTGATTTGTTGACTGGGGCAATCGGGATGATTGTGTCAGAAGCAAGGAGACTGGCACAGGACAGAGCAGAGTTTAGAGCTGTTGTACATAGGGTCGCTATGAGTTGCAAGCGACTCGACAGCACATAACAACAACAACAACAACATATGCTTGCACCTCTTTCCCAAGAGAGAGGAATTCTATGTCCCTCCTTCTCAAGAAAGAGGCATTCTGTGTCCTGTGGGATATGGGTTCCAGAGGAGAGAGCCCAGTGGGGCTGTGCTGTCCATGACTGGACTGCAGCTGCAACCAAAGAATGATCAGCAAGAAGATAAACTCAAGATGCGATCTTCATGCTGCAACGCGGCCATGGGCACCATCACTGACCTACGAGTTCTGTCTGGAACAGGGGTGGGGGCTGTCTTTGATTGGATTAGATGGAGGACACTTTGTTAAAGTATTTCACCTCTTTGGCAACTCTCTATGGACTATACCACCAAAGCTGTTGGGTTAGATTTTCTTTGTTTTAATATTTTGCTTATATTTGCTCAAAATATACCCCAGACATACACCCCTTCCCAATTTCTACATCAGCACATCCTTCCCATTGAGTCGCCATTCTCACTATCTCCACCCACATTGCGTTCATCACTACGAGTTTCTTTTCGGTACTGTCCACTAACTGCTGTCAAATTAAGCTCCTATTACATTGAACCCTGAATATAAGTGCTATGCTCAAAGCAAACATTTTAAAAGTTAATTATAGTTTCATGAGAATTTTCAGTTCAAGAAGTAAAGATTATTTCTGGGCATTAGTTCTGGGTTTCTCTCAGTCTCAATATTTGTTTTCCTTATGAAATTTGAAGTTCTATTCCATCCTTTTTCCCTTTTAATCCAAATCCACGTGGTAGGTCCTTGGTCAAAGCATTCAATATAGTAGCCAGGCACCAACCATTTCTTCTAGTCTTAAAGTAAAGGAGCTGGTTTTCTATGGAGGCAATTAAACCTGTGGTCCGTTTCTTCTCTGTCTCCCGGTGTCCTGTTTCCTCTGGTGATCTGGGCGAATAGAGATCAATTATTGGCATCTTGGTTGGCCACTGAAAAGCTTTTAAGACCCAAGGTGCTCCATAGTTATAAAAAAGCACAAAACGTGTACAGTGAGAGGATTCCTAGACATAGCCAAATAACTCATGGAATTAGTTTACTGGGTTGAAAAGTGTAGAACCAACGTCTACTGGAATAACATAGTCACTTGGCAAATATTGTTCATATAGTTCATACTCTGCACCTTATTTTGGTGAGTAGAGGCCTGAGTGTTAAACGTTTGTGAGTGGTCATCAAAGATACAACTGTTGGCATCAACTCATATGGAGTAAAACAGAATGAAGGAAGCCAAAGACTCAAGGAAGAAACTAGCCTAGAGAACTAATAATGACCCACATAAACTGTGGCCTTTTCTAACCTAACGTCAGTTCTGCCACCACTGATCATTCTGAGTAAGGACACAAGAGAAGGTCCCAGTTGAAATGGGAGGCAAAATGAAGAACAAAAAGACTAGATTTAGTGAACTTAATAGAGAATGAAAAGAGAGCTCTGATGGCCCAGTGTCAAAGAAGCTGCACTGCAATTCTCAAGGCGGGCAGTTCAAAACCACCAGATGTTCTGCTGGAGAAGGAGGGGCAATCTCCTCTGCCAGTCAAGTCAGATCTGATTTGATGGTACACAACAAGGAGGGAAAAGGGAGAGAGAGGGAGAGAGAGACAGCGAGAGAACCCTTGAACCTCTCACCCTAAGGCACCTTTTAATCTAAAATGGAAACTGTTCCTGGAGGTCACATTTCAGCCAAAAAATAGATTCTGTTACAAAATAAATATCATCACTCATGAATAAAGTGTCCCTTAAACAATTACCTGTAAGACCAAATGATCAGCATTTACCCAAAAGCAAAGCTGAGATGGTAAGAAGGAGGCCGGAAGCTAGATCAAGGGAAGCAGACCAAACAGAAAGGAAGAAGACCACTGATGCACTGTGAGCATTGTAGCCAATATCATGGCACAATCTGTAGGAAAATTGTTAAACGGGGACCTAATTAGCTGTGTAAACGTTCCCCTAATAAACAAGAAAATAGGGGGAAATGCTTATATAAAACATTTACCAGTTCAACACTTTTTCATATGTACAACTTAGAGATATCAATTGCTCTAATTATGTTATACAACCATTATCCATAATTAGCATCAAATTTCCCATCTCTGTAAACAGAAACTCACTGCTTCCCAAACACCAGTTCCCCTGCTCACACTCCCTTCAGCTCTTGGTAATCACTAATAATAATAACAACTAAATAATAATAATAGTAATAATAATAAACTATGTCATATATAATAATAACTATAATAAAAACTTTGGTCTCCATTAAAAAAAAATTCAGACACCATGCACCAAACAAGGAGGTAGAACAGAGACTTGGGTTAACTTTTTAATGACTATTTGACCTCTCCTGTTCATTTTCTATATAGAGTCAAGGTCACTATCTCCTCACTCACTGCACTTCTGGGTTCCATCCCTTCAGTCCTTACCATACACATCCTTTGAGGTAGGTCCAGTAATAATCTCCATTTTACAGATAAGTAAACAGGCCCAAAAAGATGAAGTAATTTGCCCAAAGTCATACATTTTCTAATGGCAAGCTTGGTGTTGAAACCAGACCATCATTCAAATATTAGGCTCTTAAGCTCTCTTCTGGGCTCTTTGCCTGGGTTGATTGCAGGTATATTTCACAAAATAAGGAAATGTTATCACGACTATTAGCAATCAGTTCTGGTCTCTCGTGAGTTTGGTTAACTTGGCACAGTCTCCAAGAAGCTAATGAAGTCTGGTCTGTTGTTCTAGGAAACATCCAGTTGGCCGCTTGCACACATATTTAACAATTTAGGCGTTCAAAAGGTGTTGAGCACTATTATTATGAACACGATTATTCACAATCACTCTTGGTCCCTTGCCACAATGACTGCAGCAATGAGTACAAATGTGTCAGAGAGGACGTGGATGGCACAGGGTCGGACAGGGTTCAGGTCTGTTGTTGATAGGGTCAATAGGAGAAAAACTGTACTTGATACTCAGCAACAACAATTGGTCTCTTGTTATTCGCTTCAGAGGGTCATCGGGAGTTAGGTCTCCTGATGTATTGTTCTTGAAAGCATCCCGAAGTAAAGTCTACAGCCAAACTTCTTCTGACTCTTTGTGATGAGACTATCCTGGGCAGGCTCTGTCTGAGTATGTCTGTGACATCTCTTTACCTCAATGTTTTCAAATTACAGCAGACTATCATTGTTGTTGTTGTTGATTGCCATCGAGTTGAGCATGACTCATAGCGACCCTATGAACAAAAGACCTGAAGCCTTTCTTAACTATCGTTGTTCCTCCAAGTTCATTCAGAGTTCCCAGAGGCATGTGGTTTAGGAAGTAGATGCCACTCTTGCTTTCTGTGTCAGAATTTTCCATGAGCCTTTCTGCTTTCAGGCCACTCTTGCTTTCAAACCAGAATCAGTCTGGGAGCTCCACCAAACACTGCCTGTGCAGGCTGGGTTTTTTAAAAATTCATTTAGGCCTGAGGGCTGCAGGGCTTTTGGGCCTAGATTTGGTTGTCTTTGAAATGAACATTTTCTTATGTGGTACAGCACTGTTCTGTCATTTCACTGTACTGAGGTAACTTGGGATTGCTGCTGTTGTTAGGTGCTGTCAGGAGATGACAGCTCATGGTGACCCTGTGAACGCTGGATCTGAACCCTTTTGTCACCTGCGCCATCCTCATCATCTCTGATATACTCGACCCCATTGTTACAGTTACATCGTCTCTCTATTGCTGATCCTCCAAGTTTCTGAGCATGAGTCGTTTTCCATGGACTTCACCCTCCTGACAACATGCCCAAAGTACGAGAGATGAAGCTGCATCATTCTTGCTCTGAAGGAGTGCCCTGGCTGCACTTCCTCCAAGACAGATTCGCTTGGTGTTTTTGGCAGTTGATGGGCTATTTGGTATTCTTCTTCAATACCACAATTCAAAAGCACTGATACATTTTTTCCCCTGTCATCCGTATTCATTGTCCAGCATGGCAGGCGACTGAAAAGACTGTGGCTTGAATCAGGCCCATCATTGAGATTCGCTTTCCCAAAGTCACAAAGTAAAGAACAATGCAAGCCAGAATTGGAAGTACTTCCTCTGAGACATAAAAGTCTTTGCTCTTTAGAGTGAACCTTCTTCCCACACCCCTTCTCCAGCCTGTTCTTTTCCAGGGGAGTGAAGGACACGCTTGCTCTGTTTTCTTCATTATTTAATTTGAGCTCCATTTTCCAGAGTGTTTCTTGCCCATCTCCTTCATTTAGAATGAGATTTTTAACCCTGACAGCCTAGGTAGCACAACAGATATGAAGGCCAATAACTGAAAGGTTGGACATTCAAACGCATCCAGCATCTTTATGGAAGAACTATCTGGAGATAAGTTCTCATAAATCTCGACACACAGAAAACCCTATGAGTGAGTGCCTCTCTCATTGTTACTGTTTAGAGCTGTTGAGTCAGAAGCAATGCACAGCTGACCCTTTAGTGGGTTTTCAGAGGCTGTAAATCACATGGGAAGAGATTGCTCATCTTTCTACCGCATAAGAGCTGGTGGATTTTAACCACTGCCTGCCTCAAGGATGGCAGTGCACCTCCTATCACTAAGCCCCCAGAGTTACCTCCTTATCACCAAGCCACCGGAGTTCCTCAGTTCCTCCTTATAACCAGCTTTATAGGATAAAACAAACAGTTTTTGCAAGGACAAAGCCCAAAAGGAAAGTAGGAAAGAGTAGGATAGAAGAATTCATAGAGCTAAGAATCACAATTTGTATGAATGAGTTAATGAAAAACCAATCTCTTTGTGAACTTCCATTAAAACCACAATAAAAAATTAAAACATTTAATTTTAAAAAAAAAGAATTACAGGGAACAAATGGAGAAAATGTCATTTCATTGCAGGTCTTGTAATTAATGTTATGAAATAAAGTGTGTCTGGATGGTCGAGTGAAAAAATATGCTTTATAAACTTTCACTAAAACACAATTTAAAGTAATAATAATAATAATAACAATAATAAAATAATAATAACCACCCTTCTGGGACAGTTCCATTCCAATGGGTCACAGAGGGTTGAAATTGACTTGACAGCACCATTATTAGACCCTTCTGGTTTTCATTGGCACACGGTATCTTTCCAATGCATAAAGGATAGTGTGGGGCCCTTTTTTTAGGTTGCGAATGTGGGATCAAGGCTTCTCCTCAGTCTGGGTTGGGCCCCAAGCCAGCGCGTCTTCAGCGTTACTCCAGCGTCCACGGAGAGCGGTAGAAGACGGTGAAGGCGTAGCAATTACATCCTAGTTAAAATACAACCATACCTTTCCTTTGGTCTCCTATTCGGCAATAATTCACTTAGTGGAATTAATTCGTTCTTATTTAGGGTAATAGCCCTGACTCATGGATGTTTCCTTGAGCCAGATTTCATGGTCTATGTCAGAAATCTCTCCAAATCCTCGTAAGTTGTGTTTCGTTCTGTATGATACATTCTTGAATGCTCATGGGGCTTATCCATAAAACTTCCTCAGATGGCTGATTCTGCTCTCTTCCCAGCCCCGAGTTTGGGGAACACAGATTTCTTTAAATGCTGGGTTGCCTCCAACCCCTTAGATGCAGAGCATAGGACTCAGATTACCGTCACAATCTTGGCAAGGCTGTGCTCTGGTCTCTTGCTGCAGCATCTTTCTGGGTGACTTCACAATTGTCCCAGTGACATCTTTCATGGTCTTGCTCCAATTCTGATCTTCATAACTTTGAGCCGTTGGACAAGCCAGCCTTTTGTACAATTAATCCTATTTAGCCATCACCTCACAGGTTGGGGAAATCTCCCCCTTTCTAAACTCATCTGTTATCAGCTCAGTCCTTCTTCCTCTCCTACGTTCTTTCTTATCACCTCTTTGACCCTCTTATTCTTTTCTTGTCCGCAAGGTTGCAAGGAGCCATCGTCTATGGGCAGGAGCTAAAACAACCCTTGTCATCGTAATTGTCACCCAGTTGATTCTGATTCAAGGTAACCCCGTGTGTGCAGAGTAGAATTCCTTCACAGGATTTTTAAGGCAGACCACCAGGCATGTTTCTCAAGGTGCCTCTAGGTAGATTTGAGCCGCCCCCATTTTGACTAGTAGAAGATCACGTAACCATTTGTACCACCTCGAGACTTCATTTCTGACTTGTTTCTGTGAAGTGTCATTGAGTCGGTTTCTGCTCATCGTGACTCTCTGTATGACAATGAAACACTGCCTACTCCTTCACCGTCCTCACAACTGGTGATGTTTGAACCCACTGTTACACTCACTGTATCTGTCCATCTCATGGAAGGTCTTCCTCGCTTTCTCTGACTCTACTGAACATGATATAAACATTCTCCAAGTACTGATCCACCCTGAAAACCTGCTCAATGAACTTGACACGAGGTCTCATAATATTTACTCTTTTTGTTTTAAATGTGTGTGTGTGTGTGTGTGTACACACCATCAAATCGGATCTGACTGGTACAGGAGGAGATTGTCCCTCCTTCTCCAGCAGACCATCTGATGGATTTGAACCGCTCACCCCTGGGATTGCAGTGCAAGTTCTTGCCACTAGGCCACCAGAACTCATCTCATAATATTTACTCTTAAGGAATATTCTGGGTGCACTTCCCCTAAGGCAAACCTGTTTATTCTTCGGGTGGTCCATGGCTTTATTGAATATGCTTTCCCAAGGCATCAGTTCTTCTTTGGTCTTTCTTGTCTTCCAACTTTTGCACGAGGAGGAGGCAATAACCAGAGGGAAGGATTTCTACTACTTGTCTCTCACACCTGGGACCCTGGTCCAGCTTTCCAGAAACATCCCTAGAAACTCTACCTCTCCCCTGTAATTCAGCTTGGCTCTCATTCACACCTTTCCTGCCAATGCTGATGAAGACCAAGGTTTGTAAGCAGGGACATTCCGGAGCCTCATCTGCAAGAGAGCTGGTCCCCAGGGCATTAACGTTCTAATGTTAACAACCTAATGGCCCCTTTCTCAAGCCATTTGCATTTTATAAATCATGACTTCTAGGACACTCCTTAAAGAAATCACAAGGCAGGCAGATACCAATTTTAAGATTAAAGAGATTTAAATGTAAAGCATGAAACCATACCTGTACAGGAATAAAACACAGCTGCATTCCTGTACATTATGAATATAGGGAAAGGTTTTCCAACTATGACTCAAAATCCAGATGTAACAACAAAAACATTGAATTCAAAAAGCTTTTGAGTGAAAAAGAAAGATCATAAGTTGTAATGCAAATGTCCAACTGGAGTAACATAGTTGCAACACAGATCACAGACAAATGGTTAATGCCCTTTTATAAATAAAGAACTCATAAAAATCATGAGAGAAAAATAGAAAACTCTTGACAGGAACATGGGCAAAAGAAATAAACAGAATCCACAAAAAGTAATGTCAATGTATATACAGATGTATAATATGTTCAAAGGTATGTACAAATGATCCCTATACATTAAGAAATGTTTGACCCCACTTTTAATATAAGAAGGGCAAGTTATAATTGCTCAGATATATAATTTTTCACACATATTATAGGAGAAAGTAAGAATGTTGGGCTGACTCTGACTCAACCGTACAGGACAGAGTAGAGCTGCCCCAGGATGGAATCGCAAAAGCAAGTCACCAGTTCCTTTTTCTCACAAAGTCAAAGTTATTGTTGGTTTTGAATTACAAATCTTTTGAATAATAGGCAAGTGCTTAACCATTTTGCTACCAGGGGTCCTTCTTATACATTCCTAGTGAGAAATGTCTGAAAAACAAAAACAACATAGAATTTTATTTTGATTGTCCAGAAATCCAACTTCTATATAAAATCTGTCCTGCAATCCTAAAGGGACGTGGTTCAAATCCATCAGCTGCTCCGTAGGAGAAGGATGGACAATCTCCTCCCATGCAATTAACTGTCTCTGAAAACCCGCTGGAGGGTCCACTGTGGGTTGGTTATGACTCAACAGTACACAACAACAACAACATATATTTTCTCTGATGATAAATATACAAAATAGAACTGCCCAATTATAGAAATACACGACCAATAATGCATAAAGTTATTATTTGAATAACATCATTATCGTTGGCTTCACAATCCTTGCCTCCAAGGAGCAACCTAGTTTCACCCTCTCCAGGACAGACCTATTTGTCCTCTTGGCAGCCTATGTTATGTTCAACACTCTTCTCTAGCACAACTCAAAAGCATTGATCCTTCTTCTCTCATCCTTAATTACTGTCCAACTCAGAAGTATTTGCTGCAGAAGGTCAAAGACTGCTGTCTTCAATATACATTGCATCTCAACATCAAGAAAACAAAAATTCCCACCACCAGGCCAATTGAAATGATCATGCTAGATGGAGAAGAGACTGAGGTTGTTAACAATTTCATCTTGCTTGGGCCCACAATCAACACTGTTGGTACCAGCAGTCAGGAAAACAAGAGATGAATTGTTTCAAGAAAGTCTGCTATCAGGAACCTCTCCAGAGTGCTAAGGAGCAACAGTGTCATTCTAGAGACTAAGGTACATTTGATCCAAGCCATAGTCTAAGCGAACGGTACCTGGATTAAAGTCAAGAAAGGTGTGCATTAGGGTAGGTTGTATCCCCTTCTCCATACCTATTCAATCTACACAGTGAGCAAATAGTTTAAAAAGCTGGACTCTATGAAGAAGAATGTGGCATCAGTATTGGAAGAAGCCTAAACATCTTACGTTATGTAACACTGTACCAAGAACCCCTGTAGGACTGAGCACAAGGGCCCCATAGAGTTTCCAGGGGTAAAATCTTCCCAGAGGCAAGCTACCACTTCTTTCTCCCAAGAAGCAGCTAGTGAGTTCACAGCACTGACCTTTTGGTTAACATCCAAGTGTATAAACACAATCTCACCTTGGTATGAACTGTAAGGTGCAGTTGAAAAACATTTCGTGTGTGTGTGTCCCATCCCAGATACGGGGTATCTTGGAGGGTGGGGGAGAAACAGTCAGCGTTAGACCTCATTTTCACCCTGTGGAGCGGGACCAGAATTAGGTATTGAAGAAAATAGGATGAGAGCAGACGGCTTACACTTCTGAGTGAGAAGCAGGTTTGGGAAGACTACACTGCATTTGGCGTTGGGTCTGACTAGGTTGAACATCAGATGCTTATTGTTGTTGGATGCCAGTAAGTGGATTCCAAATCATAGTGACCCTCAGTAAGAGAGTAGGTTGTCCCTATTCGGTTTCTAGGGCTAGACTCTTCTTAAAGGAGCAGATCATCAGGTCCTTTGTTCAGAGAAGGTGCCAGTGGAGTGGAACTGCAGACCTGTCAGGAAGAGCAGCTTTAACCATTATCCCCAGGGCTCTTGTGAGCGTTCAGAGTGGTAAAATTACTGTGTATGATGCTGTACAGGTAGATGGATGACATCAGACTCACAGAAGCACCATGAGTCTCAGCTGGCGCCCTCCAGTTACAACAGAGAAACCTGGAGGGTCAATTTTTTTCTGTAAGCCTAAAACTTTTCTAAAAACAAAGTCTATTATTTGAAAGGAAAAGGAGGAGCACTCCACATGAAGAGACACCAAGTCACAGGAAATGATAATTCAAGTTCAGCATGGTACAGGAGGTAACTTGGTCTGCTGGAAAGAGCCTGGCTCTTTGGGATTTGGCAAAGTGACTCAGATTTCTGTCGCACCTGATTCCTTGCTTTGTGAGTCTGGACTTCTTTGAGTGTGTGGTCCCTCATTTGTATGGGAAAGCATTCTCAACTTTACAGTTGCTGGGAGGCCCAGGGGAGCGATGTGTACACAGTCCAGATGCCCAGAACATGAGAAAGAGTCTGATGGTCGCTAAGAATCACTCAACATCACGTGAGCCCATTGTTGGAGGAGGGGTCAGTACTCGTGGCTTTCCTGGGAAGTTTGTAATACTGGATGATCTAAGATGATCCCTATTCTTTAACTTAGCCATCCCATTTCTTGGCTTTGGCTTGAAGGAAATAGTTGAAATGTGCCAAGAGACCTATGGATAAGGATGTTCATATTAACATAATCAATCATTTTTAAATTGACAGGAACAAAAATACAGTCTTAAACCTAGACAATGAAATTCTTGGCAAAAAATTAAGTTAGTTATAATAAAAAAGAAGTTATAAAAGCAAGTTGTTAAACAGCAGTTTTTAAACTTCTTTAACAAGAAAACCCGAAGATTCTTGTATGCATTTAAACCTTTACACCCAGAAATAGATGAGTTGGTTTATTTGCAATTGCAGATACTTACTAAGGAAGAATTTACTATGAAGAATTAAATGTCAACACTTCTTAATTTGCTAGTGGTGGAAGGAAAAAGAATATGCTCTAGAAGTGGAAATAAATCTGTGCTCTATTCCAACACTTACTAGCTTTACAACCATGGCCAAAGTGCTTAAACTTCCTGAGTCCTCTTTCTGTCCAGAAAAATTACAGATTTCAAAATAGACAGTCTAGTGGTGTCCTTTCAATGGAATCTTGGACGTTGACCAAACATGTGGCTGTCAGTCAGGGGAGATTTGGCCCCTAGGAGACAGCTGGCAATGTTTTTGATTGTCATTATTTGTGATATGCCACTGAAATCTATAAAGGCATCCTCAATGCACAGGATAACCTCCTTGACAAAGACCTTGACCCAAAATGCAAGTAAGAGAAACTACTCTAAACAGATACCTCCAGGGTTACCAGATTCTTTAGCGGTCTCTACCTTCTGCTGTTTTTGTGTTATTTTACACCTCTGGGTAGTGTAGCAATATGACGCAAATGATGCTTGTCTGTACAGATGTAAAGGAGCTGCCCCAGTTGAGATAAAATTGATGACTTGCTTATTACTTTCCTTGAATATGAGCTGTAAAAACTGACCCAGAAGGTTTCCAAGCATCCCTGGTGGCACAGTGAGTTAAGCACTTCTCGGGAAGATGTGGCAGTCCGCTTTCATAAATAAAACAGCCTTGAAAATCCTATGAGGCAGCTCTGTTCTGTCCTGTAGGGTTGTTGAGTCCAAATCAACTCACTGGCAACAGATTTGGGATAATGTGTATGGAATCCAACTACTATATCTACCTCCTGTGAATGGGCTGGTAGGTTCAATTCACCAACTTTCCGAGTACCAGTCAAGTGCTTAATGACCGGACCATCAGGGCTCTTAATTGATTAGGATCACGTGGCTGTTGCCCAGTTTTGCATCTGTTAATTAATTTATATGTATGCACATTCCTGATAGCCTTTCATATACCTGTTCAGAATCATTTCTTTTAAGTCTACATTTCATATTTGCTTCTTTAATTAATGAATTAAAGAAAACCTTTTACATGGTTCTGTTAGAATCAAGATGCTGCCCATTTAAAACTACTCTCTTGTTCTTTTATCTAGAATATAAGAGAAATAGCAATTCCACCTCAAGTGTACAATTAGATTAGATCACGTTGGTGACATCATCAACCTGGTTGTAGGTGTTCAGGAAATGTCAGCTTTTTTCATCAGCCTCTGCTTCTCCTTCTTCTCAGAGCAACTGTGAAAGGTTTGTTGTCTTTAATACCCCACAAATCTTCTTTTGTCCCTTTTCAACAAACCTTGTTTCTTCCCTTCTAAAGCATTGTAAAAGCATTAGATGTTAGGCCTCTCCTCCTAGAAAGAAATACAATAAACTCTGTACAGTAGTGTTCTATTACTAGATGCTGTCAAGTAATTACAAATGTTAGCTGTCTGTGAACAAGGGAACCGGACTTTTTCTCTACCCAGTACCATCTTCACTGTCTCTCATAGGCTCAAGCCCATAGTTACAGTCACTGTGTCAGTACATCTTTTTGAGAGTCTTCTTCTCTTTCTCTGTCTACCTTTCTCAGCATGATGTCTTTTTCCAAGGACTAGACCCTCCTAACAACATGACCAAAGTATGACAGACGAAGTCTTACCATGCTGCCTCTAAGGAGAATCCTGGTTGCAACTCCTCCAAAACAAATTAGTTTGATTTTTTGGCCGGCAATTCAGTACTCACCTCGAACATCACAATTCAAAGGCATAGATTCCTACTGTACCATCCTTACTCATTGTTCAATTCTCAGAAGCTTAAAAAGCAATTAGAAAATACCATGAATCAAGAGCACCTTAGTCTTTAAACTAGCACTTTGGCTCTTACGTACTATGCAGATTTTCCTATCACAGCACATCTTTTGATTTCTTGACTGCTATTATCTTGTGTGTTCAAGTAAAACAAATTCCTTCACAACTTCAATCTTTTCTCCATCTATCAGGATGCTATCTTTTGATCCAGTGGGGAGGACTTTTGTTTCCTTGATGTCGAAATGTAGTCTGGGTTGAAGACTGTGATCTTTGATCTTCTGCAGCAAGTGCTTCAAGTTTCCTTCACTTTCTGCAAGCAAGGTTATGGCATCTGTATAATTCAGGTTGTTGATGAATCTTCCTCCAATCCAAATGCCACATTCTTCTTCATCTAGTGCAGCTTCTTAACTGATTTGCTCAACAATTGAATTGGTATGGAGAAAGGATACAACCCTGACACATAGCTTTCCTAATTATAAACTGGATAGAATTCCCTAGTTCTACTTGTACAGCTACCTATAGACTATAGGTTTTACAAAAGCACATTTAAGTATTCTAGATTTCCCATTCTCCTCAAAGTTAGTAAAAATTTGGTATTTGATATGTTATCTCTGTCAGGGACACTTGATAAAAGAAATGAAGCATCAATATACTTTTTTGTTGGTAATTATGTATCAATTATGTAACTGTATCAAGTGAAGCATCAACAACACAGGTTTTTTGTTAGTAATATTATATCAGTCCTTATGTTTCACTTTTTTTGTTAGTAATTATGTTAAGTGTCTCTGATAACCTTGATATTATGGAGGAAGGCTCATCAACAACTTACGTTATACAAATGACACGATCTTGCTTGCTGAAAGCAAGGAAGACTTGAAGTACTTGCTGAAGAAGATCTAAGACAACAGCCATCAATATGGATTATATCTCAACATCAATAAAACAAAAAAGCATGATAGATGGAGAAGAGATTGAAATTGTTGATAACTTCCTCTTACTTGGATCCACAGTCAATACCCTTGGTACCAGCAGTCAGGAGGTCAGGAGGCATACTGCATTGGAAAATACTGTAGTCATGGACCTCTCCAAAGTAGTTAGGGACAATGATGTCAATTTGAAGACTAAGGTGCACCTGATTCAAGCTATGGTCTTTTTAATCACTTTCTATGCATCTGAGAGGTAGACAAGGATGAGAAGAATTGATGCCCTTGAGTTGTGATATTGGAGAAGAGTATTAAATATCCTTCTGAATAGACTCACAAATACGTCAATAGATATGTCTAGGAGAAAGCACAGATAGAACGCTCCTTGGAGGCAAAGGTGGCAAAGTTTCATCTCATATACTTGGGCATGTTGTTAGGAGAGGGTATTCCTTGGAGAGGATCATCCTGCTTGGAAAGGAATAGGACATTGGAAGAGAGGAAGACCTTCAACCAGATGGATTGACGCAGTGACTTTAACATCTGATTCAAGTGTGTCAGAGATGATGAGGATGGCACAGGATTTAGATATGTTGTTTATAGTGTTGTTATGAGATGTACTCAACTTGACAGCACCTAACAACAACAGTAAGTAATTATGGGAAGAACTTATCCTGTGTTTGAACTGACATAGAGCCTTAGTTTTCTCTGTTAACTATTGAAACCAGCAGAAGATGATGACAACTAATTGCATATAAGGGAGAAAACAGCTTTTTGCTTTCATAAAGATTACATCCTCAGAAAACCTATGGGACACCCCATGTTGCCGTGAGTCAGAATCAACTCAATGGCAGTGAGTTTAGTATTTTTTGTAGGATGGGGTGAGATTTGTTTTGTTTTGGAAGGCTCAGGGGGGTTTTTTTTGGTAGCAAAGAAAAGTATGCACATTATATTTTTAAGATCACATGCAGTGACAGCAGAGTTCAAGATGAATAGGATGGAAAAGGGATTTGGTCTTTAGGAATTCTGTGGCCTTTTGAAAACATTTGAAAATGCAATATTTTCTAAAGGATTCCTTAATCGTTCCTGTCTTGTCCACCATGAAAAAAATGTGATGTTTGCATTTTTTTCTGGATTTCTGAATCTCTGCCATTTGGACTTATTTAACAACCTCCCTCCTGAGATGTAATGCAATGTGAACAAAACACACGGGCTGATCCATAGCAAATACAAATCGTATTCATTTATCCTTTGGAGTACAAACTTCAACCGTAACTAAATACAATATGCTGGCTCTTTTTGTGCTTTTTATGAACTTTTGAAGCAGGTTTGTGATGAATAGATTTTATAGGATTATGCAGTTATACTTTGCTTTTAAATATTTCAGAAAGAAATCATAAACATGACCTTATATGTTAATAAATCAATTATGGAATGCTGTTTTATACATATGTTCAAAATATGACCCTATCCAAGACTCCTTAAATGAGTACTAAGAAATAACTTTAAACTCTTATTTAGAAGGTTCTGGTTTTGAAAACACTTTGGAACTCTGAAACTCTGCACTAAGGAGGAGGAATCATTTCTTTAGCTGAAATGTGTATTGCTTGTAGTACATTAACAGATTAAAGTCATGTTGAGGGTGTGACATTTGCTCTTTCTCGGATGTCTTCTTACAGGGCTTATTCCAAGTTGAAGCTACAGAATTAGGAGAAAGAGAAGAAATCTACCAAAAAAATAATAGATGGAGTCCCTGGCACGTCCTCAGCACTATTTTAGTTCTTTGTCATTTGTCTCTGCGTCCCCTTGGATGCAAAAGAGCAGAAGCCATAACCGCAAGTTCATTGTGATTTGCCTAACTGATTCTCTCATTACTGTTGAGTTGGAACTGACTCCAGCAAGTTTTCAGAGGCTAAAAAATTACATGCAAGGGGATTGCCAGTCTTTCTCCCTCGGAGAAGCTGGTGAATTCAAACCACCCACCTTTGCGTCAGCAGCATGACTGAATAGACCACTGGAGCTCCCAAATGAAAGAATTTATTTTTGAAGGCCTATCTGTCTCTGTAGCCATTGAACTTTTAGATGATTGTTTGTCTGTTTTCTTAATGTGCTCATTAGAATGGCTTTCCAGGTCTTCTCTCTAGATGTAAAAAAAAAAAAAAATCAAAATGTTTCCTTGCCTAGAAAAGCACTTTAACAATAAATACATTATCAGTTAGATTTAGTCATAACTAAGACTTGGACCTCATTATTCAATGCTCAATATCATCATCAACAATAATAGCAAACCAAAAAGCCCCACCCATTTAGAAAAATTTATCTCTGGGAATGAAAACATTGCTTCTTTCATCTGGAAACAAAAGATGTCATTATTCCAAAGGATACTTTCAAATCATTGCTAACAAATTCATGTGAGCTGGTCTATATAGTCTTGGTAAGAGATGTTAAAGAGACTATAAATTGCCAAAAGGACTAGCACATTTTTCTTGGGAGAAGCAACTCGAGTGCTCCTTAGAAGCAAAGGCGATGAGGTACTAAGATCTTGATTATTTGGGGGCCATTGGCGGGGGGCTACTCCCTGGAGCAGAACACGATTCTTGGAAAAGGAGGATGTCAGAAAACGAGGAAGACGACCTTGGTCGAAATGTGTTGACACAGTGACTGCAACAATGTGCTTAAACCCAGCAGCTTGTGAGTCGGGCACAAAACCAGGCTGAGTTAGTCCTGTTGTACATCAGGTCGCTATGAGTCAGAGCGGACGACACACTATCGATACAGAATCAGCTAGCTCGCAGCTGGCTGCCAGCGGGTTTCCAGAGCGGGATTCTAAATCGCATGAGAGGAGATTGCCCATCTTTCTGCCACAGAGCCACTGGTGGATTTCAAACGCATGCCTGTGGGTTAGCAGCACAACTCCTTACCGCTAAGCCACCGGAGAGCCCTCAACAACAATGACAACCACCACCGACTGTCTCATACATAATACATCACAATGACAACAAGTATCTAACAACAAGAACGGCAGCCAATCACAGGTAGAAGAAAATGAAAGGTCTACAATGTGGAGAACTGCCTCAAATTAAAATCTCATATCCAGAGGAGCATGGGTGGCACAACGGTTTAGTTTTCAGATGTCAAAGTTGAGAAGTTGAGGACTGATTTTGCCCGTACTGGCCTGACAGACCCCAACAGCACCCGTGCGCACTCTGAAAGTCCTTGTTCATGTTTTTATAATTACCAAATTGGAATCAGAGTTTAATCCGTTCACGTCAGAGTTTTCGATGCTGAAAGCAGAGGTTGTAAATGTGTCTGCTTTCAGCCAGCACAGCTCAGCTCGCTCCTCTCCAGTTGATTCTGATTCATAATGATTCAGGCTGTGAATCTTCAAAAGAGAAGACTGTCTAGTTTTCTCCTGTGGAGCAGCTAGTGGATTCAAATTGCCGACTTCTGGGTTAGCATCCCTGTGTGCTGTGTACTATGCTATGAGAGCTCAGACAATGCACTGGACCAGACTTTTAGTTGAGGGATAAAGGGCAACACAGACAAAGTAAGACTATACCAAGTGAAAGAATGACGTTCCTACCTAAGCTTTACAGGTGTGGTTGCTTTATTGCTATCTTGCCAGCTGAATTAAACAGACCTGTTACCTGATCAAAATCCCAGTTTTCTGTCTCTGATCTGAGTCAACGAGGACATCTGCTAAGTGTTCTCCAGTGTTGGAGAACATCCAGCCTCTTTCAGAACCTCTTCAAGGTTTTGTTTGTTGTCTTTGTTGTTTGTCTGCTTGCTTCCATATTAACAGAGTAAGACTTCTCTCTACATTCAACAGGAGCTTCTACTTGATATAAGCCAGAGTCTTTGTTCATTACAACCACAGAGAATTCGAATCTCAGCCTATCAAAATGAAGAAAACCTGAACAGTCTGTTTATCCAACTGGTCTTTTACATGAATTTCCTCTTTATTGTTTCCAACAAGTACTCATTCTTGAATGAACCCATGAGCACACGTTGTAGAAGAATCTTAATATTGCTTACCAAATCAGATATTAGCCTTCTTTTGTCAAGGGGAAAGCTTCCAGGTTCTTGGTTGTGTTTTTTCTCTTGCGCGACTTGTTTGCTGTCCCTCAGTCCACTTATTGAGAATGAGAATCCAGATGTTTTGCTTTTACGTTGTGCTTCCTCAGCATTCAGTGAGGTAGAATATTGTAGCCGGTGACTCAGCAAAGAAGATGTATGGATGGCAAATAAGCACACGAAAGGATGCTTAGCTTCAATAATCATAAGGGAAATGCTAGTTAAAGTGACAATGAGATTCTACCGTGCACCTATTAGAATGGCTAAAGTCAAAGAGCTGACTAGCTATGCACTGCACCGGGGAATGTAAAATGCTATGACCTCTCCAGAAAACAGTTTGTCATTTTCTGAAAACATTAAATACATACCTAAACTAGGGATGATAGAAAGAGAATTGGTGCCTTTGAGCTGTGGTTTGGGAGACGAGTGTTGAATATAGCATGGACTGCTAGGAGAAAAAACAGGTTTGCCCTGGAGAGGGTGAAGTCGGAATGCTCCGTGGAGGCAAGGATTCTGAAGCCTCATCTGACATACTTTGAGCAGCTTGCAAGGACGGACATCATGTTTGGGAGAGTGGAGGGACAGCGCAGGAGAGGAAGACCCTCGAGGAGATGGATCGATTCAGTGATTAGGGTAGTGGGATAGGTGTGTTGGAGACAATGAGGTTGGCACAGGATAGAGCAGGGTTTAGGGCTCTTGTACATACGGTCGCTATGAGTCACGAGTGACTCGGAGGCACATAACAATGACAACAACAATGAATCAATTCTTCTTCTTTTCTTCTTCTGTCATCCTTAATCATCGTCCAGCTCTCAGTAGCACGGCAAATATTTGAAAAAACCAACCATAGTCTGAATCAGGCAGACCTTATGTGAATTGTGGTGTTGGAGAAGAGTACTGAAGATTCCATGGATGGCCAAAAGAACAAACAGATGTGTCTTGGAGAAGGTGCAGCCAGAGGGCTCCTTGGAGGCAAAGATAATGAAGCTTTGTCTCACGTACTTCAGACATGTTGCTAAGAAAGTCTATTCATTGAAGAGGGACATCATGCTTGGAAAAGTAGAGGGACAGCAAAGGAGAGGAAGACCCTCAATCAGGTAGATTGACACAGGCACTGCCACGGTGGACTCGAGCGTGTCGATGTTGTGATGATGGCACAGGATAGGACAGTGTCCAGATCGGTTGCTCATAGGGTTGCTAATGAGTCATACTTGACTTAAAGGCACCTAACAACAACAACAATCACACAAATCAGTCATTCCATCATAATCTTCAAGATTTAACCACCAGACAGGAAAGCATACTCCCACTGGAAGATGAATGCTCATGCACAAGTTTCATACACGAGTGCTATGCACTAATCTTCAGAGCAGCTTCATTTTAATAGCCCCAAACTGGAAAAATCTCAAATATCTGTCAACAGATAGGAAGATGAGCAAATGGTGATTTATCTCTGTAAGGAATACCATTTAGCAAGAAAAAGAAGTAAAATATTGATACTGCAACAATAAGACCCTCAAAATCTTATGTTGAGTGAAAAAGCAAAGAATATATGTTGTGTGATTTCACTTATATAGAATTCTAGAAATTAAAAACAGCAATCATAAATCAGGAAGCAGGGGTTTTTTGTTGGGCTTTTTCCTCCGACTATTGATTCCTTTAATTGACTTTTTAAAAATATTTTAGTTTATTTATTTTTCATTTCAATGAACATCTACCGAGATTTTGGAATTCCATTCATTCATTATTGCACCCAGGAAGCAGGTTTTGAGGAAGGGGCTGTTTGGGGTAGATAAGAGGGATATGCAGACATTTGCAGAGATTTTTTTTTTCAGTATAATAATTGTGATGGTTCCTCAGGTATAGACATATGTCGAACTTTATCACACTGTGTGTTGTAATGTGTGAAGTGTATTTTACACCAATTATACCTCACTGAAGCTAATGAAAGAAAGATAAATTTGAGTCAATTCTCCGAAAATATTAGAAAGTTCTTTAACTCATAAAATAAATCAATAAAAAAAGTTTAAACTAAAAAAGATCATCCACAATATATAATATTTTTTAATGTGTAAGGGGAGAATAGTTGATACTTGGTAAAGAGGGATTGACAAAAATAAAATGCATAATTGTTGTTGCTGTTGTTGTTGTTGTTAAGTGCCGTCAAGTCACAGGCGACTCATAGCGACCCTATGAAGGAGAGTCCTCAATGCTTGGGTGTCTCTCATGCTCTCTCCAGGTTCATAGGGTTTCAGGAGGCAAACTATTACTGAAGTGAATAAAATGCATAATTACCAGTCAAAAATACTGTTACAGGACTATTTCACTTAAGAGACTTATATAATTTGCTGACAGTACTCCCCTTCTCCCCCCCTTCACCCTCCAGCATGTGTGCTGCTGTTAGGATCAATATCACATCATTCCTCACTTCTTCCCCTCCCAGAAAAGATTCTTCAAGGCCTCTGCTTGCTTGAGTCACTGCTTTAAAGTCCAGAATGATTGAACTTTTTTCCCCCTTTACATTGTGATTTGAGTGAAGGTCTACGAAGCAAATTGGTTTTTCATTCAACCATTCATAAGCATTTGGCTTTATAAAAAGATGATTGAATTTGATTCATAGGCCCTACCTAGATTTCATATGCCCCAGTTTTCAGAGAGTCTGGGAAAATGAATATTTGGCATTTTCACCTCTGGCTGATGGAGGTAAACTGTCTTGTACCAAAGCTGCAATACATGTCTTCTCTGGCAAAGGCTGTCTCATTTATCTTTATAATCTTCATTCTGCCAAGAATCACATACTCACTCACTCCTTGTGGAATTGAATCTAGCGGATTATTTTAGTTATTATGTTATTTAGCTAGTTAAAGATGATTATTTTGTTTGAGCTAGGAATGTTATTAGGAGAGTTCAGTCCTAGGAGAGGTCCTCAAGCATATAAAAGTGGAGGGTCAGTGTAAGAAAGGAAGACCCTCAAGAAGGTGAATTGACATGGTAACTGCAAGTAACAATGGACTCACGTGTGTTGGAGGTGGACGGTGAGGATGGCACAGGATAGGCAGGGTCCAGAGCCATTGTTCATAGGGTTGCTAGGAGTCCCGGCCAACTCAACAGCATCACAACAACCTCTCTACTTCTCCCCTCCCTTTCTAAATCTCTTTCAGTTTGTAGGAAAGACCTCGTTACTTCCAGAGACCACTGTTAACTTGGGTAAAAACCAAATCTAATTCACCTGTACTGGATACACAAAGAGGTTCGAAGAACCTCCTCTTGAAATGAAGGATCTCAAGTTTGCAGAAGTACAAGGCCCAAGAAACAACACACAATGCTTCCAGCTCTTCTTGGTTACACAGACTACCGGTTAAGATGTTAAACTGAACTACTTCAAAAGGAGTGTACAGGGAAAATGGAGTTGTGGAAATACCCTGAGCGTCTATCAGATCTTATTCGGTGTCTGCTGATTGCATGATGGCAAACAAGCTGACTTCGACCAGCAGAGACCCTGCCTTCCTGCTGCCCAGCTCCCATTCACCTTTCTTCTTGTGACCACCTTCTGACTTCCCTCTGGATGATCAGACAATCATCCTTTATTTTTAAACTAACATTATTTCAGAGCCTTTGTCCCTGGCTCCACATGAGCCATGTGATCTGGGCCTGAGCCGGCTATCACGTCACCGTGGCAGGCTGCCCTGCACCCAGCACATATAAAGAAGTGCTGACTCCACTGCATATGTTTGACTCCGACCAGGCTCCCTTGCTAACTTTCTCCTACGGCTCCTCTCGCTTTCAGTAACAACCCTTTCCCCCATATGTTCTATCCATACATGTTGTTGTTGTTGTTATGTGCTGTCGAGTTACTTGCGACTCATAGCGACCCTACGTACAACAGCCCTAAACTCCGCTCTGTCCTGTGCCAATCGCACTGTCTCTGACACTCCCATCCCGATTATCCCAGTCACTGAATCAATCCACCTCATAGAGGGCCTTCCTCTCCTGCGCTGTCCCTCCACCCTCCCAAGCATGATGTCCTTCTCCAAGGATCGGTCTCTCCTTACAACAACATGTCCAAAGTAAGTTAGACGGAGCCTCAGAATCCTTGCTTCCAAGAAGCCACCGGTTTCACCCTTTCCAGGATGAATCTGTTTGTTTTCCTAGCAGTCCATGGTATTCTCAATACTCTTCTTCAGCTATCCATACATACAGATGGACATTTTAAGTGGTATACAACCCATAGCTTGCCCAAGAGAACTCCTACAGGGAATAGATCTTCAAAGATCTTGGCTACTTCCCTCTTATTTAACTCCAGACAACTGAAATCTCCTTGGAGAATCCCTTAGCTCTTTTCTGAGTGAATAACAAACTATGTCACATCCATATGTGGCTTTTGTATCATTCATCCCTATAGGGAGCTCTGGTGGCCTAGGGACAAGAAGCTGCTCTGCAATCCCGAAGGCAAGAGGTTCAAGGCCACCAGCTGCTCCACAAGAAAAGGATGGGCAATCTCCTCCCATGTGATTAGCTGCTGCTGAAAACCCACTGGAGGGTCAACTATGGGTTGATTCTGACTCTACGGTACACAACAACAACAACAACAATATACCTGAATAAATTACAGTCATTCACTCACTCCTTGCCATCAAGTCAGAGCCAATGCATAGCGGACACTCCAGCAAGTTTGCCGAGGTTGTGAGTCACATTGGAGGAGATTGTCCATCTTTCCCCATAGTTCAACTTCTGGATTTGAACTGCCCACTTATGAGCTGGCAGCACAACTGTCTCTTCACTAGTCCACCAGTTGTTGTTGTTGTTGTTGTGTGCCACAAGTTGGTATCAGCTCAGAACTGATCGTCCATCAGATTTTCAGAGGCAATAAATCACGTCAGAGGAAACTGCTCATAATTTCCCATAGAGAAGCTGGTGGAATTGAATGGCCTCCTTTGAGATCATAACACAGCTTCTTACGACCAGAGCTTCCTGAATTACTGAGTGGAGACTGCTTTCGGCTCCAATATTAATGCAGAACTTGACACAAAGTGTGCCTCGTATGCTTGATTAATTGATTGAATTAGTGGATCAAATTCCTCTTCATCCTGGCTGGGGCCTCCATGTTTATGCCTGGGCCTCTGCCCATCGTCCTGGAGAAGCAGCCCTCTTATTCCTGAGCCCTTCAACCAAGACACCTGCAACCACATGACAAACCAGAACCTTCAAGGAGCTAACTACGGCTTAATACCCCGATTCAAGTTTACTCTTCTCCTCATTCTAAACCACATCGAGTACATTAATTCCCCACAATTTAGTTCTGACTCCTTCTAGTACAAAGGAAATCTGATTCTAAGATAAAGAATCCAACCCCTTCACTGAGACTAACCCTGACAAGATGGGTTTTTTATTTGATTATTTGTTGACTAAAAGCACAGCCATTGTCTCTATGGCGTGAAAAAGACCACAAAGAGGGTTGTGATTGCAGCGACTATTTGCTTTGGGCTGTATCCGGCAGGATATGATTTGCGAGGATAGAAAAGTCAGTCTGATAACCCAACTGCAATTTCTCTGGTATTTACCTTTAAATCTCAGTATTACACTTGCTACAGATGATAGATGAAAGTAAAATATTTGCACAGTTGCGGGATTCAGTCCAGAGCAGGGACAGTACCTGCTCATAATGCTGTGGGTGGGAAGATGCTCACTCTGGCCTTAGGGGGACCCACAACTTTGTAGGAGGGATGCACACATCAGTGCTGTGTGTGCTCTGTGGCTGTGCCCCAAGGCAGCGAGGTCACAGCCCCAGTGACAGCCTGTGACCACGCTGCTGGGCTTGGACATAATAAAAATCTCAGCTTCTACGGGTTTTCAGTCCTTTATTTCCTCCTTGTACTGCACATAGTTAGAGATGAAACTCAAGTAAAACATTTTCTTAAATCATTAGAATACTTGAGTTCTACCTTTTCAGTGTGTCATACTGGGGTGCTTTGCATGCTGCTATGATGTTAGATGGGGACAGTCCTCAGAAAAGAACATCAGACTGGAAAAAATGGAGAGGCAGAGAAAGAAAAGAAGCCCCTCAATGAGATGGATTAACATAGCGACTGTAACAATGGGCTCAAGTATATCAGAGATGATGAAGACGGCGCAGGATAGAAAGGGTTCAAAGCCACGGTCAGTAGGGTCACTACGAATCATAGTTGGCTTGAGGGCACCTAAAAACAACATGATGCTGGAAGCTATACCACTGGTATTTCAAATACCAACAAGATCACTTATGGTAAACAGGTTTCAAAGAGGTGTCCACATTTCAACAGGCCAGGAAGAATGGCCTCAGATCTGAAAATCAACCTGTGAAAGGCCCATAGATCACAAGAGCACTGTCTGACGTAGGGCCTGGAAGGTGAGTCCCCTAGGCTGGAAGGTAGCAACCAATTCACTCCAACTGACGCAGATGAGGATGACGCCAGGTTGGCAATGTCTCTACTTAATATCTGGGTTGGAGCTCAAGACGGACTACCCAGGTGTGTGCCTGGGGCATCAATAAAACAGAGCATCCTGTCGCCAGCTCCCAACGACACCAGGGAGCCCTTGGCCCTGCAGCCCCTCCCCTGACGCAGTGCCCGCTGCTGAAAAGGACCAAGCACGCGGTGACAGGAGACCCCACACTGACCCTTGTCTGAGAACCCTGGGGCAGCCTCCCAAGGGCAGGCTCGCTCCCAACAGACCACTTTACTTATCTTAAAACTGGAGTGAGGACGCAGTGTTTGCAATGAAGAGTTAAAACCAGAAACATAAGTGCAGGATTCATTTTGTACAGAAATGGCAAGGAAAAACTAGTTTATTAAATGTGTTTCTTTCCCTTCAGTAGTCAGAATGTGTCAGCTTCCTGGTGGTTAAACTACTGCGTGTACAAAGCCTGTATCCTATGTAACTTGGACTTTTTGTAAATAAACATTGAAGCACTCTGGGGAAAAAAACAAAAAAATCAACACAACAAAACAGAGCATCAGTTGTCCGGTGCAAAGATCCACAGATACCAAGCGAACTGGACCAAAGGAAGCAACAGCACCGTCATGGAAGAAAACTGGCAGGTCATTAAATGACATTGGCACTTCCTCCTGTGCGTGAGACTGCACCAGCAGAAACAAAGTTCACACAGAGTTAGGGACACCCTGCAAGGTCGTTTGAGCTGAGAGCCCTACCACTTCAACCTTTCCCCTGCTAGCTGACTCTTCCCGTCCCCTGCTGTGTACCTGAAACCTCTTGTATAGGCAGATACTATTGCTTAATAAACAAGAGGTAGGGGTAGACTGTCAAGTCTAAATCTTGCCATATTCACCCAGTATGCAACTGGATACAGCGTGGGTGATGCTGGACAAGGATGAGTTATGTTACTAGGTGGCAGGTCTCTTATTCACTTTGAGAGAATGAACGGTCTTACGCACTCACACCTGCTGATCTAGTAATTGCAGCCAGAAGGGCCCACAGTGCTCTTTGCCGTGAGATAAGCCCTGTATGAGGTCTGCTCAGGTGCACTCTCTGGTAGACGAGCAAGCAAAACTCCAATCCTAGAAAATGTGAAATGTTAATGGGACACAAATAAATTGACCATTGCAATGAACTCAATCAAGATACTTTCTGACAGTCCAGAGTTTATGTACAGAGTTACATTCTAAGTTTTTAAAAAATATTTTGCTTTAACTTTAAAATATGTCTGTCGTACATATGAATGAATGCTTTGTATAGTACTAATATGTCATAATTCATGTAACTTTAGCAAATCAAACATATAGAATTACTAGAAATATTAGTCTTTACCTAAGCTTCATAAAAAATTTTTGTTTATGTATCACGTTTCATTTTTTTTTGTGTCTGTTGTGCAGGACACAATGTTTGGCATTTTACCATATATGCTAATAAGCAAAGTATTAGAAAACACAAAATTTCCCATTTGTTTAAGGTACAAAATATGCTTTGCAAAAATGAGCATTGTTCTATTTCTTTTTAAAGTGTAGTCAATCAGAAGAGGTGTCTTCCATCGAATAAGCAAGTTTACTATATCCTAATTATGGTGGCAAGAAGCTGCACTGCAATTCCCAAGGCACGTGGTTCGAGGCCACCACCAGCCGCTCCACAGGAGAATGATGGGCAATCTCCTCCTGTGTGATTAACTGCCTCTGAAAACCTGCCAGAAGGGGTCAGTTCCGACTCGACAGTAAAAACAACAACAACAACAATCATGGTATTAATACAACCAGAGGTGAAATTATTAACAGTGAAAAAATTGAATACCTACTTTGTTGTAGTAAAATAGTACTTAGGTAGAAAGTGAAACTATTTTTACTCTGAAATTGTTATAGCAGCACTCCCAATAAATGCCAGAAATACAGATCTTTCTTTGGGGAATCATTTTTCTTCTAGTAAAGTATTGTATGAAAACATTGCCGAATAAGAGCCAAAACCACAACTGACCATCTGAAAATGTGTGTGGCAATTTCTGAATAATAATGGACAAAATTCTGTAGCCAGAATGTATTTAGAGGGTAGAAAGTTCTAGGAGGGACTGGCTACTGTTTTCTCCACCAATTAGCTCACATTTCTCTTTCCCAAGAGGTCCCTGGGCAGGCAGCAACAGGCAGCTGGGGCCACGGTCTGAACAGCTGGGGCCACGGTGTGAGCGGCTGAAGTGTAATCATGGATGACAATCTCCACCAACCACCTTGACGTCTGGCCTCGAGCCCTAGAACTGCCACCGGTGCTTGGTCCATCCACTAGGTCCACTAAGGTCGACCCTCATTGTCAGGGCCTTGGGGGCCAGACCAAAATGCTTCTGGAGTCACTGCAGTTCTGAGGGTCCAGCCTCTGTAGCTGCCAGTACATCCTCTTTTTCCTCAAATAATGCCAATTTTGGGTAATGACCTCGTCTTCCAGTCCCATCAAGTTGATTCCAGCTCACGACTGTCCTCTGGAGGGAGATGTCTCATCTTCCTCCATCAGAGCAGCAGGTGGATTTGAACTTCTGACCTTTAAGGTAACAGCCTAACACATTCCAGGGCTGTTAAATAAGGAGTGGGGGTGTCTCTGAAACTCATATACCCCATTTGAATGTGTGAGAGAAGAGAGGATACTACAGATTATCAAAATGTAAGGTCCTCACATGCCCTCACCAGCCCTGGTTGGAACTGACGTGATAGGAACAAACTGTAATTTTTATAAGTCCCAAATCAATCTGTGGCCCTTTGCAAATATGGCCTGCCCCCCGTCAAGAGCTCCCCTCCCGTCCTCTCCTCCTGTCTCCAGGGAGCCGCAGACAAATCACTTGGCTCCATATCTGTCACTTGAAACATCACATATGTCTGGGGTGGCATCTTTTCTATTAGATTATGATAGTTTAAACTAGCTTGTGAAAGAAAACCAACTTTAATTTACCTCAAGAAAAGCTCATCTTGTTGCTAATTTAATTTTAGTGGAAAAACCTTATGTAAAACGTGCTCCAGGAATTTCTATAAGATCTATTTATCCAGCCCAGGAGGATTATCTGACTTTATAAGATAATCCTCTTGAAAAGTATGTCTCTGTTCCGTGAGGGAGCGTGTGACAGTCTTTACATTATGCTGTTCGAGTTTGATCTGGAATAAATGAGGCAGGTTGACTCACGTCACCTGTTCCTCAGTCACTGGAGACAGACGGACTGCTCTGGGGCAGCTTGTTGGGACTGAGACTCCCTTTTACTATTAGAAAAATCAAACAGTGCATTTCATGTGCTTTGTCAAGCAGACATAGAGAAATTGGTTGCCCCAAATTCAGCCAATACATATTTGAGTTGCTGCTGTGTGTCAGTTGTCATGGGAAGACAAGGCAGAATCCACTGCGAATGCCCACTCATAGTGGCTCTAGGGCAGAACCGCACTGCCTACCAGGCTTCCCACGGCTGTGAGTATTTATGGAAGCGGGTTGTGACATCTTCCTCTACTGGAACAGATGCTGGATTTGAACCACTGACCTTGAATAGAAGCTGGGTGCTTTAACCACCAGAGCCCCTGGAGTGGAAGACAATTGAACAAAACCATGGAGATCTGTGTCCTCAGAGCTCACACGCAGGTGAGAAACAGGAGGAGCTGATGAAGTACCTGCAGTGAGATGTCTGGTGGTGGACACACTGGGAAGAGGTATCAGGCAGGAAGACAGGTGGAGACAGGGTGTGAGGGTTGATGTTTTGGGGTTTTGGTTTTGGGGGGCGGGTATTTTTATTTTTTTAATTTTTCTATTTATTATTTTTATTTGTGTGTGTACCATCAAATCGGATCTGACTGATACAGGAGGAGATTGCCCCTCCTTCTCCAGCAGAACATCTGGTGGATTCGAACCACATACCTCTGAGTTATGCTACCAATTATATATTATATGTATATTTACATATTATATAATATATAACAATATAATAAAATATAACAGGGTTATATTGGTTCATGTTATTTATGCTCAAGAGGTAAATGAAAAGTGAAGTAGAGCTTAATCCAGAGCCTAATGAGGTACATGACCCCAATTTTGCTCTCCATGTCTCAGACTTACTTTGCCAGTCAGTGTTCACATCTTTCTCAGGCTGTGCATGCCCCAAAGTGGCTGCAGCAGCTCCAGCCTCCGTATACACTAAGCATCATGTCCTCTAGAGAACTGACCAGACGCCTGCTTCTGACCCTTCAGACACGGGATAAAGTCGGATTGATTGTACCAACCAGCTCGGCTTAAGTTACACACTGTGCCTCTCATCCCCTCCAGTCCTTGGACGACGGCACAGTTAAGTGTCTGGCGATAATCAAAGTGTTGGTGGTTCAAGTCCACTCAGATTTGCCTCAGATAAAAAGGGCCTGGAAACTTAACCGAAAGATCAGCAGCTGAAAGCCCTGTGTATCCCTGCCCTGCTCTGACATACAGGGGGTCACCATAAGTTGTAACTGATTCTACGGAAACCTGGTTACTACTGTTGCTGTGGTCTCTGCCTCCTGCTGAACACTGCAAAGAAAACTTAGTCTCTGCCATCATGAAAACGCAGTCTAGAAACGACATTAACTCATAATCATATGACATAGTGACTTAGTTATATAAACTATGATAGGTAGGAAACAAAAGAACAAGATTCTCTGATGAATTGGCAAATTGCAGTCAATGGGCCCGATCTGGCCCATTTCCTGTTTGAATAAAGACCCTTTTCCTGGAAGGCTGTCGGGCTCATTCATTTCTGTCTGGTCTATGGCTGCTCCTGCAGAGCCGTAGCAAAGCTGAGTAGCTGCTCGGAGAACACACGGACCACAAAGTTGAAAGGATTTACTTGCTGGGCCTTTATATGGGGAAAGGCTTCCATCCCCACCACTCTAAGTATATCTAACAAAATGAATGTCATCTCAGAATTCAGGCTGGCCTTTCTGAACATGACACTGAAGTGAGACCAGAGGTTGGAAATAAACTTAGAAGGAGGTGAAAGAAATGGGACAAAGTTGGAGTCAAGACTTGGAGTCAGCAGGAAGTTGATGTGTTAGAGGAGTCAAGTGAGGGTCTTCACAGATCTTCTAAAGCCAGAATGGGTGTGTAGGCGACAGAGTGAGGACAGGCCCAATGACGCTGGCTCACCTGAGGAGGGCATGTTGAGACATTGAACAGAATCCATTGAAGCACTGGGTTGTTGTTCTTTACCATAGAGTTGAGACTGGTCCATACACAGCTGACCCTCCAGCAGGTTTTCAGAGGCGGTAATTGCACAGGAGGAGATTGCCCATCCTTCTCCCGCAGAGCAGCTGGAGGCCTTGAACCACAGGCCTTTGGGATTGCAGTGCAGCTTCTTCCAAATTGTGCAAAAGGCTTATACATGGTTTAATTGCGTCTTGAGAATTTTACCCTAGTTACTGAATGCATAGATTGGGAATAAGAGAGGGGAACCAAGGGGGGAGGAAATGAAAGGAACAATTGGTAGACTACGACCATAGTCTAAGCTAAAGTCTAAGCTAGAGCCTCCCCTGGTTCTGACAAGATAAAGTGATATGCAGCAGTAGATTCATGACATAACCAGGACATAGAATACATGGGACTCAGTGTCTGGTTAGATGGAGTTTGAGGGAGACAAAACACAGTAGGTCAAAGGTGAGTCCTTTACAGAGCTGGGAAAGAGAATCTGACTCGGGAGTGACAAAGGACAAGACATGAGAACTCATACCAGGAGGGTCCTTTCTTGCCTGAAAGTTCTGTCATCCCAAACTGACTTTTGCATCAATAATATGAGTTTCAATATCAATAATATGAGTTTCCACTAAAGGGTCAATTTTATGCCCAAAATTGCCAATTCAAGGTAGATAATTGTGAAGACAGAAGCCACAGCAATGGACTCAAACATGATGGTCCTCGTATGGAAGGCACGTGAGTGGATAATGTTCTGTTTGATTATATGTGAGGTCGTTGTATGTCAGAGAGCACTTCGCAACAGCGTACAGCACCAGGGTGACCTTGAAGACAAGCTGTGCTTGAGGGGTTTGCAAAGCCTCTCAGATAATCCCCCCAGAGATTGTTAGGATATGAGACAGTATCTATCTATACAACTTTATGCAGCAGCAAAACCTTTTGCTTTCTTTGGTTTTTTTTTTTTCTTTGCATTATACATAAAATTTTCATAGCATTCAAAAATGACAAATATGTTACCTTCACTCACATTATGTACGAATTAATATAGACAAAACATCGATGTAAGAATATGAGATATATTCTTGTTAAAGCTAAACCAGATCCTGAATTGGGTTGTTGTTGTTTTTAAATGGTGTTCCATATTTTTTTTTCTAATGTGTCCTGGAGAGTTGAGCAACTCTGCATCCTTTTGTTTTGTGCCACACCCAAGGTGTCCTCTTGCTCCACACTCAGGATCAGACAGGGCTAACCCACAGTTGATGTGTCCTTGAAAGGAAATAAGGCCTGAAATCTTTTTAAAGCTATTTTGCCCCTGAAATAGTAACTGACACGGGAAAGTATTTTTAGGCTTTCTCTCCAAATAGAACATTCGTGACACTAGAGAAGATGCAAAAAATAATCAAACCCACCACCGTTAAGTTGATTCTGACTCCTGGCAACTTTGTAGGACCGAGGAGACCTGCCCATCCAGTTTCCAGTCTTGACAGAAACAGACTTTGTTTTTTGAGCCGAGAAGCTGATGGATTTGAACCACTGTCTTTGTTCAATAGCTAGATGCTTTGTAGGGCTTCCTGATAAGAGATGGCCTCACAATGTATTCACAAACCATAGCTATTTTCTGATATGCCTTCAAATAGTTTAAGTAAATTTATCAACAATCTCTTCTGTAGACATGATTCCGTGGCTTCATATAAACAAAATTACTAATAACCTTGCAGCCCTTAAATTAGACAATGATTTCCTTTACTAGGGGTAGAGCATACTTTGAATCCACCTGGTCCTCTGTAATGTTCTCACCCTCTAAATGTGTTGTGCGGTAGTAGTGTGCATGTTGCTGTGGTCCTGGGTGCTATGTCACTGATATTTCAAACGCCAACAACAAGGTCACCTGTTGTGGACAAATTGTAGTGGAAGACAGACTAGGAGGAAGGAGGGCTTGATCTACTTCAAGATAAAGGACTTTATGAATTCATAGCAGCAGAACAATGTCGGATATAGTGCAGATGATGAAGCCCTCAGGTTAGAAGGAACTCATCATAGAACTGGGGAGAGCTGCTGCCTCAGTTGTTGTTGTTGCTGTATTGTTGTTGTTTTCTAATGATTTGGAACCAACCCTAGCTGGCCCTCCAGCAGGCTTTCAGAGACAGGAAATCATCTGGGAGAAGGCTGTCCATCCTTCTCCTGTGCATGTGGAAACTACAGAACAATTTCATTGATTTCACACGCAAGCAAGATTCTACTGAAGATTATCCAAAAACGACTGGAACAGCACATCAGCAGAGAACTGCCAGAGGTCCAGGCTGGGTTTAGAAGGGGTCGTGGTACTAGGGATATTGTAGCTGATGTGAGATGGATCTTAGCTGAAAGCAGGGAATACCAGAGGAATGTCTATCTGTGTTTCATTGACTATGCAAAGGCATTTGCCTGTGTGGATCATAACAAACTGTGGCTGACTCTGAGAGGAATGGGAATCCCAGAACACTTGATCATTCTAATGCAAAACCTATACTTGGACCAGGAGGCAGTCGTCAGAACAGAGCACGGGAACACTGCATGGTTCAAAATTGGGAAGGGCGTATGCCAGGGATGCATCCTATCTCCCTCATGGTAGTCATGCTTAATACCATAGGTGAAGCAAAGTTTGGGGGACCTTTCAAAATCACACAAGGGAGTCTAGTGACATTGTCTCCAGGGAGTTGTGTTATTAACCCTCTCTGGTGATTCAAAACCACTAGTTGCTCTGAGAAAAATAGATGGACAATCTCTTGGTGTTGTGCATCCTCAGAAACCCACCAGAGTGTCAAATTGGAGTTGGTCCTAACATGACAGCGATGAGTTTTAGTTCATAATCACATGGTCAGCTATGCCAGGAACAACAGATTGAAGAGGAATGGTGTTGTGTTTATGGTCAGAAGAATATTTCAAGAGCTATCTTAAAGTATAAAGCTGTCAGTGATGTTTAGGTGAATATCTGTGTCTAGTTAACACTATTCAAATTTATTAATCAACTCCTAATGTCAAAGATAAAATCATTGAAGATTTGTATCAACTTCTGTAGTCCTAAGTTGATAGAACAGGTATGTGGTTGTGGGTGAGCAGAATGTGAAAGTCGGAAACAAAGAAAAAGGATCTGTGGTTGGAACTTACAGCCTTGGTAATAAATGAGGCCCAAGACACCATGATAGAATTTTGCAAGACCCCTAACCTATTCATTTCCAATAGTTTGTTCTCAGTTACTTAAATGGTCATTATACATGTAGACATAACCTAAACTATGTCAAGATATTAGAGATACTCCACGTTATCAACCAGTACAAGGTCAGGAAACAACTGTAGAACTGATTAATACGCAAGTTCAAGTCCAACTTACTCATATGAAAGCTCAAGTCAAAGTCAAATAAAACCAAAATATGTACACAAGAGGCAAAGTATGAGTAAGAGTATATGCCACCTGAATTTAGAAACAATCTCAAGAGTGGATTTGAGGCATTGACAACTGATGACGACAATAAAAAATTACAAGTTCGGGGATGACAATAACACCATTCTAGATAAAGAAAGTAAAAGGTCTTTTAAAAGACAGGCAAGAAAGAAAAAGCCAACATGGGTGCCTGGTGGTTTTCACAAGCTCAGCACATGCCTCTTAATTAAGTACATGGTGGGAAGGCAGGCATTCAGTTCAGGTCAGAGCTGTGGGATTCTTAACCTTCACCTGTGTACTAAAACATCCTGGGATTGGATCCCCACGTAGTCTGATACAGTCAGATCCTGATACAATTTTGATACAGTCAGATTGAAAGGAGTTGAACTCTGCATGTTGATACAGGGAGTACCAGACCCTGCCTAGAGAGCTATCGTTCCCATGGACTGAGCTAGAATCCTGGCAAAGCCCAGGACTCTTGAGAGAAGCCAACTTATAAACAAACATTCTTATCTCCAGTGTTTCTTAAAAAGCGTGACAGCTGCCCTGATTCAGCAGACATTCTAGAACTCCTGGCTGGAGAATTTCTATCCTGGGTGAAGAGAGTGGTTACTGGGCAGAACCTCTGTGTTTCTTTGGTCACGTGCTGTCCTCTTCAGCACCTCCATCCCATCTCCCAGCACTCCAGAGGTCTTGCCTTGACACTTAAATCCCTGATACTGTGCTCTTGAGACCCAGGATGCCAGCACAGGGCATGCTTCTCTTTTATCCTTTGCTTTTCTTGGCAAAGCCCCTTCCAGCAGCTTCAGACCCACCCTGTCAAGATGAAAGCTTTGCAGAAGCTCTTACACAATAATCGTGTCACTTGTGGACTTAGAAAATGGATCAGCTTTTCTGAAGGATGTGACAAGCCACAGTGTGACCCATTAACTGTTATCAAACCCTTCCCTGGAGCCTGAAGGGCCCTCCAACTTGAGCCATGTCCATTTAAAGCCACCTTTCAAAACTTGTCTCCTAAGATGAATTCGTCTGTCTCTGGAGCAACAATTTTAAATTCACACTGAGCTTTCCAGAGGACAGGGCCAACCAGCACCCTGTAATGGGTCTATCTTGTGACTCAATGAGTACAATTTCAATCCATTTCTGCAGATGAAAATGTTAATAACTTTACACGTTCTGCCCATATAGGAACACAGAGACACACACACTCACATCCCCCAAGCCCAGCACACATTAGATAATGAAAACAAACAGAAAATCCCAAGCAATGAATTTTTTGATACATTCTATATTCTCGCTAAAACTGTCATTGCAAGTTGGCACTTGCCTACATACATCTAATAATTTTCTTGTGAATTGCATGAGGCGGCATCACCTCACAATCACTCTTTACTTCTAGAAGGAAATCTGAATAGAATGCCTTTGTCTGCCTTAAATTAGAAGCATAATGTTGAGTAGAGCTAAAGGTGGCTTGTACCTCTCTTTCCAGACGAGACTCTGAAACTGGGAGGGTTTTCTGCCCCTCTCTCCAACACCCCTTAAAGACATCAATATTGAAGGCAGGATTCAAAAAACAGATGGGATGTCTAGAGATAAGAGGATGTTGGATCAAACTGTTGGAGCAATTTAGTCATCTCCCAAAAGCAATGTATGTGACCCATTTAGAATCGCTCCCCCAGTCCTCAAGGTCAATGAAATAATTATTAATATTTCTACTCAAAAAGATTATGCTTGGATACAACCAAGAGACTGGTGGTTCAAATCCACCCCACAGCTCTGAGGGAGAAAAACTTGGCCATGTGCTTCAGCAAAACATCAGACCCTAGCGAACAGTTCCTCTCTGCAGCACCTGGGGTGACAGGAGTCAGCATAACCTCCAGGGGTAAGGAGTTTGTCCAGTAGGATGTTACATTCAAGGAGCCAGGCTGACACAGTGATTAAACCCACCAGCCACTTCTCAAAAGAAAGCATAATGTGTATGGATATGAACAAAACACAATGTATATGAAATTAAACACAAAGTATATGAATTTCTATACAAACCAATATAAAGTTTAAAAAAATTTAACAGAACAGCAAACAGCAAATGCTGGGGAGGTTGTGGAGAAACTGGAACACTTATTCACTGTTGGTGGGAGTATAAACTGGTGCAACCACTCTGGAAGGCAGTAAGGCACTTTCTCAAAAAGTTGAAAATAGAAATAACATTTGATCCAACAATTTCACTACTGGGAATATACCGTAAAGAAACCAGAACTGCCACCCAGGGAGATATATGCACACCCAAGGCTTTGTTCACAATAGCAAAGATTTGGAAACAACCCAAGTACCGATCAACAAACAAATGGATAGAGAAGCTGTGGTAAATTCATGTGTTGCAGACCAAGGATAAAGTATTTTTATAATTATTAATAATGAAACAGACAACCAAGAATGGGATAGAACAAAGAGCATAAAGACAGGGTGCCAGGAGTTCTAGACTGAAGGGCCCAGATTCCAGCTTCCCTGTATCTTCATTGAAAATTATCAGGGAGGAGGGTGGAGAGAATGGTGCGGCAATGAAGGAGTGAAAGCCCAGAATCCCTGTGAATGTTCATTGAAACTAATAAAATTTAATAATAATAATAAAAAAAGAAAATTATCAGGAAGTAAATCACAAAGAGAATTCAATGCAAATGAAGCCAAGCTCTTTCTATTGAAAACCTTCCCCTTGACTCAGGAGGGAGGGGTCAGTAAATACAATGCAAGAATCCAGTAAACCCTTAAAGATTGCCTAGTGCCTCAGGGTGAATTCCATCCCGAAATAGCATTTAGTTTATTACAATTATTTAGTATTGGCTTCCCATAGTCACACAATGCTGCACTGAAAAACAAGGATCTCATGAAATGTTTATACAAACTGGGTGACCCTGGAGGACATTATGCTGAGTGAAATATCTCAGTCACAAAAGGATAAATATAGCATAGTTCTACTTGTAAAACAGGACCGACATGAGGTTGGGGATAGACTGATAAACAGGGGATAAATTATGTCAACTGCATTGAAACAGATGAGGCAAAGAACTGTTTAAAAGGGATATGTGATTAGGTATTATTGTCATGACAGGAGTCCAGAATGAAGGCGGCTGCATAGTGGAGTGGACTTGTGGGGGTGGGGGACAAGAATTGTATAAGAATGAAATAATTTTTTTTCTTTTCTAAGAGAAAAGAAAACTGGGGTGGGAAGGAGTGGACAAGGAGGAAAATGTGCAATAATGAATGAATGGGAAAAAAATTAAATGGGAAGAACATGATGTTAAATATATATGTGTGTGTGTGTGTGTGTGTGTGTGTGTGTGTGATTTATTTTCAGGTGCGATCTATATTAAACATTATATTACTTTTTAAAAATTTTTTTAATTAATTTTAATGAAAATTTATAGAGACTTAGGGTTTCCAGTCATTCATTGTTGCACTTTTCTCCCAACACCCCTCCCCCCAACTCACACTTCTCCTTAAAAAGAAAGAAACACTCATTCATTGTTATACAATCCCTACCCCACCCCACCCCAAGTCCACTCCACTATGCAGCCTTCATTCTGGACTTCTATAATGACAAGAATATCCATTCATATGTCCCTTTTAATTAGTTCTCTCCCTCATCTGCTTCAACACAAAATACATCATCCCTCCCCTCCTTTTCTGTCTTCCCTCAACCCGATGTCAGTCCCGTTTTACAACAGTGGCTCTATGCAATATTTGTCCTTTTGTGACTGAGATATTTCACTCAGTATAATGTCCTCCAGGGTCATCCATTTTGCATCATATTTCATGAGTTCCTTGATTTTCAATGCTGCATATTATTCCATTGTGTGAATATACCAAAGCTTCTCTATCCATTCATTCGTTGATGGGAACATTATATTACTTTTAAAAAATTTAAGAAACAAACAAAAAGATGTGGCAGTCTGTTCCGATGAAGATGCTGTGGGGAAGTCCTACTCGGCCGTGTGGGATCTTTGTGGGTGGGAATGGATTTGGAGGCAGTGGGCGAGTCATGTTTTTGGTGCATAGAGTCCATGACGGACCCTGAACATGGAGCCACTGTCTGGCCTTTCGTCCTCCTCACCTGGCCCCATCGGCCGTCCTCTCTCCACCCAGCATACTCGAGTTCTTGTGTCTCTCTGGCAGCGAGGAGTCCAGATCCAGGCTTTAAAGTGGGAGGGAGTAAGCTTCCCCAATGTCTATCCCAGAGCTTGTCTGTCCTCCCAGCTTAGACAAATTGCTGGGATGTTTGTGCATTTACCTGTTGATCTGTTCATTCATAGCTCCACTTTACCCAGGTGAAAGGTCACTTGGCGCTAATGTTCCTATAACCTCAGCCCCACCCTGCGGGGACATCTTCCAAAAAATCACCAGTTCTCAGAAACCTCTCCCATGATGCTCCAAAGATAGAATCATGGACCTCAAGAACTTCTGGGGTTCTCCAGCACCTTCACCTCAATGTAGGGTCTCGCCCAGAACAAATGCTCTGGAAATATATTTCAACAAATGCTCTGGAAATATATTTCTGGTGCATCTAGCAATTCCTGATGAAGGAGTGGGTAAAGTACGTGTTACATCACTCATTGAGAAGAAAAGAAAAGAAAAAAAGGCAGATTGTAAAAGACAACCATTAGTGACCACTCAAAAGGGGCCACCAAAGACGACCCTGGAAAAACTGGGGGGGAGGGCAGGGGGAGATACAGAATAAAACTCAAGAGCAAAAGAAAGTCCAGGCTTACTGGTCCCATAGAGACCAGTGAAACCTCCACTTCTGGCTCTGAGTCACCCTTTGAATCTGAAACAAAATTTTCCCCCATGACTCAGTTTTCAGGCAAATAAGAGACAGACGGAGAAGGTGACTAGTCACTCCGGGGTGACACGCGCTCCTTAGAGGAACCAATCAAGTAAGGTCAAAAGAGCAGCATTTCCCAAGAGAGCCTGGGCAGCAGGAAGAGGCAGAAGCGAGAATTACAGGGAGCAACTAAAGAAACTGCAGTGAAATTGTGGGTGTTGTAATTAATATTATAAAGCAAAATGTGTACAGATAGTTGAATGGAAAACCAATAGGCCATTGCTGATTGCAAAGCAAATAAAAACCAATAAGCTTTCCCTCAAATCACACTAAAAAAGAAAAAAGTCAAGAACTGGCCACAGATAATCACAAGTAGAGAAGCTGGGAGCTTGGGCTGCTTTTTCCAGATATTGTGGGTGGAGTTCCCGTGTGTGTTAGGATAGGATTGTTCTCTACAGGACTTTCCAGCAGCTGGATTTTGGGAAGTGCATCACGAGATCTTCTCCCAAGGTACCACTGTGCGGACTCAAACCTCCAATTTTTTGGTTAGCTGCCAAGTGTGCTAACTGCATGTTCAGTATTTGGAGCGAAGCACAAAGACCGTACAAGGAAAGGTTCATGCTTTATCCCAGGCACCAACAGAATCAGCCAGGATCAATGAAATGACAGATGTTGGAGACAGATGCCTGAATATCCCCTCAATCATCAGGCTTAATGAACTAACACAGAAAGAACAATTAGAGAACTCATTAATTACACTCTTGGTTCACTTCTGCTATAGATTCTAATCCCTTTTTCAGCTAATGACTTCATTCTTTATAATAATTTGTGCCTATCAGTGAATAACCTAAAATCTATCATCATCAAGTCAATTTCGATGCATAGTGACCCTCTATTGGGCTACTACGATTATAAATCTTTATCCTGAAGAGCAGCTGGTGGATTCAAACCAACAACTTCTGGGTTAGCAGCACAGTGGCAGGCACTATAACCCCAGAGCATCCGTTTAAAAGCCTTCATATGTATGACAATTAATAATCTTACAAGGAGAATTGGGGAGGGTGGGAGGAAGGAAAGGGTGCATGAACAAACAAACAATAAAAAACCAAAAACCAAACCTTCCAATTTCCATAATTGCATAAAATTCAAACTATGAGCTTTTTGTTTGTTTGTTTTAAGGAGACCTTGAAAAGCAGGAGTGGCATCCACTTCCTAAACCACATACCTATGGAAACTATAAAACTTGGAGAAATGATAGTTATAAAAAGGCATAGGGTCTTTTGTTCATAGAGTGGCTATGAGTCGTGTTCAACCTGACGTCAATCAACAACAACAACAACAAGGAAGACCTAAAGTAGTTTCACAAGCCGTTACCTTTGAGCCAGAAGTGCCTCATAACTGGCCCTCTAGTGGGTTTCTGAGGCCGTTAATCTCATGGGAGGAGATTGCCCATCTTTATTCCAAGGAGCCAATGGTAGATTGGATTCAAACCACCGAAAAGGCTTTGCCCTTGGGTTGGCCATGAACCTTCTATGGACACCACCACCAGAAGCCTTGTCATTTACAAGGATACAGAAAACATTCAGAGATAACATAAATCAGGAGGAGAACTCAGCATAGAGCGCAGAAGGAATGAGACTAACGCATGGCTATGTATCAAGTTTTGGGTGCTAACTTCTGGGTCTATTATCAAAGCACAGAGGGCTCAAGATTTTCCCCCATTGACATTTAAGAATCAATCCTCAATCTTCAGTGTCCACAATTTGCCCACCCTAATTCGTGACTGCTAATTGATTGTAGCTCTTGCTATTCTTATGCAAGAACATATCACACGCTGGCCCCTAATCCTTAACAGTTCATGATAAAAATCCCAAACCAGAAATTCCTTAAATTCGTGAAGCAGAAGGAAAAATGTATTCCTTGGTACCTCCCCACTTTTTTTTTTTTTTGCACCGAGGAGGGTTAATGAGATTCTGTGCTCCTTACCTTGAGGTGGTCGGTCCTGCTGCAGGACATATGGGTTCCTTTGTCCTCTTGTTCCTCTCTCTCCAACCAGCCACACTCTGACACCGGCCGCCTCCTTGCTAGGCACGGAAACTGCTTCAAGATGTTCAGAGCCGAGAATGGGCCACCTGCACGCATTCTGCATGAGACGTTCAGCAATGGTCCTGCTCAACTCTTCCCGAGGAGAGTTCAAAAGGTGCTTCGTTGAATCATTCATGCTTTTGTTAGTTTTGCCCTTCCGCAATCTGGTGGATAGAGGGGGGTGGTGAAGGGTGTCAAACATTTATTTAAAAATTTGAAAAATTTATAGCCCCCCAATTTTAATAGCCTGTGGATTTGTTTTCCACTATATTATTGAATTGCCCTTTACATTATCAATCAGTTATTCAAGCTCTAGTCCAAAATCAATGTTATTTGAAACAAAAAATCTAAGGCTATTTGAAAATTAGAAACCCAGCTATGAAAATCTGACTTCATATAAATGCTTCCATTTCTCTTACGCAAATAGACAATTTCATTTGCTTCTGTAATGGCCTTTACGTCCAACTTGCCTTATATGATCTAAACAAGGATACCTTTTCAATAACAGAATTCTGTTGGCATTTATTAGCATCAAGACCCTTTTGGGGAGTAAACGCAGGACATGAAAATGCACCACACAGAAGATAGATCAGAGTCTGTTGGCTGAGAAACATGCAAATCAGCATCAAGACAGAAGTGCTGAGGGAAGAAACGTACAGAGTGGTGGCTTCACCTTTGCAAGCTGGGAACCATTAAGTATTGTCTCCCTCCCACCCCCTTTGGTGAAACAAATCCTGAACACAGGGTCCGTGCTTTCGAGAGGAATGTGCCCCGTGCCCTTGCAAACGCCGTTCCGTTTACTTGGTTCAGTGAGTTAATGATGGTCCATTTTGACTCAAACACCCATTGCCTCTCATCAATCATGCCTTTCGGGACTGTCAGGTGCAGCAAAGGATTGTAATGCCTGCCCACACAGACCTCCACCTCCAATACTCACTTCTCCATTGAGGATTTCCTATGGTCCTGGTTTTTTCCTTCTTCCTTCTGAAGATGAAAGGAAACTCAGGTGGCCTAATTCTTTTGGCCTTGGGGTTGCTAATCCAAAAGCTGCACCCCTGGTTCTAATCCACCGGTAGAAGCTTGGGAGCAAGATGGGCAATCTCTTCTCCTTGAGATTCGGCCCGGCCTCCGGAAGCTGCAGTAGGATGGCTATGCTTCAGAAGCCACTCAGTCGCTGAGGTTTTTGAGTCCAGGTGAAAGGAATCAGCTCCACGAAAGGAAAAACTCCACAAGAAACAGATGCTGGGAACTCAACTGTTAATCTAGAAAGCCTTTCTTACCTGTTGCTGGAAAGGGCATAGAGTCAGGTGCTTCTTACTGCAAGCAAACCTGGGGAAAACAAAACACTGTCAAGCACGGAAATAAGATTTCCTTTGGAATCACAACATGGAGGGTTCCCCTCGACCCTAAATTCTTCTTCAGTTATATTTGTTATAAATATTCAACAGAAATGCCATTTGCTGGAGTGAAATGATCTTTAATGAAGCCATGTGTGGGGATTTCAGGCAAGGACTTTTACGCTTGGATAACTGTCAGAATATTAGTATTCCTTTTTCCTCCCCCCCAGAAATGGCACAAAAATAGTCTTTGTGAATCTACTAAAGGTGTCTGAAAAGTAACATATTCTTGGAGACCTCTGGAGTGATCCACACGTCACGATTTTAGAGACGTCAAATGTGTGAAACACTTGAATGGACCTTAAGGGAGAGGCAGGCCTTCTCGGCAGACATGGGGACACCCGCTCATGTGTCACTACGATTAACTCAGCACATGGAGCTTTTGCCTGGAAGCCAGAGGGGCTGATCTCAGTCTAAATTCTGCCACTTGCTGTTTGACTTTGTGAGGTTGCTTTCCCTCACGGACTCTAGTGAGCTTTAGAACATGAAAGTTAGACTGGTTCAGAAGCCAGCAAATGACTACCTGCAGGTTACATCCAGCCTTTCACTTGGTTTTGTAAATAAAGTTTTATTGGAACACAACCATGTTCCTAGTTTACTATTGTCTTCAAACCCACCAGCTGTTCCACAGGAGAAGGAATGGTAGGCTCTTCCAGGCAATTCACTGGTTTAGCTATGGGTCAGTTCTGACTTGACAGTAAACAACAAAGCAAAATGACTACAAACAGAGCCCTGATGGTACAGTAGATTACGTGGTGGGCTACTAGCTGAAGGTGGTAGTGGTGGTGGTTGTGGTGGCGGTGTACCATTGAGTCAGAACCAACCCATAGCTGACAATCAGTAGATTTTTAGAGGCAGTTAATCACATGGGAAGAGATAGCTCATGGTTCAAATACCTCAATTGTCCATTAAGAGAAAGATGACTTAGTCTGATCCTATTAAGTATTGACTCCCTCCCTCCTCCTTTGGTGAAGAAGGTACTCTTGGGAGAGATTTCAATTTAGAGGCTTGGCCATTCAATTGAGGGATGCGTTGAGTCAGAACTACAAAGGCAATGAAGGTTGCTTTGTTTTATTTCTCTTACTATTAGAAAAGGAGTCCTAGGAAGGAATTCTTTACTTTTCAAAGAGAAAATCTAAGTGGGAGGATGGGGGGCAGGGAGAAAAACACAACAATGAATGAA
>NW_006399756.1:12562672-12582482 GCF_000299155.1 Elephantulus edwardii | reverse complement strand
TGCAAAAATTAAGCACCCTAATAGACTACTGAAAAGTATGCAGTTCAAAACCACCCGGTGACTTGTGGGAGAGAGAGAAATCTAACAATTTACTCCCATAATGATGAACAAAAATAAACTCATTGCTGTTAAATCCATTTCAACTGTTGTTACGTGCTGCCAAGCTGGGAACACACAGCTGACCCTACAGCGAGTTTACCGAGGCTGTAAATCTCATGAGAGGTGATTGTCCATCTTTCTCCCAAGATGCAGCTGGTGAACTCAAACCACATGTCATCTTTGGGTTGGTAGCATAACTCCTTACCACAAAGCCACCAGAGCTCCCTGTTCCAATTGCTACTCACCCTAAAAGAAAAAGTACATTTCACCACAGCATTTCCAAGGTTGTAAATATTCAGAGGCAGACTCACATTGTTCTCCCACAAAGCAGAGCAGCTGGTGGATTCAAAGCCCAGACTTTCAGTGAGCGGCCATGCACTTAAAACACCGGGCTGCCTCCCAAATAGATTGTTGTTGTGTTTCTAGGGGTCATCTGGTCAACTTCAACCCTGTGAACAACAGATCTGAACCTTGTCCTATCCACCATCATCCTTGCAATCTCTGATGTGCTCCAGTCCAATGTTAATGTCACTGTTTGAATCTATCTTGTTAAAGGGTCTTCGTCTCTTTCACTGATCCTCCACTATTTCTAAGGACTGAACCTCTCCTGACAATATGCCCAAAGTATGTGAGACAAAGTTTCACATTCTTGTTTGCATGCACTACCTGGGTTGTACTTTATCCAAGACAACTTTGGCAGTCCACAGGGAATCCAGCGCTTTCTCCAACACCACAACTCAAAGGCGTCAATTCTTCTTCTGTCATCCTTATTCACTGTCCAACTTTTAGATGCATAGAAAGTAATTGAAAAGCCCATGTTTTAGATCAGGTGTACTCTATTCTTTACATTGACATCATTACTCTAGCACTTTCATGATATCCTTGACAGCAGACTCCCACAATGCAACACGTCTTTTGATTCCTTGCCTGCTGTTACCACGGGTGTTGATTGGGGATCTAAGTAAAATCAAATCCTTTACTTCAGTCTTCAGTGGGTTCTAGAGGTAAGAATTTTTATTTTCTTTATATTTATTTGTCATCCATATTGAGGGCTGTAGTCTTTGTTCTTCTGCAGCAAGAGTTTCAAGTCCTCTTCACTTTCAGCAACTAGATTAGAGTCTAGAAAACCTTATGAATAGTTTACTCCATCACATTGGATCTTTGTGAGTAAAAAAAAAAACTTACTGATTACAAAAGCAGATCTAAGTAGTTGAGATAGACTAAGTCCAAGATATTTATTATCTTCCTTTTAAAGAATGCTGGTGGTGATGTGGCTAAGCTCTTGTCAACTATAAAGTCACCAGTTCAAACCCACCAACAATTCGAAGGTGAAGAGATGTGGTACTCTGCCTCTACAAATAGTTCTACTCTATCCAATAGGGTTTTGTGAATTAGGGTTGGTGCAAATCCATGGCAATGAGTTTATTTGGCATTTACAGAATAAACGTGCCACCTTTGGGCTAGATGGTCTCTTGGGTTCTTTACAATTCTTTCTCATTGCTGTTATGTTAGAACCAACTCATAGATGAGATGGCCCAAAGGGATTTCACGGCTGTAAATTGCATGAAAGGAGATTGTCCTTCTTTGCCCAACAGAGAAGCCAGTGGATTTGAACCACCAGAGAGGCACCTGCCACCTTTGGGCTAGGAGCACGTGCCCCTGCAGACTACGCCACCAGAGTTCCCTTTCCAATTTAGGGTTCCTTGTATAGTCTCTGAAGCACCCAACATTTATTTTATTAAATTAATCCTTTCAATTCCTGCATCTCCACTGATCTTCTCTCTGAAGACTACAGCATGCTAATGATAGAGATTCAAAGGTTGCATTAACTAAATTTGTAATTGTTCTTATTTTTTTAAAACAGGATTTAACTATATTAACATTTCTTAGAAATATCCCTGTTAACATTCTGTGGCAAATGCCTTGCAATTTGATTATTGCCATTGGTAATAGGGCATATCTTTTTTGTCTACTGCAAATGCTTCAGGGAGTGGGGGGTGGGGAGAACAGGGAACCGTATGGCACAAGAGACTTATTGCATTAAGACATCATTTTAACAGATTGTTTAGTTTTGGTAATATAATTTGACATCTAAACATAAGCTGAGAGGGATCTCCCTCAAAACCTTTGATAATATGATTCATTGTCAAATGTTTGTTTTGCCTATCTGGCACTCATTAATGAATTCTTTTTAATATAGCTTGGATTTACTGATTTTGAAAAAGAGAATTATTCTTATTGATGTCGCTAAAATATCCAGGTGGCTTGAATTTCACCAACTAGATAGTTTAATCTAGCACATTTGTGTCGCCCTAATCAAATCTTTACTAACAGATGTGAGAAGTCCAGTTCTGAAGCTAATGTTTGTGTCTCTATGATAATTAAATTAGCTCAATAAAGAAAATAAATGAACGATAATAACCAACATTTTCCCCCTAAACTTGCATTATAGTCTTTGAATTTTTTTTCCTATAGAGGATTGTAGTAATGAAATACAAATTAAAAACTGTTGCATTAAAGATGTATATATGTATATATAAGCATACATATGTATGTGTGTTAAAGATATGTATATCTCTGTCTATATACAAGTTAAAGACATCCATCTATCTGTAAGTTAAAGATTATATCCTTCAAGATAGATATATAGGTAAAATGTTAAACAGATAGTTTTGAGAATTAGTCATGTACTAAATTACTTATTTAGCAACATTTCTTTTACCAAAGGAAGTTAAAGAAGCTAAGTTCAAATTCAAAGTTTTTGGACAAAATCCTTGTAAAGAACAGAATATTCCCTTCTTTTGAGCATCATAAAAGTATCATCTCTTTGGAGTGTTTCCTAATGGTTAGGAAATGCCTTTCTCAGGTTGAATGATGGTTTCCACATATAATTAGTTCCTGCTTACAGCAATGCTGGGCCACTGTTGTGCCTCAATGACTTGGCTTTATCATTCATTAATCACAACATTTTCGGCTCCAAGTGACAGCAGCTACCAAAGGCCAAATAAGTTCTCGTTTAAAGACATTTCAGATCCTTACATTCACTAAACGGTTGAAAAGTCTTCAGAAAGCCAAGTTAGGAGTTTTATGGAGGCGGGTTCAGGGAGGCAAGGAGCTGATGGACGGATGGTGGCAGACACTACCTGGGGGCCATGGAGAAGGCCTCGTGCAGCTGCTCAGGGCAGTGGATGGTGGTGCGTGTGAACTCGGGGACAATGCTTCCTCTGTTTCTACGACTCAGGCTCTGACCTTGCTGGAGGCAAAGTGCTGGCACAGCTGCACTCACAGGAGGGCCAGTGACTGTGGACAGGGTCAGCACGCCCCCCCAGGACCAGCCCTCTCACCCAGCCAAATGCCTGCAGGTGTGGCGACCTTTGCTTGTATATTCTACTGTATTTGTTTATTTGTCTGGCTAATCAACTCAGGGTCACATTCCCAAGCTAGATGGGTCCCTCCTCTGAAAAGGAACGAAGGAGAGATAGTGCCTCCTATTTTCCTTATTTTCACCAATACATTTTCAGTTTTGTCATCAGTAGGTGTAAACTGAATGCTTTCTGGGTGTGTTTTCTAGCATTGTCACCCTGGGACCAGGCACAGTGGCTGAGTTCAGATGGTATCACACAGCAAAAATCTAAATCTGAGTTGGAAGTACTCCACTTCTTTTCCTGACTACAAAAGGCAAGAGTACAAAAATCCTAATCTCAAAACTTGCACTGAGTACCCGATGATAAAATTATAAATCCGAGATTATCTTTGACTAGGAATAGACTAAACGTGTGAGGAAATGGAGAAGGGGCTTCCTAGATTGGGTCTTTAAGCAGACATTAGCCTTCCCACCGGACAGTTTATAGCAAGCTCGAGTCATTGATGTGAGTGATGCTGTCCATTTCCCTTTATTTCTCCAATACACTTTTATTGTCGGGGGTGTAGAATTGATTGTCAACACATAGTGAGCCCATGCAACAAAATACAACGGCTATGTAAAGTTTTCTGTTGTTGTTGTCGTCATTTTTAGGTGTCAAGTTGAGTACAACTCACAGACACTATGAACAACAGATCTGAATGTAGTCCTATCCTGTGCCATCCTCACAGTCTCTGACATATTGAGCCCTTTGCTGCAGTCACCACGTCAACGCATCGGGTTGAGGGTCTTCCTCTCTTCCACCATGCCTCCACCTTCCCAAGCTCGATGTCCCTCTCCAAGCAAGAGCCTGTCCTAGTAACATGTCCATAGGATCTGAAATGAAGCTTTAACACTTTGGCCAAGGGACAAGATGAGAGCCATATATATTTCTATAAGGAAAGATAATCCAACAAAATGTAAAGATCATTGATTACTATCAATGGTGTTGCTCATAGTAAAACAGTCAATTTCAAGTTCTATCCTGAAATATAGTGTTGTGAGCGACGGGAAATTATCCAAACGCATATAAGGAAGACCAGTTAATACAACTGTTATTCAAATATAAGCTGCTATATCTAGAGCCAAAGAGAAAGAAATTGAAAATTTTACCAACTCTTCCAGTGTGAAATTGACCAAACATGCAATCAAGGTGTATTAATGATAATTGGTGACTGAGATGCAGAAGTTGGGAACATTGAAGAAAGAATAATAGTTGGAAAATATGGGCTTGGCGAGAGAAATGAAGCTGGAAGTAGAATGACTGAATTTTGTATTTTCAGTGACTTGTTCATTGAAAATATCTTTTTAAAAAGGCACAAATGATGACTTAACACATGGATCTCGCCTGACAGGGTGAGTAGGAACCAGATTGACTACATCTGTGGAAGGAATCATTGGAGAAGCTCAATATCGGTAGTCAAAACTAGGTAAGGGGTGTATTGTGAGTCAGACCATCAATTATTCCTGTGGAAGTTCAAATTGAGGCTGAAGAAAATTAAAATAAGTCCACAAAAATCAAAATATGATCTTGAATCTATTCCATCTGAATTTCAAAATCATTTTAAGAATACATTTGAAGCATTGAACACCAATGATTGAAGACCAGATGAGTCGGGGGACAATATCAAGGATATCATCCATGAAGAAAGTAAAAGGTCATTGCAAAGGCATAGAAGAAAGAAAAAGCCAAAATCAATGTCAGAAGAGACTCTAAAAATTGCACTAGAGTGTCAAGATGCCAAAATATAGAGAAAACATGCCAAAGTAAAAGAGCTAAATAGAAGATTTCAAAGGGCAGCTCAAGAAAACAAAGCATAGTACTATAATGGAATGTGTAGAGAGGTGGAATTGGGGGATATAAAGGGAAGAACTCGCTCTGTGTTTTCTAAGCTGAGAGAACAGATAAACAAATTTATGCCTCCGGTCACAATATTGAAAGATTGTATGGGTAATATATTGAATGACCCAGAAAGCATCAAAAGAAAATGGAGGGAACACACAGAATCACTGTACCAAAAAGAACTGACTGAGACTGAAAAATTTCAGTAGAAACTGATCAAGAGCCAATGGTAATGAAAGAGGAAGTGGAAGCTGCATTGAAGGCATTGGCAAAAAAATAAGGCCCCAGGAACTGATGGCATATCAATTGACTTGTTTCAATTAACACAGGCAGTCCTGAATGTATTTACCAGTCTATAGCCAGGAAATTTGGAGGACAGCTGTCAGGTCAGGTCAACGGATTCAAAAAGGTCCATATTTGTTCCTATTCCCAAAAAAGGTGAGATCCGACAGAATGTGGAAACTATTGAACAATATCATTAATATCCCATGCAAGCAAGATACTGCTGAAGATCATTTAAAAATGGCTAGAACAGTACATAGATAGGGAACTACCAGAAGTTTGAAAAAGATTTAGAAAAGGCTGTGGGAGCCAGGGATATCATTGCCAAGGTCAGATGAATCCTGGTTGAACATAAAGAATATTAGAAGAATGTTTATGCTTTGTTGACTGTGTGGATCATAACAAGTTATGGCTAACATTGAGAAGAACGGGAATCCCAGAGCTTTTATTTGTGCTCATGTGAAACCTATACCTAGATTAGGAGCCTATTGTGAAAAGAGAGCAAGGGAACACTGCATAGTTTAAAATAAAGAAGGGAGTGCATCAGGGTTGTATTCTCTCTCCATATCTAGTCAATCTGTATACTGAGCAAATTATTCAAGAAGCTGCCCTCTGTGAAGAGGAATGTAGTATCAGGATTGGAGGGAGACTCATAAATAACCCGCATTACGCAGATGACACAACCTTGCTTGCTGAAAGTGAAGAGGACTTTAAACACTCATTGCAGATCAAAGAATACAGCCTTCAATATGGATTGCCTCTTAATGTCAAGAAGCTAAAGGTTCTTACCACTGGACCAATAAGCAACATTATGATAGATGGAGAAAAGATTGAAGCTGTCAACAATTTCATCCTACTTGGATCCACAATAAACACCCTTGCTACCAGCAAGTTAGGAAATCAGGAGACTAATTGCTCTGGAAAAGTCTGCAGTGAAGAACTTCTCCAGATAAGTAATGATGTCAGTTTGGGGATGAAAGTGCTTCTGATGATCTTTCTGATCCCTTGCTCTGCGTCTGAAAGCTGGACAATGAATAGGGATGACAGAAGAAGAATTTATACCTTTGAGCTGTGGTGTTGGAGAAGAGCAATGAACATCCCAGGTACTGACAAAAGAACAAACAAATGTATTTTGGAGAGGGTGCAGCTCAAGTGCTATTTGGAGGCAAAGATAATGAGGCTTCACCTCATATACTTAAGGCATTTGGTAGGAGGGGCTATTCCTTGGAGAAGGATATGATGCTCAGAAAAGTAGCGGGTCAGCAAAGGAGAGAAAGACCCTCAACCAGATGGATTGATACAGTAACTGCTGCAATGGGATTCAGTGTGTCAGGAAGTGTAGGGATGGCACAGCATAGGACAGGGTTCTGATCTGTTGTCCACACAGTTTCTATCAACAGCACCTAACAATAGTAGCAGCATAATACCACTCAAGTAAAATTTTGCTAAGGATACATTTGAAAATGGTTGCAGTAGGGCATGGACAGGAACTTGTCAAAAAATGTAAGCTGAATTTAGAAGTGGACATAGAATAAGAGGACATTTTTATGTCAGATGGATCCTCTGGCTAAAAGGAGAAGATACTGGAAGAATGTTTTTTCATGTTGTATTGACTATGCCTATGTTAATAACAAATTACGGAAAACATTTCAAAAAGTTCTAAAACACTTAATTGTCTTTATATGTGGAATCTGGTGGCCTAGTGGTAAGAAGCTCTGCTCTGATTCCAAAGGCATGAGGTTCAAATCCACCAGCTACTCCAGATGGACAAATTCCTCCCATGCAATTAACTGCCTCTGAAAACCTGCTGGAGGGTCAGCTACGAATTCAATGGCACATAGCTACAGCAACATGTCAAACCTATACAGAAACCAAGAGAAAGCCATTCAAGCCAAACAAGGGGCTACTGCATGGTTTAAAATCAAGAAAGATATGTGTCGGGATTGAATCCTACCATTGTATTCATTCAATGTGTATGCTGAGCCAATAATCTGAGGGAGGTTAACTAGATGAAGAAGAACATGACATCAGCATTGGAGGAAGACTCATTAACATCCTGCAATATGCAGATGACACAACCTTTGCTTGTTGAAAAAGAAGAGGATGTGAAGCACTTACTGATAAAGACCACAGACTACAATCTTGAGAGTGGATTACACTTCAGTAAGTGCAATCAATGAGTGTAATCAATAAGTGTAAAGAAAACAAAAATCCTCCAACTGGACCAACAAGCAACAATGTGATAAACAGAAAGAATGGAGGTTGTCAGGGATTTTGTTTGACTTGGATCCACAATTAACTCCATAGAAACAGCAGTCAAGAAATCTATTTCTTTATTGCCTGAGCAAATATACTACAAAAGGCCTCTTTAAAATGTTAAAAAGTGAAGATATAACTTTGAAAATGGGGTGAACCGAACTCAAGGCATGGTCTTTTCAATCAGCTTAATATGCAAGTGAAAACGGAACAATGAATACTGAAGAATAAAGAATAATTGATTCCTTTGAATTATGGCATCAGAAACAAATATTAGACTTCTGGAAGAATGGTAAAATCTTGGAAGAAGCATTGCCAAAATGTTCCTTAGAGTTGAAAATTACAAGATGTCACCTCAGTGATTATCAGAAGAGATCAGTCTCTGGTGAAGGACATCATACTTGGTTATGCAGAAGCTCATTGAAAAGAAGACCTTTGAAGAGACCAGTTGATGCAGTAGATGCAGCAGTGAACTTAAACATGGCAGCAACTGTGATGATGAACACTGCAGGACTCAACAGTGTTCCCTACTGTTGCACATGGAGTTACACTGAGTCAGAAATTACTCATCTGCACCTAACAACAATAGGGGCATTTAGACTATGACAGAAATACTAAATGTATTGCAAACCAAATTAGTCAGACTAATAGAGAAATAGTAATATAATACTGTTTTTTTTATAAAATTTCAATTGTTGTATTGTGGCTAGAGAAGAGAATGTACTTATTTTGGGAATCACACATTGAAATACCTAAAGGGAAATAAACATTATGCCTACAACTTGCTCTCAAATGGCTCAGAAGAAAAAAGAGAGAGAGAAGGAAGACAAAGAGAATGGGAGAATGAGGGAAAAAGAATAATAAAGCAAATGGTAAACATTTTGGAAACCTGAGTGAAGCTTACAGAGTAATTCTTTGTGCTATTTTTGCAACTACTCTATAAATCTTGTTGTTGTTGTTTTTGTGTACCATTAAATTGGAACCACTCATAGCTGTCAGAGGGCTGTCAGAGATCATTTACTTAATGACCATCTAGCTCTATCATTTCAAAAGAAAAATTTTTAAATAACTTCAAAACTTAAAATTTATTTCTAAGCCTATAATGTGTTTGCAAATTTTTTTAAATTTAAATCAAAATTTAAAGTGTAAGAAAGTAAATAAACTCAAGTGAGTGAACCTCTAGATTGAACTTGCATTTCTGGAAGTCATAAGGCACCCAATCCGTTGCCATTGACTCTATTCTGATTCACAGCCACTCTCCATCCATCGAGCTGAAGTTTCTGAGGCTGTTATCCTTCATGGTAGGAGACCGCCCATCTTTCTCCTGCAGAGTAGTTAGTGGATTCAAACTGCTGACCTTTTGATTCACAGTGTAAAATGTAATGTTCTGTGCCACCAGAGCACTTTCATCTAAGGTACAGTCATAAGCCAAGACCTGCTTCTCTCTGAGACTGATGGCTGCAGGGAATACTTCTCTCCACTAACTTGGAACTTGGGGTCTGAAACCAGCACAATCACAGCAGTCTAATGGTGAAACAGAGCAAAAGGACAGTGCACGGATCAAAGTCAAGAAAGAAGTGCATCAATTCCCATCAATCACGTCAAACATTCCAATCACTTCACACAGATCATTCAGGAGTCTGGACTTCATGAAGAAGACTGGAGGAATGCTCATCAACAATCTGAGTTAAGCAGATGATACAATTTTGCTTGCTGAAACCGAGGAGGACTTGAAGCATTTGTTGTAGGAGGTCAAAGACTGAAATATCCAATGGGGATTGCATCTCAATATGAAAAAAACAAAGATCCTTACCAACGGGCCAATAGGCAGTATCGGGATAGATGGGGAAAACAGCTCAGCTTGTTAGCAATTTCAGCTTGCTTGGATCCAAGAGAACAAACAGGTCTGCCCACCCTGGAGTGGGTGAAACCAGTTTGTTCCCTGGAGGCAAGGATTTTGAAGCTCCGTCTCACAGACTTAGGACATGTGGTCAGGAGGGACCGGTTCTTGGAGAAGGACATCATGCCTGGAGGGGTAGAGGGTCAGCGCAGTAGAGGAAGACCCTGGATGAAATGGATGGACCCAATGACTGTGGCAATGGAGTCACGTGTGTCCGAGACAGCAGGTTTGGCTCAGGATAGTGCCAGGTTTAGCGCTGTTGCTCATTGGCTTGTAATGGGTTGTAACGGACTCGATGGCACATAACAGACTAGAACACAGAATGGCCAAGACAGGATTCATTTTCCAAAAATTTGTTGGGCCTTTGGAAATAGCTGTTTTCTACAAATAATGAGAAATGGCATTAAACAAAACCCACAAAACTCACCATTTTTAGATTGAATGCTTCAGATATAATAATATTCATCAATGTTCATACCATCTTTTCTACGGATAAGTGTGTTTTTGTGTGTTGAATTATCAATTATCAATGCCAAATACTGAAATATCCTAAGAAATGTAAGAAATACATAAAATCACATGGTTAAAATGAAAAAGCTTTATCCAATTATTTATATCATGGAAGCACATTTTATCCCAAGGGGTAGGTATAGTATCTTCATTAGAGTAACACTGTCTCAGATACACAGACCTCTGAGTTCTCCTTGGCAGTTAGCTTTTTAAAACACTAGAGAGTGCAACAAGTTTCATTTGAAGCATTAGCTGAATGTTCCCCTTGGAGCTCATGTTTTCTGTGTGAGCTCAGATGCCATTTCAATCCAGAACATTCCAGATCCTCACGATGAGTGTCATGTGTACTAAGTTTCTCATTTTGTTAATGGGGAAACTGAGGTCCAGAGAGAACCAACAATCTGGGGATTCAGTTGTAAACTCAGGACTAGGACTGATTCTAGAGCCCACTTACAAAGCTCGGGAATTTTTCTAACCCTTCATGAATGGAAAATGAAGTCCCTGCATGATGTAAATGGTTAACTCCCTTGGCTGCTAACTGGAAGTTAAGTTCAAGTCTTCCCAGAGATGACTCAGAACAAAGGCCTAGCAATGCACTTCTAAAAAAATCAGATACTGAAAATTCCATGACACAAGAGTCTACTCTGACACACATGAGATTGCCATGCCTTCAAATCAACTCTGTGCCTACTGGTTCTATTTGTTTTCTGTCAAGAGTTCACTAAGCATTTCTGGTTGTATTTGTCAGTCTCCTTATATCTTGGTCTAGCACCTCTAAGCTGGATCCCAGTTTGTCTCTTTTGAACGTTATGGTTGGGGCTTTACTTCCAGGTCTCTGATCCATCTTGAGTTGATTTTTATGTATGGTGTGAGATGTGGATCCTGTTTCAACTTTCTGCAGGTGGAAGTTCAGTTTTGCCAGCACAACCTCAAGAGGATAAAATTGATGCGTGGGACCTTCTAAAGAGTAAATCGTGTGCATCAAAAAATTTTCCCACAGGATGAAAAGAAAACCTACAGACTGGGAACAAACATTTGGTAATTCCATCTCAGACAAGAGTCTTATAACAAAAGTTTACAGAATACTCCTGGGCCACCATGAGAAAAAAAACCAAAAAAACCCTGATAACCCAATTACAGAATGGAGAAAAGCCATGGAAATATATTCAAATGGCAAACAGACACACGAAGACATGCTCCAAAACACTGGCAATAAGAGAGATGTAAATCAAAACTTCAGTGAGGTACCATCTCACTCCAGTAACAGTGGCAAAGTTTAACAGGGCAGCAACTAATAGATTTTGGAGAGCATGTGACAAGAAAGGAACTCTTATACATTGTTGGTGTGATTGTAAAATGGTACGACCATTCTGGAAGGCAGTTTGGTGCTTCCTCAAAAAGCTGAACATAGAAATTCCATTTGACCCAGCTATTCCACTTCTTGGAATATACCCTGAGAAAATGAGAACTGAAGCACAAAGGGAGATTTTTTTACACCAATGTTCATAGCAGCATTATTCACCATCACAAGAATATCAAAACAACACAAATATCCAATCACAAATGAATAGATTGAGAAATTATGGTACATTCACACAATGAAATACTATACAGCATGCAGGAGCAATAATTTTGCAAATTATTTCCTAGCTTGGGAGGGACTAAAGAGTATTATGCTGAGTGAACTAACTCAGCCCCACAAGGATAAATACTGTATAAGACCATTATTATAGAATGAGTATAAGGATTCAAGAGTGATGGGAGAGGCTGGAAGCAGAAGGATGAGGATGTGTAGGGGGAAGGGGATTAATCATGGAATTGTACAATTTGATGGGGAGATGAGGGAAATTGAAAGAATCTGTTCTTGAAAACAATGTGTTTTAAATTTGTAAGTAAACTAGTAGAAATTTTTTAAATTATTACATTTTATTAATTTTAATGAACATTTACAGAGATTTGGGGTTTTCATTCATTCATTGTTGCACTATTTTCTCTACCCTCCTCCCCAGTTCATTCTTCTTTTTTTTTCTCCCCCATTGAAAGTCTGTTTTAACTGTCTAATAGCCACAGTGTTTGTCAAAGCCAGTTCTGATTAATCTCCTTTGTCAGTGTGTCCTTTGCCATTCCCTATCACTCCTCCCTGAGAGAGACTTCGCCCTGATTCATAAGGAAAAGGGGATGGCGTATTCTCTTAGCTACTTCCTGCTGAAAAGGGACGCTGTGGGTTTCAGGGTGAAGATCTTCTCTCACTACTCTAAAGGGCCCCTTTGGCAATAGGAAACACATAGACTATTATGGAGATTGATTTTGGAATTTAGATGCACTGTTATCAAATGTGCTTAGTCGTACATGTTCATATCCTTGAATATGTATCATGGAAGTGTTGCAGCCTAGAAGACACAAAGTAGAAATTGTTTTTTTTTAAAAAAAGAGTTCACTGAGTAGCCTGTGATGTCAGGAGGGAGACAGAAGTCATCAACCCACATTATTCTAAGACTTTGACACTGCAGTCTGATAGATACCTGGATGTATAGTTGTTGCTGTTAGGTGTCATTGAGGTGATTCAGACTCAAAGCAGGTTTATGTACAACAGGGCACAGAACTGTCCAATCCTACGCCATCCTCACAATTTCTATGCTTGGATCCATCATTGTGCCGTAGCCACTATGTCAGTCTATCATTGAAAGTCTTCTTATCTGGGGCACAACGTCTACAAAACATGAAGTCCTTGTCCAAGGACTAGTTCCTCCTGATAACATGTCCAAAGCATGTGAAGTCTTGTCAATCTCAAGTCTAAGGACCATTCTGATTGTACTACTTCCAAAATAGATTTGATCTTCTGACAGCTCCTAGTATATTTCATCTTCTTCATCAATTCTTTAATTAAAAGATATATGTGTGTACATTTGCTGCTTGTTTGCTTTGATAAAAACCCCATGACAATCCCAAAGGGCATCTTCAAAAACATTAAGCACAGAATACACTAAAAATTGAGATACAAATTATATATTGCTGGCTCCTAACTTCATATTCTCGCCAAGTCTTCAATTTTATGGCTCTCTGACAGTCTTATTTTGATTCTGAGGTTACTTTTCATTTTATGTTCTCCTAAAATATGCTCCCATGAAGTAAGAAAAGAAATGTTAATTTAATCTGGATCCAAAAAACCCCTGAATTTATAGATGAGGAAATGAAGGCTTGGAGAGCTTAACAAATTTTTACTGTAATTACATAGTTAATTAGCAATCAACCTAAATTCAAGTTCAAATCTATATTCTAGCTCCATATCCCTTGCTCTTCTTGCTACATCAACCATAGTATAAATTCCAAGGATGTGTTCCTCTTCTCTTCTTAAAAATATTTTTCATTTTGACTGTGTTCTCTATTCCTGGTTGGGGCAAGAGGGAATGTGTGAGTCTGGAACAAAATATGGAGGGTTGCATATTTTACAAAGAGCTCTCATTGCACAATGATGAAGGGCTCAGCTGTTAACCAGAAGCCTGACTGTTCGAACTCACCGAGCTGCTTCAAGCCAGAAAGATCTGGCTGTTACCTTCCATAAAGATTACAACCCAAAAACTTTATGGGAGAGTTTTGCTTCATCCTTTGCGGTCACTGAAAGTCGGAATCCACTAGACAGCACTCAACAACAGCTTAGAACCAACTAAATCCTGTGCTTTATCTTCCGAGACAGGCGGTCTCTATCATACGTAGAATTTAGAACCACAGAGAGTTCTGACATCTTGCTTTGATTTTTGCTTCCACAGAAGCTGCTCCTCAGCCCCTAGAAATTGAACCTATTTCCTCACGAATTTAAGCAAACATGACTTCCTCTCCTTTAAGTGAAAGAAATCAGATAAGTTGCCGATTGCAGCGAGAGATTCTGACTTCATTTATTTGTTTTCAGCGTTAATCATCTTGGGCGAGTGCATCTTGGTTGCAAAGGAGTTAAAAATACAGTCAAAGAGATTTTCTTTCCTCCTCTCTTCCTGTGGATCATGACCTTTGCTTTTTTCAACTTCCTCGATCTGGATTCAGTAAATTGTCATAGAGCACCACAACACCTGCTTCGGTACTTGAGAAATTGACTTTTCCTGCAAATTACCCTGATAGCTGACCTTGTCTTTGCTACCAAAGGGTTTGGAGAAGGGAAAAGGCTGTATGTGTGGCCAGGTCCCAGCCCATGACTGGTGTCCTGCTCTTTGAAGTTTACAGTTATCTATTTAATGGGTATGCATGTTGTGAAACAAGTCATCAACCAGGAAACCCCACCATCACTTCTTAGGGAAAGAATATTTAATCCACAAGAGATGGACTGTGGTACAATATTGAAGCTTCCCATGATAATTTTTAAAGCGTGGGAACATCGGGTAGATTTTCCTTTAATGACGTGAGTGTAGCAGCAGGACTTGGTATGAGCAATTATGCAAGAAAGAGATGATGGAGGAAAGGAGGGAACAACCCAAAAATCAGCCACTTTTGTGTGTCTTTTCAGAGCACGTCTTTTAGAAGAAAATTTAAGGTCTGTGCCTCCTGCCACACAGGGGTCAAAGGTCAGCACTGGAAACGCAAGGGGTACAATTATATTTTTATCCTGTAGCTTTGATTTGGGGCAGCTTACTGCATTTTTAAAGAAATTAATTGCTCTGTCCAGCCAACAGGTGTTAACCCTCAAGTGGGGGCCTGAGAGCGGGCTGCTGCACAGGCCGTTAGTGAGCCCATAATTCACCGCAACCTTGAGCTCCCTCAAATTGGTCCAGGAGAAAGTTCTAAGAGTACTTCAAGGCCGGATGACATGGGAACCCATGTCCCTGTCAAATATCAAAGAAAAAACAGTTAGACTGTAAAAATGTAAACTTATAAAGCGTGCACTTAATTTTGACAAGCTTTTAGTATCAAGTTGCAGAATTTCAGCAATAAGGCAGCTTAGGCTCAAATCAGCGAGAGGAAGCGGAACCCAAAAGCTCATTTAAATTCTGAAGGCTGCCCGCCACTCCTTCTTTCCACATCTGTTGGGTTTCATTTAGACAAGGAGTTTGAAGCACAATGTAGAGAATCAAATTCACTTTCTACCTGTGATTCTGAGAATTCCCAAGAAAGATTGAGCTTGTGTTTCACCAAAGTTAGCTCTTAGGGCAACTGGCAGTTTGTAATTGATTAAAACCCTTTAAAAAATATTGTTTCAAACACTGTCATGCTGTAAAAGAAAACACAAGTTTGATTCCTCCCCCTTCAAATAACTGGAGGAGCAGGGCTTAATAAAATATTTGACCCCATACTGAGTCGGCTTAGACTGTCTCTGTAAAGACTGGCTTCTGCAGGGCCATCTGTGTTCTGTACATGCAAGTGAGATTAGCTCACAAAGTCCATCATCACACAACCTTTTCCATGATGAACCGGCACCGAAGCTTTGTCTGTCTCTGGATGTGTCACCATATTGGGTTACAACAAAGTACTGGTGAGGCTGGAATCTTGAGAAAGCCATAGAGTTTCCCTTTATTTCACCAATGATTATGATCTGATTTTCCATCGTGCATGGAGGACTTTTATTAGTAGGTATCATCAGGTGGGCTTTGCATCGCAGCCCCAAGGACAACAGAACAAAATCCCACCCAGTCCTGTGCCACCCTCAAGATCTCTTACGCTTATGCCCACTGAGCCTACGAAGTGGATTGGCAGAGTTAGGTCACTGCGTCAATCCATCTCACGGGGTCGTCACCTTTTTTTGCTGACCCTCCACTTTTCCGAGTACGTGATCTTCTCCCAGGGTTGGCCTCCCTGAAAACGGGTTCACAGTGTGTGAGACGAAGTCTCATCATCTTCCCTTCTAAGGAACATTCGGATTTCATTTCTCCTAAGATAGATTTGTTTGTTCCTTTGGACGTTCCTGGCTTTTTCAATATTTCTCACCAGCATCACAATTCAAAGGCACCAAATCTTCTTTGGTCTTCCTTATTCTCCCATTTCCATATGCAAAGAGTAAGCAGGGGAAAGCTTAACTTTCCTGTTAAGTGGACAATTCAGACACACGCATCTTTTTGGTTTTGAGGAAGAAGGATGATATTTGTGTATAAAATGGCAAACTGAGAAAAGAGATTAAAGGGATCATTTCTTCAATATCAGAAATAGCACAAGTAGATGACGAACAAATATAACTTGACTTTCTCCGGCTTAGCAAGCCAAAGGTCTCAGTTTAGGGCACTGGCTGTAGGGAAAGTCTTCTCTCTGTATTGGCGTGGGACGAAGGTCCTTGTTTCTTCTGGTTTTGTTCTCTGCTGCCTGGAAATCTTCATGTGGCAAATATTCTCTCTTCCATCTGTGATGTTTCCCCCTCTTCTGTACTTAATATATGTATTTTTAATATCACAAAGGTGATTGACTTAAAATACACCCTAAAGTTGGCCTTATTAACATAAAAAAGAAGCCCTATCCCCAAACAGGATTACATCCACGAGTAAAACAACCAGAATCCACAGCCTGCCGTCACCAAGCTGAGTTCAAATCATAGCAACCTTCTATCAAGTTTCTGATGTTGAAAGCGATTCCAAGAGGAGACTGCCCATTGATTTCTCCTACTGAGCAGCTAGCTGGTGGCTTCGAACCGTCAACCTTTTGATTAGCAGTTCAACACGTTGCACACCATGCCACTAGATCTCCTCATCCACAAATACAGGGGTTAGGATTTACAGCACCTATTTATTTTAGGAAGTCAATTCAAACAAACAAATCTATCTTGAAGAAGTGCAACCAGAATGTTCCTTGGAGACCAGGATGGTCAAAGTTCGTCTCACTTCCTTAAATTATCATTTCAGGAAGAACCAGTCCTTCAAGTGAGACATTATGCAGGTGAAGATGTAGGGTCAGCAAAAGAGAGGAAGACCCAATGAGACGACTGACACAGTTACCCCACAACCAGCTTGAGCAGGATGGAGCCTGTGAGGAGAAGGCAAGGTTCAGATCTGCTGTTCACAACAGGGTCACTAGGAGTCGTAGTTGACGTGATGTTGCCTGATAGTAACAATCCAATCCATTGCGTAGGACCTCAATGCCATATGCTTGTCCGAGTGGCTTTCTGAGTTCTCTTCTACTCAAAAGTTCTGGGGGTTTCCTGAAAGACCCTGTGGGATGTACTTCAGTCCAGGCCTTTATTACTGAGAAGGAAGGCTCAAGGAATCTCTGGATTGAGTGACCAGCTGATGCACTCAGCGGCTAACTGATCCTTTGGAAGTTCAAGTCCATGCAGAGGTGCCTCCGAAGAGAGCCTGGCAGCTAACTGACAGAAGGTGAGCCGCTGAGAGCCTTGAAGGAGCACCGTCAGTTCCACACCTGCCCGGAAAGGACAGCAGGAGCTGGAGTCAACTCACCAACTCGTGGTTAAAAGCAAGCTTCCAGCTTCTCCAGGCTTTGAAAATACAAACACATTCTCACTGAAGGGTTACTTGTATTTCCTATTTCCTCTTTCTTCCCACCCCCACCCGCTCCGAAAGCACTGGCTGGGTGACCGGGCTGCTGATTCCACAATATGCTTTCTCACATTGAAAGGAGGCGAAACTTCAGCATGTGAATTGTATTCTCCACAGCATATGGTGGAGCAAACAGACAGTGGGAAGGGAAGTGATTTGTGACTGTTCATCCCAATGTGCGTTCTATTGTGTTGCCAAAAATGGTAGACTTAAATAAATTGCTCTTTTTGGAATTTATACTCGTGCCTTATTCTCATTTTTGAAAAATGAAAAAGAAAATCCTCATGTCCGTGCAGAAATTCCCATTTATTTATGTGGTTCACCGGCCTACCCCCTCCTCCCCCAGACTTCCTACCCCAGCAGAGCTGAGGCATTTGGGGATGGAAATGACACAGCCCTTTGCAGTCGAGATGAGTGAGCAAAAGGATGAGGGGAAAAGGGAGGGAAAGCAATTAGTGTGGAATCCTAAACTCCAGATTCTTCTCAGAAATTTTTATGGCTTTTCTTAGGCAGCCGAGGCGAGACTGGATTTACTTAGCGAAACTATTAAGCCTGGTGCAAATTAATTTTTGTTGGTCTACATTTTCTGTTTTAATTTTGTCAATTGCAGCGCCTATTGTGGTAAAAGAATTAGTACCTTAATGCTGTCTAAGCATAAATCTCATCTTCACTCTGTTAACATTCAGCTGCGGTAAGAATAATTAGATGAAGTGTTTCTTAAGTATTATTTACAAATATGCTTGCAAAAGAATGATTTAAACAGGCATTTTCTTTACGGGATTGCAAGGCAGGCAAATGAAATTAATCAAGAGAGTCTTGCCGTTCTTAATTTTATGGCTTGTGGCTGGGGGTGAGCAGTCTGCCACAGCCCTGACGAGAACGGGGCCATGTGCACCCATCACAGTGCCCTACAGAGAAGGAAGACGCAAACCAGGTCAGAATAAGATTTAGAATGCCAAAGGATCCCAGAGACAGGCTGCAAAGGGCCCAGGGGTCACAGTGGACCAGACACAGAGTCACATATATAACCATGCTTGTAGATAAAGCAGTGAGGGGGCAGAGAGAGACATATCACACAGGGTTGTAAAAACTAGGAGCTTGGAACAAAACATCTGAGGCTGTGTAAAGTCCTAAGTATGGAAGTCGTAGTTCTACCAAAGAGAAGAGATGTTTGTGATCCGTCAGAACGGAGTCATGAAATTTACATCAAGGTCGACAATTAACAGGGATGCGGAGGAGAACATGGAGATGAGACGCAGGGCGCAGGCAGGGCTGGGCTTCCATGGACATCAAGGAGGGCCCTGTGCCCGCCCTCACTCTCTGCATACTTAGGAGAATCTGTCCCAACTCTAGTAACAGAGCTTAAGCAGATGGCATAACCCTTGGTACCAAATCGAGTTAGCCTCCTCACCCTGACATCCATGGATAGGCCCAGTAAATATTTCCAATAGTCCACAAACCTCCTTTTTCATTTGTGTTCTTGTCAAACTGGATTGGTCCTTGTCCCACCAAGACCCTATACTTTCCTGTTTGGCTGTGCAGAGCACCTTCCCACCTACCCTCATGTGTTCAAGTCCTTCCCTTTGTCACTCCTTCCACAAAGAATTTCTTGAGCCCCCAGCTGGACTTGAAATCCCCTTCCGCACCACAACTTTGCCAATTGCTTAGAGCTTTGCTTTCACCTTATGTAAATGAACACTCCACTTTCACCAAGAACTTACTTGGGGCCTTGTGCGTTACATACATTAATATATTCATTCCCCCAACAGCCATTATTCTGAGCTGACAGATAAGGAAACTGAAGCCTACAACAAAACAAAAACAAAAACCAAACCCACAAGCCCACCGCTATTCTTGAATCCAACCCATAGTGACCCCATAGTACAGTATTGAAGTTCCCCACAGGGTTACCAAGGCTGTAAGTCTTCGTCGAAACAAACTGCCATCTCTCTCTCCCATGGACGGTTCAAACTCCCACGGAGAGTTCAAAATAATGACCTTTTGGTTTACAGTCAAGTGCTAAATCACTGTGCCACCAGGGCTCCTTAATAGGATTT
>NW_006399756.1:12554684-12562572 GCF_000299155.1 Elephantulus edwardii | reverse complement strand
CACTGCACCTCTTCATGGGAGCAGCCTGCCTTGTCTCTCTCCTGCAGAGGAGCTGGTAGATTTAAACCTCTGCCCTTTCGGTTGGCAATCTAGTGACTAACATGTCGGTGGACTCCTCTTTAATCTCAAAACTCTCCCTTGCTGTGGAATTAGAGCCATCTCAGAGCTGACCCTCCACAGAGTTTCTGAGGCTGTAAATCACCTGGGAGATTACCTGTCTTTCTTGTAAGGTGCTATTACTGATGGATTAGCACCCCTGGAAACGCATGATCTTTGGGCTCATGCCACAACTCTCTACTGATGCCACCTCCAGAAATCCTCAGCAAGCGTGCCAATACCAAACGCTGCCGGCCGCTGGACTGATTCTAACTCGCAGGGACCCTCCATCAGGCTGTGAAGCCGTACATTGTTATGAGAAGAGATGGCATGTCTTTCTCCCACAGGTTGGCTAGTGAATTCACACGGACGACCCCTAGCATGTAACTCACATCCTCCCATGGCTCCTCCCTTAACTATCATGGGACGTTCATTAAGCATCTGCCCTAAGCCACATCGGTGATCACTGGTATAACGAACCAAAATTCATACCTAGTGGTTTGACCCTAAAAGCTCAAGAAACTCATGAGAACTTTTCTAACTAAATAGTAATAATGCTAAATTTGTACACCCTTCTAAAAAAATGTGGGATTTTTTTGGACAAATGCAACCTTACCCTTTGTTTTGTTTGGCAAACTCTTGTCCTTTCCCTAATTTTCTCACTTGCTTACTTTTTTTTTTTAGTGTAGTATTGGCACAGGACAGAGCGGAGTTTAGAACTGTTATACACAGGGTCGCTATGAGTCACAAGCGACTCGACGGCACATAACAACAACATAGGACACAGAACATAAAATCTACCATTTTAAACTTTTTTTAAAAAAATTTGGCTGTTATTGCTGAGAATATGCACGGCAAAATACAGCACTTCCAGTTCCTACTCATACCATCCGTGACATTCGTGGAGCTGGCAGCCATTCTCACCCTTCCTTTCTGACTTGCTCTTCTCTATTAGCGTGAACCCACTGTCCCTAAGTTTTCATAACTAATCATCCAAGTTGCTGTTCTCAACTCGATCCCATGCAGATAAATAATGAAAGAACATAGCGTTCAAAGCAGACACTTTTGAGTAACAGAGCTGCTCCATTATTAAGAGCACCACCACTCTGTGACATTGATTACACCCACAATTATGAGCCCTTGCTCTGTGGCCTAGAGGTTAAGGAGTTACACTGCCAACTCCAACTCAGGTAAGTCAAATCCACCAGCTGCTTCAAGGAAGAAAGATGGGCAATCTCCTCCCATAAGATTTACAGCCTCTGAAATCCACTGGAGCTGTAAGTCAGTGGGTTCCAACTCGACAGCACTTAACAATATCCCCAGTATCTATTTCCAAGGGTTTCTTATCATTTCAAATGAAAACTTAGTACCCAGTAAGTAATAACTCCTCATTCTCCCTCCATAAGACCCTGTCGCCACCAGTCTACCTTGGAATTTATGTTTGCCTAGCCTAGATATTTCATATGAATAGAATTATACAATATTTTGCCTCTTTGTGTTCAGTTGGTTGCTTTTTAAGGGTCTCTGGTAGTATAGCAGGGACCTCTGGTGGCCTAGTGGATAAGGAGTTGTTCTGTCAACCCAAAGACCCAGGGTTCGAATCCACCAGCTGCTCCACAGGAGAAAGATGGGCAGTCTCCTCTTGTCTTACGTACAGCTTCTGAAAACCTGCTGAAGAGTCATCTATGATTCGGTTCCAACTTGATCACGATGAGTTGGTTCCATTTTGGTTGTGTTGTTGTTAAGTGCTGTTGAATCTTAGATGACTCATAGCTACCCTATGAATGAAAGACCTGTACACTTTCAGGTTATGCTTTCATCATTTCTCCAAATCCATAGAGTTTCTGGAGGCAAGCTATTTCCGAAGTGGATGCCACTCCTGTTTCCAAGCTTGTTTTAATCAGGGAGCTCCACCAAACACTGTCCACCATGGGTAGCCATTTTTGCATTTGACACCTCAGTGTCACAGTGTTCAGCTTCACAGCAACCACAAATTACCTCTGTACAGCAAAGGGACAGACCAGTGCTATCCCGCTTAGAAGAATGACCAAAATCGGTTTTGGTCATGCAGCAAATTAAGCATTGCACAGTTAACTAAAAGGTCAGTGGTTTGAACTCATCACGAGTGAAAGATGTGACAGTTTTATAAAGACTTACAGCCTTAAAAACCCAGCAGAACACTTCTACTGTGCCCTGTAGGGTCCTGTGAAGTGGCGTTCACTCAAAAGCTGGGCACAAGCATCCACTCTTTAAATTTGCTCTTCTGTGGGATCTTTGGAAGAAGGAAATGGCTTGAGAGTTATTTTGTTCTGGTTTGTTGTTTGCTTGAGTTTGGGAGGGTTTTTTGTTTTTTGTTGTTGGGTTTTTTTTACCAACTTTAAGAAGGTCAGACTTGAAATATAAACAATGTGACCCAAGTGAAAATCCATCTAATGAATTCTAGAAGTGCAGAAGTCGTGCAGATGGTTGCTGTTTAGAATAGTCAAAAGTGGGCAGCACAAAAGGCTTCAAGCGGGGAGAGTGGCGAAGGTTGTCAGAGAAAACATGCCGTCATTCGAAAGTGCCACAGGCATGTTATTGTTATTCATTGTCGTTGAGTATATCCCAACTCATGGTGACTTTCTGTGTGCAGGACAAGGCTGTGGTCCTTATGAAGCAGATCTGTAAGCCTGTCTTCTGAGGCACAAACCTCCTGGGAGGTTTGAACCTCTAACCTTTTGGCTAGTCATCCAAACTTCTGGCTGTTTCTCGCCAAGGCAGGTTCATTTCATTGCCACGTGTGTCAATCAGCTGGGGTTAACAGCCCATATTTGACTCAATTCAGGATGGCAATGACTTAGTCCTGAGCCATGTCCTCACCCCTCTATAAACTTTTACAGGGTAGAAGGACTTTCCTCGCCCACCTCCTCGATGCTTGAATGCTTCTTCCTATCCAGGGTCTCTTCATAAATTTTGTTGACTGAAATTTCTGGAGACAAGAAAGACATTCCTCTTCTATCCTGGCAAATACTTCATGTGTTTGACACACGGTATATTTGGAATCATTATGTGCCCTATTCTGTGGGCCAACACAAACACACCAGAGCTTTCAGCAGGGTTACTAACACCTAACCAGGTGCCCCCAAAACTAATTCACACCCAATCAACATACATCAAACCAATCCGCAAATGATTGGAGGATAGCTTAGCCAATACGGAAAGGTGGTGCCTGCTGGTTTGAGTTCATGGTGACCCTGTGTCCAACAGAACAAAACGCTTTCTACACCTGAAGCTCCTCATTTCTGTTGCTCTCTTTGAACTCACTGTTGCAGCCACTGTGTTAACCCATATCTTCGAGGGTGTTCCTCTTTTCTCACTAATTCATTACTTTTCCAAGCATGACATCTTTCTTCAGAGACTGCCCCCTGTTGGTGAGATGCAGCCTCGTCGTGCTTGGCCCCAAGGAACATCTTGACTGCACCTCTTTCAAGCCAGGTTTGTTTGTTCTTTGGCAGTTCATGGAGTATTCAATGTTCTTTGCTGACACCACAGTTCAAAGGCATTCAATTCTTCTTCAGTTTCCTTTATTCATTGTCCAACTTTCACATGCGTATGAGATGATCAAAAAGATCATGGTTCATGTCAGGCACACCTTCATCCTCAAAGTGACATCCTTGCTCTTCAATACTTTGAAGAGGTTTATTTTGGGGTAGTTTGTTGTTGTTGTTGTTGTTGCTGTTGTTATGGCAGGTTTGCCTACTGCATTACTGCATTTGATTTTTTTTTTTTACTGCTGCCTTTACAGTTATAAATCAAGGCAGATTGATTTCATGTGAGCTCTCCTTGACAACATTAATTTTTATGTGAACATTTCCATCAACTTCATTCTCCCCTCTGCTGGGTTTCTGGAAATGTTCATATAAAAAAATATGATTGTCAAAGAAAGTTCACAGAGAACAATTATTCTTTGATCTTAACCAAAACGCCGTCATACAGGTAAAGCAAATATTATTCCATTTCAAGAGGAAGTAACTGAGAGCCAGAAACGTTAAATTTGTGATCGATTTTGGAAGAGATTGCTCATGGGATTTCACTCTGCAAAGGTCCTGAGCAACTTTCCACTTCACTCCTTAATTAGCAGATGGGTGAATTGATGGCCAGGGTTTTGGCATGGAGCAGGGATCCAGCAAATGCTGGAAGGTAGAGGGGCAAGTGAAGCTGGCACCACCCAGTGAGCCACCAGGCAGGGAGGTGGCAGGTGGAAAGGCTTATAAATATCTGATCTGGAAGGATGCGCCCACTTCTGAACGCTAAGATACGTCCACCAAACCCCATTCTGCTCTCATGGAAACTTTGCATTTGCTTTCTGTCATCTTTTGTTCTTTGCTGTTCAAGTCTTTATTTTTAAGATTCCACTTTTAACTCTCCCCCACCCCTCCTTAGGATGGGTAGCTGTTTTACCAAAGGGCTTAGCTCAGGTCTGCACAGACTGAAGCAAAATTTTATAATTGGGGGTAAATGTAGCATTTTAAAATAGGGAGATGTTTTCTCCCCTTATTTGTGAGAAGAACAAATGGTGGTTTCCATCCTGCATCATAAATTGGACATAGAAAAGCACACATCGGCATACAAACCCATCGAGGCTCAAAGAGTATGGAATAAAGGCTTCGTGGCTGTGTCAGGGAAATCCCCGGGGTTGCCAAACCTTGAACTTGGCTCAGTTTGGATTTTGGACATTTACTTGACCACATTAATTATAAACAGATCAAGAGGATGCAAATTAATTACTCCCTGATGGGGGTTTGTTATTTAAACAAAAAGGGAATGCTTCCCTCTAAATGAATCTCCTGTCACCACTTTCTGCAGATTGCTTCTTCCCCTGCATCTTGCTCAACGTAGTAGGATTCATTTTCTTAACCCGCTGCCTTCTGTGACTAACTCCCATCCCCAGTGACCATGGAAGATTATCTGGAAAAGTGAAGCCTCACTCCAATCCCCCACCACTTGGACCCCATTTTCTTCTATGCCCCTCTATAAACTCTCTACCCAACAAAAATCCTAAAACATCCCTATTATTTCACCCATCAGATGTGTCCCGAATGAGGACCCACCTTACACTTCCTTCCTCCTTGCCTCTTTTATCTGACATTTCTCCCCCTTCCACATGTCTGGCCTAACTTCCTAGTGCCAGCCCAGAGTCATTGTCCTATCTGTACCACTTGCCTGCCTCCTCCTTACTGTCCGTCCCATCTCTAGGTCTGTCCTCCTAAATTGGGTTGGAATTTCCTTTTGGGCTGGAAACAAGAATCCTAATTTTATTTTAATATTTAGTTCCCAAAACATATTACACTTTACACATAAATGATAAACAACAGATAACCTATAGATGAGAGCAAAGAAGAGGCAGTAGCTCGTCCAGTTAGGGAAATGGTATCTCTACCATATCTATATCCAGACTTGAAAATTCTCCTCACTTTGAGCACCACGGCTTGGATCTATGGGCATGCTGCCGAATAGAGTCAGCATTACACACTGCCAGTCACCAGCTGCCCAATCTCAAATGCTTCCTTCCTTATTAAAAATGAGACCTTTTCTTTTAATATATTGTTTCCTTGTTTGGATATCTTAACTAGACAATCAAGCAACCAAGTTAAATAGAAAAGCTCTCCATTCTGGATTTCCAAGAAAAAGCCCCATGACCGGCTCCTCTGTGCTCCCTGGGTCAGCGGGGGTTGCATTTTATTTCACGATCACATGTACGTGTTCCTGAAACGGGTCCCATGTTTCAGCACGCTGCAGAAGCAGGGAGAGGAAACACGGCAGGGTTCAGCCTCCATCCCACAGAAGGAATCTGAAATTCAAAGAAGATGCCATTTCTCCAGCTTGAGTCCAGATGAGAAGGCAGAATATAACTCAAGGCCTTCAAAAGATGATTCATGGAAGCTGGAGGAGTTACGGGGCGGCATTTCTGAAGGGGGCAGAAAAGTAGTAAATCCCCATCCTCACTGTGATACCAAACGAATATTCTCAAGGCTGGAACCTGGGCGCATCATAGATACTAAATATTCCCCTTTCAGACGAGAGAAGAAAGCCTTTTCCAAAGCCTCATTTTCTTAACTTTTTAGAAAAGATAATTATTTTGGGATACACATTTGGATAATAAATCTATCAATTGTTTTAAGGACCTGAAGACTCATAAAATATAACTAATCATTATTATAGGAAATATGGACCCAAAATAGAAATTTAATATGTTATTTCCTTCCAAAACATTGTACAATAGTAAGTTGTATATATCTAATTATACAGATATATAATATTTATATAAGATATATATCATATCACCACTTTATTTTATTTCTCTCTCATCCAGAAGCAGAATCTATGTCTTCTTCCCTTGAATTCATACAGTTTCCGGGACTACCTTGATTAAAAAAAGGTGTATTGTAACCAATTTCCAGAAGCCATTAACTTCTCCTCCTTTTGTCTTGCAAAACTCACTTTGGAAGGCAACGTCCCTGTAAAATTACTAACTCTTCCCACTATGCTGTGAGGAGGCCCAAGCTCCCTATGTGAAAAAGTTAGTTGGATAAAGAGAGATAGCTGCACAGCTAACCATCCCAGAAAGAAAGTCAAGTGGACACTCAAGTACGAATAATGAGCGGGTGCGGGGGGGGGGGCAGGAAGAGGCAAGAAAACCAACCCAGGCTCCTGGTACAGGATCTCAGGGGAGTCACATGCATCTTCTCTGCCAATCAAGACAAATGAGCAGAGACGAATCATCACCATGATGTCTAAACTCCTGAGCCGCAAAGACACAAGCACAATGCAGTGGCTACTGTCTGACAGCACTGATTTTGGAGGGCTTTGTTAGGCAGCAATAGACAACTAGAATGCTGAGGTACTCTTGTTGTTGTCATTGTTAGGTGCCGTCGAGTACAACCCATAGCATTATGAACAACAGATCTGTACCCTATTCTATCCTGTGCCATCATCACACTTCCTGACACACTAGACCCCAGTAATGTACTGTCATAGTGAGTATTAACCAAGTCCTTCGTGGTGATTAAGATGTTGAACTTTGGAGTCAGTCTGGCTAGAAATTGAGATGATTCTCTGATCTTGGGCAAGTTAAACTGCCCCAAGGTTTAGAATCTTTATCCATAAAACAGGAATGATTACTGTACCTCCGTCGTGGAGTTTTGGAACATTCAATAAGAATGTGTGTATAATACCCAAGACATTATTGTTACTGTCTTTCTTCTCTTCCTCAGTATTAACAGGCATGATCCCAGCTCATATCAGCCATAAGTTCAGATTCAGCTTCTTGTCTGAACAACACTAAGTTTGGGAAGGGAGGGGGAAACGACTTCTTTTCTTTGCACAAGGACATCTTCTGAATATAACGTGGTATCCTGGACTGAATCCTGGAATACAAAGAGAACACGAGTGGAAAAACTGATGACATCCAAATAAATTCCAGAGTTTAGTCAGTAATAACGTACTAGTGCCAGTTTCTTTCTTTGGGCAATAATAACCAGGTAATATAAGATGTTAACAATAAGAATAGAACTTTCCGTACTATCTGTGCAACTTTTTTTTTTGTAAAATCTAAAATTATTCCAAAATGAAATGTATTTTTAAACAACAAAGGACATTCTCTTCCCAGCCTTTTTGGCCAGTCACCTCTGCTGGAATCAGAAAGCAAATCGTCCTTGTTTTGTTGCTATGGAAGGTTTTACTTTCATCACTGTAATGTTCCTAATTCTACTCTATGTAGCAAGTGAAGCATTTGCTACAATATATATATATA
>NW_006399756.1:12508737-12554584 GCF_000299155.1 Elephantulus edwardii | reverse complement strand
TATACACACACACACACACACAAACTTATATACGTGTGTGTGTGTGTGTGTGTGTGTGTGTATATATGTTAAAATGTATTCCAATAAAAAAATAAATGACTAAAGGAAGACCATTTTCCCCTCCTTTCTTTTTGGTTTAAAATTAGAGACATGTTAACTTTACCATCAATTTTCCCTTTTCAGGCTGGAGCCATTCAATCTTCAGTTTTTCATCTCTCATCAGAACCCCTCATCCCTCACCCCATCAACACTTCTCTTCCCGACAGACTAGAAGACCCCATGGTCCAAAGGAGTTGAAGAAGCAAAGTCCAGAGTTCAGAAAGCCCAGTTTAACCTATTAACTAACTCATTCAATGTTTATTCATTGATGGTGAGGAAAAGCCAAGCCCAGAAAGCTCAGCGGTGTGACCCGCAGACTGTGTTCTCTACTTTACTGGGATATGGAGACTTGGGGTAAGTCCATCCCCCCATGAGCTAACGTCAAATTATCACTGTGCCAGGTGCCTCTGTCATGGGTTGAATTGTGTCCCCACAAAATGTGTGTATGTGTGTTGTAATGTGGGAGCTCTGTAATGATCTCCAAGAGCTGGTGAGGAGAGCGGTTGTCAGTAAGAGGCCCGAGAGTGGGCTGATGGTGTCAGGCAATCTCAAGTGGACTCTGACACCTCACTTCCCCATAAACAGCAGATCTGAACCTTTCCTATCGTGCACCGTCTTGGTCATCTCTGATACGCTTGAGCCCAACACCACGATTCAAGTGCGTTGATTCTTCTTCCTTATTCACGGGGATACAACATGCTCCATTTAATCATGGACCTGACTTATGGTAAATAGTGTTTCCTTGGGATATAGCCTGTGATACTCTCTCTCTTTTAAGTTGTTGTTGCTGTTGCTGTTGTTGTTGTTGTTGTTGTGTGCCCTGAGTCAGAACCAACCCATAGCTGACCCTCCAGCAGGTTGTCAGAAGAAAACTGCCCATCCTTCTGTGGAGTAGCTGGTGGATTTGAATCACACGACTTGGGCATTGAAGCAAACAGATAAAAAGAGAGAAAGCCAGCGCTGGTTCACAGTGACCCTAAGGAAGTAAAGTGGGTAGTAAGTGGAAAAGGAGGAAATGTGACCTGTGAACTTAGATAACTCTTCAAAAAGCTTGATATTAGAGGATGACAACAAGAGGAGGTACTAGCTAGAAGGGAACTGGGAATCCAGGAAGGATTCTTTCTATTCTGTGAGACTGGAGCTTCTTTAAAGTCAACGCATGTGAGAAAGTGTTGAATAGGTGAGAGGAAATGGATAGTTATTGGTGTAAATTTCTTGTGAGATGACAGCAAGATGATGGAATCAACAGAGTAAAACTTCCCCCTAGAGTTTCCAAGGCAATGCAGGGAACACTGGTCAGGAGACAGGATTCTTTAAGGGCGTGGTATCTAGTATATGAGACTGCTAACAGAAAGCTTGGCAGTTTGGACCCACACAAACTCCTCAAGAGCAAGCTAGACAGTTTCCTCCCATAAAGATTTACAGCCTGAGAAACCCAGTGGAGGGGTGCTGTGAGTCAGCGGGGACAGGTGTTAAAGGGGCACCACGCCTGTAGTGCTGATGTGGCGGGCATACTGCGGACTGGATTCAGCCACTGGATGAGAAACGGGCTGCAGATACTGAGGAGGCTCACGGAAACCAGGAACAGACAGGAAAGAGGCAGCCCAAGCTTCTTCATCTGCCCTTGGGGTCTCCCTCTTCTTCCTTCGACTGGCAGAACCTCACAAGGCAGCATCGACAAAGGTGAGCAAACTACTCCAGCATCTACTCCCATGTTGGTGATGTTGTGTGCCATCAAGTTGCTGAAGACTCATGTTGTTGTTGTTGTTGTTGTTGTTGTGTGCCATTGAATCAGGACCAACACCTAGCTGACACTCTAGTGGGTTTTCAGAGGCAGTCAATCACACAGAAGGAGATTGCTCATACTTTCCCCACAATATAACTCATAATGTCCTTATAAACAAGGTATCTGAAACCTACCCTATCCTGTATCACCATCTCTGACACACTTGAGCCCATTGCTACAGTCACTGTGTCAATCCAATCCATCGTCTTGAGTGAGAGTCTTCTTCCTCTCTCTTTCTGACCTTCTACCTTTCCAAGCATGATGTCCTTCTCCAAGGACTGCCCCCTCCTAACAACATGCCCAAAGTATGTGAGATAATGTTTCGTCATCATCCTTGCTTCCAAGGAGCCACTCTGGTTTCATTTTCTTCCAGACAGATCTGTTTGTTCTCTTGGCAGTCCATGGAATAGTCAGCACTGTTCCAACATCACAACACAAAGACATCAATTCTTCTGTCATCCTTAGTCTTTGCCCAATTTTCAGTTGCATAGCAAACAATTAAGAAGACCACAGCTTGGATCAGGTACACTGCAGTCTTTAAGCTGCCATTATTGCTTGTTAGTATTCTGGAGAGGTGCCCAACATCATGGTAGCTGGAAAAGAGATTGAAATTACCAACTGTTTCACTTTGCTTTTGGTCCACATTCAACATCTTTGGTACCAGCAGTAAGAAATCAAAAGATGAGCTGTACTGGGAAAATCTGCTGTTTTGTTTTCTCGAGGTTGAACTGTAGTCCATATTGAAGGCTGTAGTTCTGGAAGCAAGCACCTCAAGTCCTCCTCATTCTCAGCAGAAAAGGTTGTGTCACTTGCATAATAGAGTCCACATCAAAGAGCATAACTGACTCGTGAGGTTTCCAAGGCTGTAAATCTTTACTGACACAGACTACCACATCTTTCTCCCGTGGAGCAGTGGTGGATTCAAACCACTGACCTTTCAGTTAGCATCCAAGAGCTTAACCATAGTACTACCAAGGCTCCTTGGATGTATGCTAGGTCCTCGATCAGGGAGCGCTGGTGGCTTAGCAGTTAAAGAGTTGCATTGCCAACCCAAAAGCTGGTAGTTAGAATCCACCAGCTTCTCTGAGGGAGAAAGGACAGTCTCCTCTCATGTGATTTACAGCCTCTGAAAGCCTGCTGGAGGGTCAGCTATGAATTTGTTCCATTTAGACCTTGGCTTCAACAACTCTTTTATGGTTCAAGTTGTTTATAGAGACAAGAGCTGAAATTCTTCTACAGACTACAAGTCAAAAATTAGCCAGGGGGCTGTTTACAGGGAGCAACCTTACATCAAATGGAAACATTGGCAAGGTTTTCTTATCAGTATGTGTTAGTGTGAGCTGGCAATACTTAACAGAATTACTTAGCAATACTCACATAGTTAAGAAAAACTGGATGCACATTCTGTGACCAGCTTTCCAAAAGGAATTCAAATCAACTTAATTCATTGAAACAAACTCAAAGTTGACCCTCCAGTGGGTTTTTTGAGGCTGTAAATCACATGAGAGGAGGCTGCTCATCTTTCTCTCATGTCCATGGAGGACCTCGTGAGTCCAGCTCCCTCTGGCAATCTTTGGAGAAGTCTTGAAGGCTCACAAACAGCACATTAGTCAGTCTTGCATTCCCTGTGCAGGGAGGTGCCTGGAGGGACACTTCACCACCCGACCTCTACCACGTGCGCCTTGGTATGAGAGTTTCCCCTTGGGGTGTCTCTGTCTTGCTCTTTCAATAACTCAAAGTGATTGGGTTTGGGACCCATACTACTCTGTTATAAAACCAAAGATGACCCCTATCTTCAAACAAATATTTACAGGTAGAAGAGTTAGGAGTTTGACACAAATTACAGAGGACTTAATTTAATCCATAAAGTTCATGCTTTGACAGGATTTGAACCTACACATGGAAGTCTGGGGAAATACAGCAAGGCCTGAGATTTCCACTTTGGAATCATCTACAACCCGAGTTGTTAGACCAGAAATCCATTCTGTCACTGTGAATCCTGGCAGAGGATTGTTCTTCCCTCGAGAAAGGAGATAGAGCAGACTAACCTGCTGTGTGTGAGAGTTCAAGACGTCCTAAGGATGACCAGAGGAAGCTGCACTCGAGGGAACCTCCATGATGGAAGGCTGAAGAAAGTCCCTTAAGTTGGCGAAAGCTGAGAAAATTAGCTCATAGAGTCTTCTTCTGGGAAACATACTGTAGGCATGCTGCCAGGGGGCACGGGGCTTTAGAAAAAAACATCACGCTGTGGAAATAGAGTGAAAGAGAAGAGACCCTCAACAAAGTGGACTGACACAATCATTCCAAAGATGGGCTCAAATATAGGGAAGACTGTAGAATGGTAAGGGATAGGGCCACGGGGCAACCACTTCCTACACAACATGCCTCTTCGAACTCCACAAACTTTGATAAATGATGATAGTTACAGAAGGGCTTCAGGCCTTTTGTTCAGTCATGCTCAACTCGACACAATCAACAATAACAACATGGGATAGGGTAAGGGTCAGGTCTTTGTTCACAGTGTCGCTATGAGTCACAGTCAACTCAATGACACCTACCAACAGTCTTCTTTTATTAGTCTATAGTTTAAAAGTCTTTGTTGCAGACATTCATAAGAGGTTGAAACAGGTTTTCTAAAACTTCAATCACAATAGAAATGAAACAGGAAGATGAGGGAAAGGCTGAAGAGGTCACACTGGCTGGGGGCTTTTGGGGCCTTTTAGAGGTCATGTTCTACAGCACAGCCTCACTGCAAATCACTGAGCTGAGGAAACACTGCAGAAACACAGACCAGGAGGCTGGAGCCCTTCACGTTCACACCTTAGGGATTGCAAACAAGATGTCAGAGGATTCAGCACCACAGTTCTTGGGGGAGACCACATCACCATTGGGTCCCCAGAGGAGTGTAGGGGTGCAGACAACAAAGAATGGCAGTCAGATGCGGTGGTGCAGGAATAATGGCCCATAACATGTGGGTGCATAACTTCAGCAAAACTTCATGTTTTTTTTTTATTAAAATGTTTCTGTAGTTGGTTATAACAACAAACAATTTTCATAAGTGCAGCGCATTGGTTTTAGGTGCTGTCGGGTTGAGTACAACTCATAGCAACTCTATGAACAAAAAAAGATCTGACACAGTCTGTCCTGCACCATTCTCACGCTTTCTTATACACAAGAGCTGATTGCAGCAGTCACTGTGTCAGTCCACCGGACTGAGGGTCTTCCTCTCCTTTGCCGACCCTCCACTCTTCCCAACATCATGTCCCTCTCCAAGGAATGGCATCTCCTAACAATATGTCCAAAGTATGTGAGGCAAAGCCTCCTCATTCTTGCCTCCAAAGAGCACTCTGGCTGTCTTCTCTCCAGGACATATCTGTTTGTTCTCTTGGTCATCGTGGGATTGTCAGTACTCTTCTCCAACACTACAGCTCAAAGGCATCATTAATTCTTCTGTCATCCTTATTCACTGTCCAACTTTCAGATGCATAGCAAGTGATAGGAAACACTATGGCCTGAATCAGATGCACCTTAGTCCTCAAACTAACTTCACTACTCCTCAATAATTTGGAAAGGGCCCTAACTGTAGATTTTCCTAGTGCAATGCATCTCCTTATTTCCTGACTGCTAGTACCAAGGGCGTCGTTAACTGTGGATCTAAGCAAGATGAAGCAGTTGACAGTCTCAATCTCCTCTCCATCCATCGTGACACTGCCTACGAGTCCAGTGGTAAGAATCTCTGTTTTCTTGACATTGACAGGCAATCCATTGCTTGATCTTCTGTAAAAAGTGCAAACAGCAACAGCAAACTGACAGCCCAGCGCCTGCTGTACTTGTTCGGTAGAGCAGCTTCCCGAGGCTAAAATTCTATGCTAATTTACTTTTGTTGTTGTTGTGGTGTACTGTTGAGTTGACCCATACCTGACCCTCCAGTGGTCTTCAGAAGCAGTATATTGCACAAGAGGAGACTGCCCATCTGTTCTAACCAGAGCTGCCACTGTCACACAACTGGAAGAACACCTGACTCACATGATTTAATGTGCATGTTCTATAACACATGCTGTCGTTTTCATTTCTACTTTGGCTTGATTTTTGTTTTTTGAGACCAAACCTGTGCCACCGGGTCCTTGTGATTCACAGCAATTCTGCAGGACAGAGGTGCGAGTGCCTCTATGGTTTCCAAGCCTGTACGGAAGCAGACCGCCTCGTCTTTCCCTCACAGAGAAGTTGGGGGGTGGGGGGTCGAGTCACTGATATTTACCTCACCATCCAAATGCTTTAGCCAGTACACAACCAGGGCTCCTTGGTGGTTTTATCTTTAAAAAAAAAAAACACCACATCTCAAACTCCTCGCCCTTAAGTTGGTGCCTTAATGGTAAGGAATTGTGCTGTCAGCCCAAAGGCACACAGTTCAAATCCACAAGCTGTACCAAGGGAGAAAGAGAGGTAATCTCCTCCTGTGTGATTTACTGCCTTTTGAAAACCTGTGAAAGGGTGAGTTGTCAGTCAGTTCTGACTCAAAAGCACTCAACAATGACAACAAATCTCATTTGTTGGGGGGCTGTTACCCATCTTTTTGCCTTGAAGTGCCTGGTGGATTTGAACCACCAGCGAGGCACAGGTGTTTTGGATCAGCAGTACAGCTCTCCACAGTCTGCACGCTTATTTTGTCAAAGCTTGTGTTTTAGCTATGCTGTTCAGGGCTAAGTACTATTTATGAACCTGGAACAAAAGATTTTTTAAAGATAATGAAGTCCTGATTAAAGGAAGAAAAGGAGAAAAATTTAAAAAGACTTCTGCTCAGTTACAATAATGTTATAACTAACACGGTTTTAATCCCAGGTAGAAAGATCTTACAAAACTAACTTACTGCTGTTGTTGTTATGTGCCATCGAGTGGGAATTGACCCATAGCTGACCCTCTAGTGGGTTTTCAGAGATAGTAAATCACACAGGAGAAGATTGTCCATCCTTCTCTGACATCTTATTGTTAGTATTTTTAGTATTCTAAGAAATATTACATTTACGCAATTTTCAATTCTATGTGTCTGTTGTATTATTCAGATGAATGTTTATACTAAACATGACTAAGGATTCTGAAGAGAGCTCTGGTGGCCTAGTGGTAAGGAGCTGTACTGCAATCCCAAAGGCATACAGTTCAAAGCCACTAGCAGCTGCTCCTCTGGAGAAAGACGGGCAAACTCCTCCTGTGTGATTAAACTGCCTCTGAAAAGAGCTGGCGAGTCAGCCATGGGTCAGTTCCGACTCGACATTATACAACAACCACAGCAAGGATTCTGAAGGTCTGGTGTGTAGAAGGTGCATGGAGGGAGGTGACATCATGAGTGGGTGACTGCAGCCAAGCAGCCAAGGCCGCCGTTTGATGGAAGAGCAAACGTGCAGGGACTCCGTGCTTCCCTTTCTCCAGGGGCTGCGGAATTCTTCAGGACGCCCCCCCAGACCCTTCCTACGGCTGCCCAAGAAACTGGGAATCCCGCGTGGCCAGCAAGGTTCTCTGCCTCTCATCCTCAGCAAACGTGTGACCAGTTGCCACGTAGACCTCCCCATTGGGACGACTGGGGAATGACCTGACTGGAAAAGGATCCATCCAGTTCATGACTTGGCAACAGAGTCCCAGTGAGGCAGACCCTTCCTCCTCAGAGGCCGGCCCGCGGCCACCTGGGTCAATAAGTGAGATTGTTTGGACTGGAAGCAGCTTTGCCTGGGTCACCTCGTCCATTCCCAAGCCACCCGGTGGGATGGAGTTCATGACTCTAAACAACCTGTAATAGAGCGCTCCCTCCCCGGCCAGCATAGCTCCGGGGGCAGAAATTCCACTTTCTTTGGGAGTTCCTCCCCTTTTTTTGTATGTTCCCTTGTTCTGCACAATTCCTGTATTTTCCCCATCCCCCTAAAAAAAATTAAAAAAAAAAAATCTTCACCTTCTGAGTCCCTGTTTCCCCTGCTGTAAGTTAAGCCACTGAAATGAAAGCCTTTGCTTGGGCATCTTCTCACCTATTTGGAAAGCTGCCTTGTTTGCTCAGCTCCCCAAGGCAGGCATGGCTGGGGCTCCACACGACGCAGCACAGCTCAGCATCCAGATACCAAGGAGGTTTGTTTGTCTGGGTTTTCTTTCACCTCTTAGCCCAACTCTCTAAAATCCTCGCATCCCAAACACGAAACAAAAGCCACTGAAAGGCATTGGGGCTGAAGGGAGGATGGTGGACCTTCCTAAAATCCCAAGTCTGCACCTTCATCCCCCAGGAAGTTTCTAGAGCAGTCCTGAGAGTGTGAGCACCGGAAATCCTCAGATGGAATCACCGTGAAACAATTCCTCTGCATGGATATTCAAAGGATTTTCAGGGTGATTTAGCCAAAACCCAGTGTTGATTAAAACACAAGTACGGAAAAGAATCCTAAAGACACATCCAAAGTAAAGCGCAGCCGTTTTCTCTTTTTCTCTCTCTTGTTCTCCAGCCCTTTCCTCAGCTCCCCACCCACCAGCACATCCACAGCTGTCCTTGGGTAAAGCCCAGGCTTCTTTGAAGTTCAGCTGTCTCATCAGGCAGCTGGAGGCAGAGCTGAAGGGGTACCCCTCCAGCATCTTCCACCCAGGGCCTGCACTGCACAGTGGGCCCTCAGCACCCAACCCTACACCCTCAGCACCCCGTCTTCGACTCTCAGCACCCAGTCTTCCATCCTTCCAAGCATCAGCTCCCAGACCAGTCAGGGCTTAATTCTGCCCAGTCTCTGCTTTTCCTCCAAGCAACCAAGTCCCTAAGAATTGTTGATCCTTCTGGAACGTGTTGTTATTAAGTGATATGGAGTCAGAACATAGCTGATCAACGACCTAGAACAGACTCATAGCTGACCCTCCAGTGGATTTCAGAGGCCGTAAATCACATGGGATGAACGTGCCCATCTTTCTCCCATGGAGCAGCTGGTGGAATCGAACCACCTGCCTTTGGATTGGTAGTGTAATTCCTTATCCACCAGGCTACCTCCACAATTTCCGTCAACTGTACTACTCTTTTCAGCCAGGTGAAGAGTTGGGATGAGAGCTCTCATTTGTGATAAAGGTCATCCCGGTCCCCTCTGGTCTCCATCTGCTCTGTCCTCTTGGTTCCCAGCATGAACTCCACACCTTTCCAGCAACAGGATCACCCCAGATACTTGAGGAAAATACACATTCCAAGGCCTGCTCTTCAGACTCAGCAAACGCGCTGCCCTTGGTTACAGACTTACAGACTCGGTCTACAGCTGCTAGCAGCTCCCTTGGGGGTCCTCAGGCCCCAGGAAGTGCTCTTTGAACCTGGAGTACAGGGCTAGGTCTTTGGCACTGGTGCTGTTTGCCCTTCTATGTGTTGTAACCTGCATCTCCTCCCCTGAAGAACAGGGGTCAGAAGTCAGGCAGGGTGGACAGGAAATGACTGTGCCCAGAATGGTTCCATTCAGCTGATGAGACCAGCTCACAAGTGCCATCCGCTCCTTGGAGTCCCCAGTGTGGTCACAACTGTCCCTCTGGCTGTGTCCACATTGGGCCAGTCTGTCTGTCTTCATCAAGCCCTCATAAGCTCTGCTTCCAGTCAGCAGGGCTGATTCCCAAGTCCCTTTGGTCTGCACACCTCCACCCCTGGCCACCCAGTGCCAGGCTGATGGTTCTGATGTATGCCAACCTTCTATCGGGTTTCTGAGGCCAGAAATCTTCACAGAAGCAGACTGCCTCAACCTTCTCCCTTGGAATGGCAGCTGGATTTGAACCATCAGCCTTTTAGTTAGCAGTCCAACACAGAATGCACTACTCCACCAGCAGCCCCATCCACCCTGACCAGTAGCTGGTAAAGTTTGACCTTTTTGTCCATAAAGAAATGCTGGACATTATCATACTATCAACACCCAAGGAATGCATCTCTAATGGTTGAATTTTAGCAGACATATATGCTATGTTATACGTGTATGGTTTATCTACTTTCTAAGGACTGAAGGGAGCTGACTGTTGGACTCACTCAACATTGCTATTATTGTTATGTGCCCTCAAGACAGAACTGCCCCCACAGTGGGTTTTCAGAGGCTATAAATAATATGATAAAAGATTGTCCATCTTCCTCCAAGGAACCACCGATGGACTCGAACCACTTGCCTTTGAGTTGGCAGCACAATTCCATACCAGTCAGCCACCAGAGGGACTCCAGAATTTGAATGCACAAGATTAAGATCTGGTGGTGGGAGAGGAAAGATGAGAGGAGACCCCACCCAGGTAATGAGGGTGCTCTTCCCACTGGGCTCCCACCTCCCTGTAAATGGGGCAAGTTCCATGAGAAGAAGCCTCCTCCCTCCACTCCCCCTGACAGACTGGACCGGATGGTAAGAGTAGTAAGAAGGACCTGGCAGGTAGATGCACTGTTCACTTCTCAGACGTTAGGCTTCAGCGAGGCTCACCACTGTCTGAGGATGGAAGGAAGATGAGTCCCCGCAATAGTTGGTCAGCTTCCCAAGTGGACTGTGGCTATGGGCAGCTGCAGAAGGGCTGACGCAGTTCAGGGGCCAGCAGACGCATGACCCATGCATGGGGAGCAGTCTGTCCTGAGCGGAGGATAGGCACCCAGTTTTCCCTGGAGAACAGTGTCTGTGTGCACCCCACTTAGGCTTTAGGGTACACCTTTTGCAACCTAAGCAAGAACAGATTTCCATTCTAAAAGGGACCCTCAGGTACTCAGCTCCCGAGCCTGGCCCCAGTCTTCACTACAGACCGTAGTCCCTGGCAGTGCTGGCCTGTTCTGCGTAGACGTCCCAGACAAAGACGATACACAATTGGGGAAGGCGAGATGCCTTTTAAAATTTAGACAACACCTTAGGGGGGTTATTTCCTTTATCTCCAGACTTACATCCATTAACCTGCATGCCCAGACAATCAGCAGCCCTGTTCAGGAAGGCAGCTCAAATGGGTCGAAACTGCCATCGTATATCCAGGAAAGATAGAGACAAAATGCAGAGTTTATAAAAACCAAACAACCAAACCTGCCAGTTGCCAGGGAAGCAGCTCGTGCCTGATAGAAATTCCAGATAAAACTGCACGGACTCAGCGGAACCGTGAACTGCCGCTTTGCAGACATCTGCACAGTGTGTGAGCTGCTACCTCTCACTAAAACTTCCTTTGGAGACTGTACGCTCTAGCTCATCAAATGCTTCTCTCTAAACTCTAGAGCAAAGCATTGAAAATGGTGGATTTATGGAAGGACAGCTGAAGAAGGTGCTTCACCACCCTGGGACCAGACGGCAGCCAGGGTGGATCCACACCCTGACTGGGCTCTTCTGCTGGGCCTGTCTGTAGCCTCCAGTCTCTAAGGGGGCCCGGGACTCCCTGCATCACCACACACAGCTCTTTGACCAGCAACCATTTCCCAAACCTGTTAGAGTCAGTGGTCTCTCGTCCTGCTGATGGGTTGCCATCACATCAATTTGAGCTCATAGTGACCCTGCATGTCAGGCTAACACTGTCCCAGAGGGTTTCCTCTGGTGGTGCAGTGGTAAGAAGTTGTGCTGCAATCCCAAAGGTACATGCTTCAAATCCACCAGCTGCTCCGCAGGAGAAGGATGGGCTATCTCTTTTGTTGCAATTTTACTGCTGCTTCTAAAAACCCACTGGAGGGTCAGTCATGAGTCAGTGCCGACTGGACACAACAACAATCATTACAGAAGCATGTTGCCACGTCTTTCTTCCACAAAGCTCTTGAGGGGGATATGAACTGCCAACCTTTCTATTAGCAGTTGAGGTCCTAACAACTGTACCACCAGGGCTTCCCTTACATACTGGGGTCTGTTAAAGAAGAGATTTACGATGTAGTTCAGAAGGAATGTGCAGTGGGGATTGATTGCAAGGGGGCAGGTGGAGATAAACAGGTGGCACACAGAGAATCGTAGTGCCACGCCACTTGTCTGCATGACACTGTGCCAGGAGTGCATTTGTGTAACCCATCAAACACTCTTCAACTCATAGGACTGTATAACTCCAAGGGGAACCTCTCAGCCTAATGTTAGCTATGAACTTCAGCTATGAACTTCAGCCGTCCCCATGGGTTCATCCCTTGTAACCAATCTCCCATATGAACGTAAAATGTTAATAATGGGGGGGGAACCTTCAAAAGATAGACAAATGGGAACGCTCTGTACTTTCTGCACAAGTTTTTCAGCTGATAAATTGAAACTGTTAAATTATTCGACAGGGAGAGAAAGTTTTGTCTTCGGACATTGTGTTCTTACCCTCTTCAGCTGTGGTGTCCTCTCCCACTTGATTTAGAACCCAAGGCTGCAGCACGCCTGGGTTGGCCCCCAGCACACTCACCTCCCCTCCGCCTTCGCCCCATCTGCTTATAATTTAATGTTCTGTATGTTTTAATCATTTCATTAGGCATGTCCTTATTTTGAAATGCAACTAATTCTTTGGTTCAAACAGTAATTCTAAAAATGAGACCATTCTTTCCTTTGGGTTTGAGGCCAACTCAGAAGAAATATCACACCTATTTTGGGAACGGTGAGGAAATTCAAATGTTGGTAATCTCTTTCTTTTGTCTTTTAATGACTCACTGGACTGTCTAATTCCCTCCACAGGTGCAAATAACTTTTGAAGAAGTCTTCCCACGCTCTTCTGAGTACTTTATTGATAAGAAATTTTAAGAGGGGCTTACCATGAACTATTAGTAATAGGGGCATTATTAATACTTTCCAGCAAGTAGACTTTTAAAATAATGCTGTGAAATGCCTCATTCCACTTGCTGACCCAGATACAAGAAGAGAACATGAAGTCCATTTCTGAACTTGTATATGTTGTTAACTTACTTTCTCTATAGGAGTTAAACTGTATTTATTGAAGGCAAATAGGGTCATATTTTCCTATCACAGGAAAGAGAATTTGTAACATGCCTTATGTGATTTTATGTTCCTGATATGCATCTTTCTTCCACATTAAAAAAACAAGGCTACCGAAATTTCAGGAGAATATTTTATTTGACCATTATAACATTCGGCCAACAGTACGATGGGTTGTACAAAGCCCTTCTTTTTCTGATGACGTATATTCATTTCTGGTGATAAAATAGGTTTTTTTCCAACATGTCGCAAGCCCAGAGCAGCATTTTGTTCACAGTAGACACTCAGTAAGTGTTTGCTGAAGTGTCTGTGCTTAAAATGGGCAGATAAATACTGACACTTAACATTAGAGTTTAAACACAGCTTTAAGTGCCAATGTTTATTAATGGTGATATATAACTCAACAAACAGTAGGCTTTCTGGCACAGTCTCTGCCAGTGAAATTTCCCCTCTAGTTCTAAGACATAAATCAGGCCCATTTAAATGTCCATAGGAAGAATGAAATGATAATAATAGTGAAATTATCTTGAGGGGATTGTTTTTGAACACTTTTGCAGTTACTGACATGCTGGGAGGCCCTTGCGAATGGTTGGCACAAATGGTTGTCATACACCATCTAGTGTCCATTTGTGAAACTGCGGCCATTCTCGGGGAAAGCTGCTCGCTGGTTTTGCCTGTTAAGAACTCGGTCCGGCAGCCACTGGACATCTGTCCATCTGCAAGGCTTCAACACCGAGCGGGATCAGGGAAGAAAGCATGCAGAGTGCCTCCCCAAATCCCCGTGTCCTAAAGAAATGCTGTGAAGTCACAAGTCAGGGAAACTGGTTCTTTCTGGCTGCAGAGAAATGAAACTGGGACTCACCCACCGAGAAAAGCCCTCTGCTGCTGTTAAGTAAGGTAAGTCCTGAGACATCCGTTGCCTTTTTCTCACAGAAGCCTGGGCTGTGTGCAGAACCCCAGGCCTGGTCTTCACTGCTGCACCCCAGAAGACTCACTGAGCCTTGCTAAACTTGCTTGGGGGGAAGACTCTGCCATCGACGCCTCATTTTGACCAGGGTTTAGTGTGAATTTCCCACATCAGCCTCATTCTTGCCCATTTGCACCATTTGCTTTGTTGCAGTTTTTACAATATTGCATCTTACAGTGATTGATCAAAAAGCAGAATTTTATTTACTTATTTTTTTTTTTACTTTCTAATTGGGAGCAATTAATAAAAGAATCCAGAATGCCAGAATTTGTAATGGGATGCAAAGCTCTCCAGCTTTATTCCTGCAATGTCAATGCGTTCAAAATGGAGTGCGAGTTTTACTAGTTCTTCTCATGTTAAATACAGCTTGAAATAACTTCAGAACAAGTCCCCAAACCACGCAGGCGTCAGTATCTGAGGACTGAGGAATAGCATGAAAAGCATTCGATAATTGAGAATAAGCAACCAAATTTAGGACAAATTGCTTAGGAGTCATGCAAATAGGACTATTTTGCTTCTCTCTAGTTTTCTACCCTCACATATTTTGGTGTCCGGAAAAGGCTGCTTTCAGACTCTTTAAGCCCATCAAATAAAAATCGATTTAACATATTAGTTCCAAGACACAAATTTCTACCGGCGTGTTCCTTCTCTCTTTAAGGTCAGTTTATATTAGAAATAAATGGGGCGGGGTGGGTTTTGCTGTGAAACACTCAGCCTCAAATTATATTTGCATTTGCCTTTTGAACCATAATCCCGATCTATAAATTGTGATAACGCCTCAGCCACATTGCAAACATCTTTTTTTTCCTTCTCACTCTTTTTATCAAAGGGCTATTTATTTTAAGGAACATGTCTATCAATTTAAGGCTCTGCAGCACTCATTTAAAACCATAAGCAAGCAGCAACATGAAGAATCTGATATGATACAATGTAAAACACCTATCAAAAAAATCCAGAAGGTTTTCATCTCTGTAATGCATTGATCCACAATTAAAAATGAGCTAGCTGTTTCGAAACTAGAAATACATTTTGTTCTGCTGTTCAGAGGGTTGCTATGAGGCCAGGACCTAGATAGAAGAAGTCTGAGTATGTATAAATAAGTTGGTGGCGGTAAGTTCTTGCTCTTACATAAAAGTCTACAAAAAAACCCACCCAAAAAAACCAAAAAACATTTTCTAAACCTTTTTACTGCCCTTAATTTTCAATGTTGGAAGTGATTGCATTTTCCTGAATATTTTTCTATTAACTGATGTTAGAGTTGAACAGGAAACCAGCCTGTGGTTGTAGCAGCCCACTACCTCACTACAAATCCCAACCAACGGAGAAGGGAGAAAATCAGCCTTTGCAAACCTCTGCTCTCTGGCTTTTGGTCTTCCCTGGACGTCCGGTTTTGCCTCTCTTGTCCACGCCATAACTCACCACACAACTGAGGGCTGGTGGAAACTGTTGTCCCTATTTTCTGATATCTGCACCCTAGAATGTCCCTGGGAGGGGGGGAAAAAAAGGAAAAAAATAAAATTGCAAAAAATAACTGATCCTTGGCAAATTAGAAGCATAGAGGTCTTATGAGACCATCCAAGTATCTTTTAAAGGCTTTAAAAATCTCTTCACTTCCTGGAGACGTTGCTGGCATACCCGAGACCATTTGGGGCACGCTGGGGACTGGGGGCTGAGGACTCGGGGTGGGGGTCCCTACATATGAGGCATTGTTTGGTATTGTCTGACTGAAAGGGAGAAGCACGAAGTAAAAGACCTCCCTTTCATTGTGCAGCGCAGTTGGGCTGTTTGATCTCCGAGATCTGGGTAATTGGTGTCTACACAGCATGTGGACTTGCGTCCAGCAGCTGCCAGCGGCCAGCTCGGGGTACTACTTCCTCGTGGCTGCTCTAGTTGGTTTTAGGGGTCCGATTGGACACCATGCCACAAACCGAGAAAATGTGGCATGTAGCTTCCCCACCAAGGACAGATGACTGTCCACCAGAACACGGATGCAAACTGAAACCACCAGGGAACTGGGCAGCTTTCTATAGCTGAGGGCTCCCCTCATCATTCTATTCCCTTACCCCCTCAAAAAAACGGTAGCTTGTGGATCCAACTTCACTCCCATGGGCTGCATCCTCCACTGGACTCCTCTGAAACCTTACCTGGGCTCCCAGATCACAGGCTTATCCACAAAGGTGCTGGTTGTGGGTGGATGCAACCCGGGCACAAACACTGACCAGGAGCCCAGCTAGTGGGCAGTGGGTGTGCTTCACAGCCACAAGTCTCAGCGACAAGGGAAATTACTAGCTTCCCTGTCTGCACAGAGGGCTCATCAGAGGCTGGGCTTGGGCCGTACACCCAGGATCGTCTCGCCAGCGGGGTGCATTGGTTGCCCTCTAAAAAAATCTAGTTCATGCCTCTTGTTTTTAATAGAAATCACTTCATGTCCCAGGTGCACAGAGAAGCCTGCATGTGATTTTATAGCTATTGCTCAGAGCTTTGCTTGTGTTCTTTATTTTCTTTTTCTTTCTTTTTCCTTCCTTCCTTCCTTCCTTCCTTCCTTTTCCTTGCTTGTCTTCCTTCCTTCCCTCCTTCTTTCTTTCCTTCCTTCCTTCCTCCTTTTCTTCCTCCTTCCCTCCCTCCCTCCTTCCCTGCCTTCCTTCCTGGAAGGTTGGTAATCATTACCCACACCACATTCATCTTTTTTCTAGATGATAGGGAGTGCCTTCAGGCTCTGAGGGGTCTGAGGCTACACCCACCACCTGTCTAAGTACTCCCGGGAAACAAGGACAGTGAGACTATAAGTCACACACTTGGGCATGTTGAGAAGGGGCCAGTCCCTGGAGAAAGGCATCGTGCTTGGAGAAGCAGGTGGTCACTGAAGAAGAGCAGAGACCCTCAGAAGATGTACTGATAGAGTCACTGCAACATGAGTTACAGCAAGGCTGAGGTGGTCAGGAAGGGGCAGGATCGGACGTAGTTCTTTCTGTTGCCCAAAGTGTCCTTTGGAGAGGAAGTCCATGTGACAGCACCCCACTCTAGTGGTCTCCCCGATTATCTAAATGTGGTGGCTTGTGTGTTGCTGGGAGAAGGAATGACACCAGTCACTTCAAATACCACCAGGTGCACTGAGGTGGACGGGCTGCACGGAAGTGTCCAGACTAAGAGGCTAGGCAGAAAAACTTGGTAATCTACTTTTGGGGGGGGGGGGAGAAGACTGCAACACCCTATCATAGCCGCAGAACATTGTCTGATACGTTGCTGGAAGGCAGATTCCTCAGGTCAATCATCCCCTGGTACAACTGGAGAAGAGGTTATGCAATTTGGGAGTCACAGGACCTTTCCAGCATCTGTACTGGAAAACAAAAACCAAGCCCACACCAAATGTCCTTCCTAGCTGTGGACTCTGGAGACGAGCACAGTTCCCTGGAACTCCCTGCCGTTGGAAACATTCTATAACTTCATTTTTTTATGGCAGCCACTAGCCATGGGTAGTTAGTGAGCATTTATGATGTGCCTCATGAAACCGAGGACCTCAACTTTTAATACGTTAATTTTCCACAAGAATTTCTATTCTAGGAGAGATGAAGCTAGTTGTTAATGGGGGGTGGGCGGATATAGCATCTTTCAGACTTTGCAGTTATTTTTTTTTTTGCCCATATGCAGAACTGTTAAAGGATGAGTTAGGCCAGTCTGAAGAGAGTTAGAGGTGGATCCCATGAGCTTTGGTGGCCTCACAGTAAAGAGCTAGACTGCCAACCACACACAGTTCTAATCCACAGGAGAAAGATGTGCAATCCCCTCCAGGGCCCATACAGCCTCTGAAAACCCACTGGAGGACCAGCGAGGACTCAGTTCCAACCCACCAGCAGTGAGTTCTGAGTTTATATGTAACAAAATGCCTGATATCCCAACATTTCTTACATAAACACTGCAGTGACTCAGACCTGATACTTTTTGAGGGAACACCATGATAAGGGAGAGATAAAGAAAGGACACTGTGGTAAGGTGATGAGGGAGGGATAAAGAAGAACACTGTAGTAAGGTGAGGACACTGAGGTAAGGTGATTAGGGAGGGAGGGATAGAGAAAGAACACTGTGATAAGGTGATGAGGGAGGGATAAAGAAGAACACTGTAGTAAGGTGAGGACACTGAGGTAAGGTGATTAGGGAGGGAGGGATAGAGAAAGAACACTGTGATAAGGTGATGAGGGAGGGATAGAGAACTAACATTGTGATAAGGCGATGAGGTATAACCCTGGTCTGTCCACTTGCTGCACAAGAGGTAACTCGTGGTTGCTGTGAAGCTGAACACTGTGACACTGATGAGTTAAATGCGAGAATGGTTGCCCATAGTGGACAGTGTTTGGTGGAGCTCCCCGATTGAAACAAGCTTAGAAGCAAGAGTGGCATCCACTTCCATAATAACTTGCCTCTGGAAACCCTATGAACCTGGAGCAAGGACGAAAGTTATACAAGACGTATCCAGGACTTTTGTTCATAGGGTCGCTACGGGTCACCTATGGCTCAACGGCACTTAACAACAACAACATTGGTTTGCTTGCAAAGACCATATACATTGTGTTTCACGCTATCCTTCACTCATATTGTATTTCATACAATCATTCCCATTCATGATATTTTATAAAATTAATCAACATTGAACTATGCTTACCATTGCACTGTCTCTCCAGATCCCCACCTAATCTTTCCCATTTAATTTACCACCCCTCTCCCCACCCACCCACCAAATTGTTCAACCCTATGATTTCCCCCCTGCCCATCCTCACCATTTGGCTCCTATCAACCCCCAATTCGGATCCTCATACACATTTTACTGGTTATCTTTCTATCGCTACAATAATGATCTTATGCAGCATGTGTCTTTATGAGACTGAATTAGTTCACTCAGCATAATGCTCACCAGTCCGTCCCAAGTTAGGTGGTGATTTTCAAAATCGTGGTTCCTCAGTGCTGCATAGTAACCCATCATGTGAATGTATCATAGTTGTAAGGCAGGATTGTAAGAGTAAACTTCTTTAGCTTCAGGGTTAATACATTTCTGCACCTGATAATAGTAATTGTAGTTACTGTTAGCCACAGGTGAGTTAGCCCAGATCATGGTGACCCCATGCATAGTGGAATGACCCCTATGACCAGTTGAAGATCAGATTGTTGGGATCCACAGAGTTTCTATTGGCTTATATTTAAATATAGAGTGCTAGGTCTTTCTTCCTAGTCCTTCTTAATGTGGAAACTCAGCTGGAACCTGTTTAGTATCACAGGAACACACAAGCCTCCACTTGGTGGTGAATTAAGTGTATTGACTGGGAATAGAACACAAGTCTCTCACCTGGAAGGCAAGGATGCTACCGCTAAGCCATCACTGTCCTACTAATGAGAGGAATCAGCAGTTAAGGTTGACTAAGAACTTGCTGGGCTGAGAACTCCAGGAAGTGCTGTCTTCTTACCAACTGTTAGTCCTTTCACTTGTCTGGGAGACAAAGGGGCCATTCCTTCTGCTTCACCAACGAGAACAGGAAGGAACTGGATAACTTGTCCACAGCTGTCCAGCGATGCCCTCTGTGCAAAGCCCCCTCAGCCGAAACATTGGCTGGACAGTGGGAGGAACCGGTACCACGTGCCGCGTGGAGCTAAACTTGCCAAACTGAATCACATGGGAAGCAACTGAAGACGAGCTCATGGAAAAACCTTGTCACCATTCGTGCTATGCAGCCTGGTCACCAGGAGACAGACTACAAATATGTGTCAGGTGTGTGGTCTCCACGAGGTGATGTGATGTGTGGATATGACCGCTCCAGAGGCCCAGCGGTAAGGAATTACACTAGCAATTCAAAGGCAATGCTTCCCAGCTGCTCCACAGAGAAAGACGAACGCTCTTCCCCTCCCCCAGGCATTTTACAGCCTCTGAAAACCCACTAGAGGGTCAGCTAGGAGTCAGGTCTAGCTCAACAGCAATGAATAACAATAATCTTTGTAATGTATCATATATCCTAGGTGATGAATCATATATATGTGTGTGTGTGTGTGTGTGTATGCTTGGAAGCATAGGTTTGCTTGGGAGGGTGGAGGGACAGCGCAGGAGGGAAGACCCTCTATGAGGTGGACTGATTCAGTGACTGGGGTACTCGGGATGGGTGTGTCAGAGACAGTGCGATTGGCACGGACAGAGCAGAGTTTAGGGCTGTTGTACATAGGGTGGCTATGAGTCGCAAGCGACTTGACGGCACATAACAAAAACAACAATGCTTGGAAGCAGGAGTGGCATCCACTAACACAATAGCTTGCCTCTGGGAACCCTATAAACCTGGAGGAAGGACGAAAGTTATACAAGTGTCCAGGTCTTTCGTTCATAGGGTCGCTATGAGTCACCTACAAGTCAATGGAACTTAACAACAACACCACTAGCATAGAGAGAGATCAGTTGGTCTAGTGGGCAGAAAGTGATGCTACCAAGCCAAAGGTGGGTGACTCTAATCCGCAGCCCTCTGTCTTTAATTGTTTTTGGTGAAGCATTCTTCTAGGTCGTGTAACCCTGGTGTGTCCACTTGCTGTACAGAGGTAACTCATGGTTGCTGTGAAGCTGAATACTGTGACACTCATATGTCAAATGTGAGAATGGTTACCCATGGTGGACAGTGTTTGGTGGAGCTCCCCGAATAAAACAAGTTTGGAAGCAGGAGTGGCATCCACTTCCAAAATAGCTTGTCTCTGAAAACACTATGAACCCGGAGAAAGGACGAAAGTTATACAGGTGTCCAGGTCTTTTGTTCATAGAGTCGCTATGAGTCACCTACGACTTGACGGCACTTAACAACAACATGTATAATTTTGGAAGCAGGGTATAATTAGATTTGAGAGGGTGCCTGGGGCACAGTGATAGGGTAAATGTTAACAGCATCATCTGATTTTCAACAACAGCAGCAAGTGGACACTTGCTTGCAGGAACCCCGAACTGGAGGGAGGCAGTGTCCAGGGGTCAGAATGCAGGGGGAGCATTTGAATGGTGTGTCCACTTAACACAGTGTCTTTTTCTACAAATCCCAGTGTTCTCATCATCTTACACTCTGAGGCTTGGGTCTGTGTCCCGGGGACTCATATTTAGCCTCGAAATGGTGCTTTCTGAAGCCTCTTCCAGGCCCCATCAATGGCTAATTATGGTGGCATTAGCCTTAATGGGCTGGTGTGTGGCATGGCTCCCCATGGAGCGTTTCGACAGGTGCAGTCCAGTGGATGTCTCCCTAGCCGGCCACCTGGTCAGTGTCCACTCTGGCTCAAAGCACCAACCCTCCTGGGGTGACTTAGACCCTCCGGAGGGGGGACCTGGATATAGGAAAGAAGTTCTGTGACTTCAGAATCCTCTATTGTTCCCAACAAACAATAATCTAAAGGCAGAAACATGCTTGTCCCAGGCAGTCACAGGTGCTGATAATAGCACACCTAATTACTTCATTATTTTTCTCCACTCCAGGAGCCGTTCGTATTTACACTCCCGTCGACGGTTCCATTACTACCACTTATTGTGACGATTCCAGCGATGCCGAGGCGTCTCCGAGGGCCTGGACAAGTAGAATCTTGTTTTCCTTGATTTCCCGAGGGGGTGGGGACGAGGAGGGGCGGGAAGGGAGGAGTTTGGAGGGAAAGGATCCAGCAGCATCGACCTGAGGTGGCTCATCCCAAGAGAGTGATAAACGCTGGGTAGCTTTTTTCTTGAGACACTGGAATCTTAGGACAAAACAAACAGGTCTTGTCCTACGAAGCACCAGGCCAGCTGAGGGAATGCGGGAGGGAGGAGGCGGAATGGTCACAGTCTGACCCACGGCGGGCCATCCTGGGACCTCAGCCCCACATCCTGATGACAAAGCCAAGCTGAAGGTGTTCCCTAGGGCCCTGTCATCCTAATGAATGCCAGGCCACAAATGAATGAAGCTGCCTTGCAAAATCACGATGCATTTTAGCAAACACCAGGAAATCTGCGCCTCGTCAGGGCTGGCTGGGTGAGCTTGCGAAGATGCCGATGCCTTCCCAGTGACGTGTGCCCTTTGCAAGTCGAGGCACCCCTCTCTTGCTGGCTCCTTGTTCCTCCTCACTTGTTGGGGTGCTCCCACTGGGGAGAGAGGGGGGCCTTGTCAGCTGGTAGGATTGATGCACTTCACTCATTGGGGCCCCTTGCCCAGTTTAAACCCAGTTCTCAAGCCTGGTCTCCTGGGAACAGTACTGGCAAATCCTGGATCCGATGGGATCCAATCTCTTGTCATCTGAAGATACATGGAAGGTGAAGCTGAGTCCCCTTGGGGACCCCCAAGGGATGTGAGTGTCCCCCTCCCCTCACTGATCATGGAGCAAAGAGACGGAGTCCCAGAAAGCTGAACGCCATCTGTGCACCCCATCCCTTCCCACACCCCCCACTTCCTCATCCCCTACTTCCCATTCCCCCACCCCAGCCTGAGCAGGGCAGATTACCAATAATAAACAGACAAGAAGGTAAGCACAGACTTACTCGTGCTTACTAATCTGTCCTGAAGAGTTTCATGTGAGGGACCCAATAAGCAAGGTAAACACTAAAGATCCGAAGTAGACCCGTGCTTGTCTTGCTTCCTGGGTGCTCACCCCTGCCTGGGAGTGGAAATTTGAAAAGGGGCTTTGACTCTGTAGGAAGGTGCTGTGGAATCATTGGGGGAGAGCCAGATACCCGCGCATGAAGCAGCAGAATCTTTGATGTGGTGAAATACGTGGAATTATTCACACAGATTGGTAAACCAGGACAAGCAAGTTCATTGAGTGTTCTGACATTAACTGTGGGCCCAGAAGGAGTAGAGTAAGTCTGAGGTCGCTCAGGGTCCCACAGACGCCAGCCTCCAGGCGGAAGCCAAGCCAGAGGCTTCATGCCTGCAACTGGGCTTCCCTCAATAGGTAGCTGGGGCCACAGCCACGCATTGGAGAGGCGTCAGGGTCCCGGAAGGAACAATGAGGGGACAGGTGACCAATTCGAGGGCAGAGAGACTTGGCCATCTTAGGGGAAAAAGGATCTGAGGAGAAGGGCCCCCTGTCCAGAGGGAAGAGAGCTCTAAGGGAGGAGAAATGTGAACATGACCGTCTGAGCGAGAGGAACCCCATCCTTGGCAGCTGGTACGTCCTTCTGAGTCATTTCCCCACGTGGTCTCGGCACGCCTGTATCTTTCCATCCCTGAGCCTCGAACCAGCAGCCAGGCCATTCTGTCCACAGTCATGAGGGCTCCACGATGGGAGGCCATTCACTTCCTTTTGTAAACCAGCATGCTGAGTACCATGGCCCCACCATGCTGATGGCCACTTCATGGAGACTCGGGCTTTAGGGACGTACTGCCAGGCCCAAGCACTTCTGGGATACGCGGCCTTGGTCACCGCCATTGCTATTCACAAAGGAGCTGTGGTTGGGGTCGCCATGGGAGTCACCCTGCCACAGTAGTGGGCGGGGCTTACAGGCAGATCTCTGAGGAAGTAGATAGCCAGGCCTTTCTTCCAAGTTACCTCTGAGCAGACTTAGAGAACCTTTTGACTAGCAGCCAAATGTGTAGCCATTTGTACTATCCAGGATTCCAAATGGAACCAATTGTTGTAAAGTTAACACCAGCCCATGGTGTTACACACACACACGATTTTTATTAAACTGGTCTGTACTAAATTAAGATTCATCCCAAAACCCAAATGCACTGGTGTCAAATTGAACTTGACTCATGAAGAGCCTCTGTTGGCTTTCCAAGGCTGTGAACCTTATCGGGAGTTAAGTCTCCTCCTCTTTCCACCTGCAGAGTGGCCACTGGATTCCAACTGCCCACCTTTCAGTTAGCAGCCCAACACTTGACTCACTGTACCACCAGGGCTCCTCAGTGGAAGAAGGGAAAGCTAGAAAATGGGAACAACAATTAAATAGTTTCTGTTTTCTGAGGATAAGAGTTGGAGGACAACCAGGTTAAAATCTGAAGATAAAAGAGGAATTTGTGTGCCTTGTGGTACATACAGCAGCGCTCAACTACTAACTGAAAGGTTGGTAGTTCAAATCTGCCCACTGGTATAACAGAAGAAAGGTCTGGCAATCTACTTCCCTGGACTGCAGCCATCAAAGGCCCAAGGATGAGGTTGTACTCTGACACGTAGGGGTCACCATGAGACATGATTCACTTAAGAGTACTGGGCTTGTGGAACCAAAAAGTTCTGGAGAAAATTCTTTCTAACAAAACCATGTTTTCTTATATTGATTGTAGCTTTGTGACTATTCAAGAAATGAAGTTCTCATCCCTGGACCAATAGGCAACATCCTGATAGAGAGATAAGAGGTGATGTTGTCAACAATTTCATTTTATTTGGACCCACAATCAACACGCATGGTAGCAGCAGTCAAGAAGCCAAAAGATGTGCTGCACTGGGGACATCTGCTGTCAGCGTCACCTCCAAAGTGCCAAGGAGCAAGGACGTCACATTAAAGAGTAAGGTGCCTGATACAAGCCATTTCTATTTTCTTCTTTTGAGGGAGCTCTGGTGACCTGGCTGGTAATGAGTTGCATCTGACATTTGGACAATAAATAAGGATGACAGGGGGGGACTTTATGTCTTTGAATTGTAATGTAGGCAAAGAGTGTTGAAAATATTGTGAACTGTGAAAAGAACAAACATATCTATCTTAGAGGAAGTGCAACCAGGTTGCTTCTTACATTTAAAGATGGTGAAACTTGATCTCACATACTTGGGCATGTTGTTAGGAAGAGTGAGTCCTCGGCAAAAGACCTCATGCTTGGATGGGTGGAGGAGGGTCCACTAGCCAGAGGAAGAGGCTCAACAAGAAGGACTGAAGCAGGAACTGTAACGATGGACATGAACGTGTCAGAGTTTATGAGGATGGTACCAGATAGCACAAGGTTCAGGTCTGTTGTTCGGAGGGTCACTATGAATCACAGTCACTTGATGGAACCTAACAGCAGCATGACTGTTTTGGGGTTTTTTTGTTGTTTTTCTTTAAATTATTTTATTCATTTTAATCAATGTTTACAGAGATTTTGAATTTCCATTCATTCATTGTTGCTTTTTTCTCCCTGCCCACCCCTCCCCTCCAGTTCGCTCTACTCTTTGAAAAGTAAAAGAAAAATTATTTCTTTGGTGTACAATCCCTACCCCCGGTATTGTTTTCATTACTATTGTCCTTCGTAACCCAATTCCCCCTCAGTCCTCTCTCTCAAAAAAAAAAATTATTATTATTTATTATTATTATTATTAATTATTATTCATTGTGGCATCCTGACCCTTGCAAAGTTGATTTCCTTGTAGATGGATTTCATACTGTTTGCTACTAGGTTTTTAAGGTTAAGGAAAAACTCAGTTTTTACTTCTGTGGCCAAAAGGGGTTCCTGAATTTCCTTATGGCAAATCACCCACTGAGAACAAGAAAAGTTGAGTGTTTACTGCAGAGGATGTGACACTTCTCCACTTGTGCGGTGGCCTGGGGCAGGGGCAAGTCCGTGGGGACTGGAGGAGTTAATTCAATTACCTTATATTTAGTGTTAATTTTGTCCTGGGCTTGTCAGGTACGGGACAAGCCCAGGCTTGACCTGGTACAGCCGCCCGGCTTGTGCTCTGTGCACGCTCTCCAGGGTCACCCAATTGGGAGATTAATTGAGTTGACATCTTGGATGCAATTAGTTACAAATGTGGTTCCAATGTTATTTCAACAGGTGCCAATTTGGGGGCTATGGTCAGAATCGCATTTGTGGCTGGCTTGGGATGGGGCCCTCCATTTGGCACCCTCATGCTGATGTTTCTCTGTCTCCTCAAGCCTGGGGAATGATAGGGAATCTGGGGATAGATCTCTGAAGGATCATGACTTACAAGAGAATTGGTGGCTCAAGTAGTCTAAGGTGTCGAGTTCATCGTTTCCCTTGCTCCAAGGAGCCCTGGAGCGCATTACCTTTGGGCTGTGACATGAACGGTTAGCAGTTCTAATGCACCAGGAACTTTAAGGTAGAGGAAGTGAGAGGGACGCCTCCCATAAATATTGTGAACCTTAGAAACTCAGTGAAGGCAGAGTGGCCAGGAGTCAGGATGGCCTTGACAGTGGTGGGTTTTGGCTTTCTCGGGCCAGCTCGGAGTAGATGTTGGAGGAAGAAACACTATTGATGGTATTTTCACTGTGAGAAGAATGTGTTGGCATGTCTCCTGCATTAAGAGTGAATGATTTGGAGTATTGATTGACATTTGCATCAAGTTTATAAACTCGGACCTTGCAGGAGGTGGGTTGTGAGAAGTGTCAATTAGTGTGAAGTTCATTTCACATCCGAGTAACATGATGGCCTGATCCGTTCAGCCCTACCAAGCGACAGCATCCTTTGTCCTGAATCAACTATGGCCCTGAATGTGTCAGCGGACAGCTGTGTTCCTTACAGCTTTGCTGACCTTTCAGAAGTAGGACTACCAGGACTTTCTTCTGAGGTACCTCTGTGTGGGACTCAAACTCTCAATACTTTGGTTATGTCTATATATTTCTTTGAAATATGTATATTGGCCTTAAATATATGTGTGTTTGCTTGACATATGCATGTTGTTGTTATTGTGTACCCTCAGGTCAGATCTGGTCCATAGCTGACCCTCCAGTGGGTTTTCAGAGGCTATAATCATATGAGAGGAGATTGTGCATCTTTCTCTTGTGGAACAGTTAATGGATTAAGGTTTTTAGTGCAGATTCTTACCACTTGGCCAACAGAGTTCTCTGTGTATTGGACTTAAATGTGTGTGTGTGTGTGTGTATTTGCTTGAAATATGTTGTTGTTGTTGTTATGTGCCGTCGAGTCGTTTGCGACTCATAGCGACCTTTAAATATGTTTATATTTGTTTTAAATATATGCATATTTATTTATACATATTATTCATTATATGTATATATTATTATACATATACATGGCAATATAAAATATATACATGTACATTTTAAATATATACATACTTAGAATATATACATATTTATTTTATGTATATATTAAATATATGTATTTTCTAGATATATATATTTGTTTGAATATATATATATGTGTGTGTGTGTATATATATATATGTGTGTGTGTGTATGTATGTATATGTAGAGAGAGAGAGAGAGAGAGCTGAATCTGAAGGAATAATAAGAAAGTGGTTCATCCAGACCTCTATAGCCACACAAATTTGGGCTCATATGCTGTTTTACAGCCTCACCTCCCAATGTCTGAAAATCACTTTTCCTATCTTCTCTCACATTAGACTTTGAAGGATTTGTTTGATTTGGGGTTTTCCTTGGTTTACACTGATAGGAGGAGCGGGCGATGGGGGCCAAGCTAAATAAAGGTGGGATCTAAGGAAAGTACTTTATCAAAATCATTCCATGTGCACCTGGTCCTCCGTGCACACACACCTCTGCCTGTGAAGGGCAGCACCCCCCTCGATGGTGAACACCCAGCAAACCACACCCACTCAGCGGGTCATCTGGTACCCTGGAAAAATATCCCCCACGTGCAGATTTTCCTGAACCAAAACCCACGCAGACACACAGCACCATGAGTAAAGGGAAGAGTTAAATAGCTGCATGGACAGAGGTCAACCAGACAACTGTACATCCAAGCACCAGCCTCCACAATCTCAGAGCCAGGCTGGGCTTTCTGATTCTCCGCAGAGGAGAACCCTTGAGCACACACAGCCTGCCAGTAGGAAAGATGTGATGTCAGCATTCTCTGAAGCCCCTTACCTCTACCCTAGAGCGTGGTCTCTCTGCAGCGCTGTTCCCTAACCATAGTCCACACACCTACCCACCCAGCCCCACGTATCAAACGCCACGAGCTAGAAGCGGCTGGCAGCAAGTGGTGGCCAGGGGGAAAGTGGGGACGTAAATCAATGTCCAGCCACCCCATGGATCTCTCGACAATCAAGGCAGCCAAAGAGAAAACAATTATGGGAGAACACCTGGTATTGCTAGAGCTTTCCAAACCTGCCACAGGCACTTTGGACCCACAGAATCACATGTTGGGTGGAGGGCAGAAAACCAACTGAAAATATATCTATTCATCATAGCAGGGCGGGGGCTATCAGGACAAGGTCCCTAACATTTGGAAGAGCTAAAAACCCAGGCGTAGAGCTTCAGAAACAAAATGCCATTATATCCAAGAGACTGAAGGGTGACAGGTGGCCCCACTAGGAAAGAATTCACAAAGCTTCATTTCTGATAATTACTTGGAGACTGAAATATAATGATCCCATTTATTCCATCAGCAAGAGTTGTCACGGTCTTGTTGCAGGAAGAATGAGCCTCCACCCATTGGAAATTCAACATGAACTTCAAATTTTCACATACTGTTTGGTATAGTTTCCACATGTTAATTGTCCAATAAGTAACTTCCTGAACAAAGATCTTTTTCCTCTCAAGAATCAAAAACTGGTGTTGCTTCTTCAAAGACGTGCAAGTAAAAGTGGTTGTCTTGTCCGAGATAAGCCTAGAATATGGCTAACATAAATATGATCAGGTTATTTACTTCTTCCTTACTTTAGACCAAACAAGTATATAATGATAATAAGGTCCTCACAGGGAGCCCTGGTGGTCTAGTGGTAAAAAGCTGTGCTGCAATCACAAAAGCACAAAGTTTGAATCCACCAGATGCTGCACAGAAGAAGGATGAACAATCTCTATATAATTTACTGTTTCTGAAAATCTATCAAAGGGTCAGTCAAGGATTGGCTCGGACCCAACAGTGCATAACAGTAACACGGGGTCCTCATAGAAGTCTTGGTAAAGAAAAATCTTGAAATAATCTGTTTTCTGCCAAATAAATACAAGTCCTTACTGTTAACAACATCTCATGTATAATATGTGTATTGCTTATATATAATATATATATTATTGCATTTTTACACTCTAAATACTATATACAAATAGAACTAACTGTTAGAATCCTATCCTTGAACATTTTGAGATTCGATTTCTTGTCATTTGAAGTTTTTTTTCTGGCTTTTTATCACTTACTAATCGCATTTGTTTAAGTAAGACTTTCACTCTTCATTCTAATTTAATATTGATGCCTTTTAATTGTGGCTTTGATGAAGAATTGATGCCTTCGAATTGTGGTGTGAGTGAGAAATATTGAATAGACCGTAGGCTGCCAAAAGAACAAACAAATCTGTCTTGAGAGGAAGTACTGCCAGAATGTTGCTTAGAAGTGAAATGGGTGAGACTTTGTCTTGCATATTTGGGGCATTATCAGGGGAGGCTGGTCCCTGAGGAAAGAAATCATTATGCTGGTAAAGTCGAGAGTCAGTGAAAGAGAAGGGAGAACCTCAATGAGATGGGCTGACACAGTGACTCCAACAATGGTTTAAGCACAGCTGAGCTTATGAAGATGACACAGGATCAGACAATGCTTCATTCTGTTGTATGTTGGATTGGTGTGAGTTAGCGCTGACTTGATGGCAGCTAATAACAATAACATCATCTTCTTGACTACAGATTGCATCTCAACGTCAAGAAAACAAAAATTCTCACCACTGGGCCAATAGGCAGTATCGTGATAGATAGATAGATGAAGAAAATATTGACATTTTCAACAAACTTCATCTTACTTGGACCCACAATCAATAATACACTTGGTACCAGCAGTCAGGGAGATCAGGAGATATATTACATTAGAAATGTGTGTAGTAAGGGACCTCTCCAAATTACTCAGGAGCAATGATGTCAGTTGGAAGACTAAGGTGCGCCTGATTAAAGTTCCGTTGTTATTGTTGTGTGCCATCAAGTTGGAACTAACTCATAGCTGACCCTCCAAGGGGGGTTCAGAGGCAAGCATCCTTCTGCTGAGGAACAGCTGGTGGATGCCAACTGAGTGCCTTTGCGGTTACAGCACAGCTTCTTACCACTAGGCTACAAGACCTTCCTAATTTGAGCCTTAATCTTTCAATTTGCTCTGCATCTGAGAGCTGGACAATGACTACAAATGACAGAAGAACTGATGATGCCTTTGAACTGAAGTGTTGGAGAAGAGGACCGAATATCCCACGGACGGACGAAAGAACAAACAGATAGTCTTGGGAAAAGTGCATCCAGAGTACTCTTTTGAGGCAAAGATGATGAGGCCTTAGCCTCATATAGTTCAAGTATGTTGTAAGGAGGGGCCTTGGAGAGGGGCTGTCTTGCTTGAAAAGATGGAGGGTTGGTGAAAGACAGGAAATCCCTCAATCAGACAGGTTGACACAGTGACTGCAGCAACAGGCTCAAGTGTGTCAGTGATGATTGAGAACGGCCTAGGATAGAACAGGCTTCAGATCCATTGTTCATAGGGTTGCCGAGTTGTACCTCACAACAACAATGACAGGATACTATTCCCTTGACCACCACTGACTCCTAACCCATTTGGACATAATGAAAAGAGAATCAAGTGAGTGAGTTAACAATGTGTGCCTCCCACTGTTGGTTACTCTCCTGGGGAAGGTTAGTCCTCATTTCTAGGAGGTTTTTGTAAAGAGAAGAGGCTTGCATGGTACTTGTGGTTTACAGTCAACTGTCAACCCAAAGGTTGGACGTTCCAGCCCACCCAGGTCCTGTGAGGTGGGAAGAAAGGCCTGGTCAACTACTTGTGTAGATCAAAGTGAAGAAGTCCTATTCTGTAACGCTGGGGGTCACTATGAGCTGGGGGCTGACTCAGGGACAGTAACAATGACAGCCAGGCTTCCCACTGCAGGTAGACGTTGCCTTAAGACATTCTCCTAGAGCAGAATATGGCTCTGAGAAAGCACTGCTTCAAAAGGTATTCAATAATTTTTCCAGAAGTTACTTGGCCAAATACAAGTGAATCTTTATAATACACAGATAAAACAAAATTATTTACTCATTCAGTATCCATCAGTTTGGAAACAGAGACAGTCCCCAGAACATATGAGGAGCTAATGTTTGCTCGGTGGTGGCACCTGCCTCCAGCATCTTCTGGAGACACTGAGAAGCGGCTCCCAGTTCCAGAGCTAATGTTAAATTTTTTTTGTAGCATAATTCTTTATGTTTTAAGGAAAAATTAGTCTTGATAATTAATGTTGGTACAACATGGATCTTACATGATTTATGAAGAGTGCTCTGTCTCTATAATATCACTGGTATGAGAATCCTTGCCCACTGCCGCCCTTGCTGGTGGGAGCCAGGGACAGAGAAAGCGGGCGGTGGACAGGCATGGAGAATGGGGGCGTGGTGTCTGAGCCCCACGGCCTGGGCTGTCCAGCCTTGGGAACAGCATGTGTACCGGCCCTGGCTTGCTGGTACAGATAATGCAGCAACTCTGGGATGGCATTTCAGGGTAGGCTAAGCGTGGGGTCAGAGAAGCTGGAAGAAGCTTCTGTCCGAGACTGCTGACGAGATGTCCATGCCAGGGAGCGTCCACTTGCCCCAATTGCCATCACCCCCTCGTTCTGATAGCTTTGTAATTTTCCCTTCAAAAGGTAAAGACTCCCAGGACAGGCAGACTCTGAGCTATTATGGTTTTGTGTGAATTGAGATATTGGTGGTGGTGGCGGTGGCGAGTCCACTCCAACTCAAGTGTAACTCCAGGTCACACCAGTCTAGCTCATCATCCGGAGTTTTTGTAAAATAGCTCGAATCCAGCCCACCCAGCATCTCGTCACCTCTGCCTCTCTGCTGTGGTTAAGCCCAGTGCTGCAGTGATGCATCTTGAAGTTCTTCCTCATCTTCTCTTACCCTCCACCTTTGCCAGCATGATGTCTCCTTCCAAGGACTGACCCCTCTTGACAACATGCCCAAACTATGTGCGACTGAGTTTTACCATCATTGCCTCTAAGGAGTTCCCTGACTACACATACTCAAAGGTAGATTTGTTTGTTTGTTTGCATGTGTGTGTTAAGAGAGAGAGTCAACTGTCCATAGCAGAGGATTAGAAATGAGGGGTTGTGGAGAGAAAGAGTACAATGAAAGGGGCAAATTATTGGTAAGGATCAAGGGACTAGTATTTACTGAGCACCTACTATGTGCCGGGCACTTTGATTGACCTCTAAATTCTTGTAAGAACATTGAAAGATGGGTGTGATGACCCCTGAGTGCATAGATGATCTTTTTGACCACATCCTATGTATCTGAGAGCCTTGAATAATGAATAAGGATGATAGAAGAATTGATGCCTTTGAACTGTGGTCTTGGAGCAGAATACCGAATATCCCACGGACTGCCAAAATAACAAACAGATCTTCTTGGAGAAAATGCAGTTGGGATGCTCCTTAGAGGCAAAGATGATAAAGCTTCGCCTCACATACTTTGGGTGCGTTTTTAGGAGGGGATATTCCTTGTAGGGAGACATCATGCTTGGAAAGGTAGAAAGTCGATAAAAGAAAGGAAGACACTCAACCAGACAGATTGACACCATGACTGCTGCAACGGGCTTAATGTGTCAGAGTTGATAAAGATGGCACAAGATGGGTCAGGGTTCAGATCTGTTGTGCATAGGGTTGCTATGAACTGCCCTGGACTCAACAGCACCTAACAACAACAAAACATGTTGGTGAGAAGGGGGCAGTGGTGGTTCAGTGGTGGAGTTATCACTTCTCATGCTGAGCCCCACATGTGACTCCCCACCAGCACCCCTCACGTGCACTCTTCACCCGTGTGTCAGTGGAGACTCACATGCTTATATGATGCTGACGATATTTCACTGGAGCTTCCCTCCTAAGAAGGGCTAGGAAGAAAGACCTGGCAATCTATTTCCAAAAAGCAGCCCATGAAAATACTATGAATATTCACAGCCCAGTCCTTCAGGACTGTATAGATGGTACAGGAAAAGGCTATGTTCCTTCAGTACACACGGGGTCACTGTGGATCAGGAGCCAAGTGGATGGCAGCCATGAGCAGCATAGATGAGGAAGCTCTGCTCTAAGTCTTTTATCTCAGATCAGACACTTTGTGCACACCTACATTTTCTGCCTGTACAGTTTAATGGGACACTCCTATCCCACATTTTGTTCATGCTGCCTCTGGTGGAGGCCTGTGCAATTCCATGAATCTGAAGAAACAGGTTTCATCTCACTAATTTCAGGAGCAGAGACCCCTTAGGACATATGCATGCCACTAATTTTATAAAAATCCGTATTACCTTAAAAAAAGCATATTTTCATTTTATTCAGAATGGCTTTCAGTGCTGAGAACATGTAGTTTCAACAATTAAAAAAAAAAAAAACCAGAAAAGAACTCCACCTTGAGAAGTTTATTAAAGAGTTCTGAAATTTGTGGTCACATTGCCCAGAAGGGGCAGTGTTGGTCTCCAACCTACCTTTACCTGGCAAGGTGTTGTTGAGTCTCTCTTGAGGCAGGACTAAGGGAAGAGGGGGGTTGTTTAATGACTTCATGAAGGGTGCCCAGCAGTGGCACTGGGAGGCCTTGGGGTACTTCATGTCCTGCCCTCTGTCCCCACTTACATAGTTTCACACACGTTTAAGGACATGCTTGCTAAGCAAACAAACCTCAAAGCAAGACTTCTAGGCTTGTCTTCTAGCATAGGGCCAACGAGTAGCCCCTGCATGCAGGAACCGGAAGCCTCCTTTGATTAGGAACGGGAGCTCCGGTGGCAAGCTCCTAGCAAGTCGTGCCGGCAACACAAAGGCTGCATGTTGCTTCAGTGGTCTGGATCTTCTAACCGCTCCTTGGGGAAACAACAAGGCAGTCTCCTTGTGTTGCAATTTACAGCCTTAGAAGTTCCGCGGAACATGGGCTGGGTGTTGGGAGCAACTCCACGGAGTGAGTGAGTTAAGAATGTCTCCCTACAATGAAAAAAAAAAAAAGTATATATATTTCTATTATTTCTTTATTTATATATTTCTATTTATATATTTATTTCTATTTTTATATCTATTTATATTTATATTTATATTTATATTTATATTTATATTTATATTTATATTTATATTTATATTTATATTTATGTCTATATCTATATTTATATTTTTTAAGTGAACTGAGGGAGAGGGAACAATGAATGAATGGAACTCTAACTTCTCTGTACATGTTCATTAAAATCACAATTTAAAAAAAAAAAGTCTCCCTTTCCTTCTAGACCGAGCGCCCTCTGAGAGGAGGATTGTTACTGCTCCCATGGGCCCCATCTGTTAACTCTCGTGTGGTGCCCTGCCTGCAATCCGCTCAAAGGGCAGATGAGTGAGTGTGTGAACCCGAATCTGCACCTTCCAAACTTCTAGACAGAAAAAGCCACTTATTGTAGGATTCCAAGGCCCTCCCACATCTCACACGCCCAGAAGCAGCAGCCTCCTTGTTGCTCCCCGAAGCATCTAGAACATTCTGTACCCGCCTGAGCCTAGCAGAGCCTGTGGCATCCATAGGAGACCAGAGAACTTTCACAGAACAACAGGCGTAGCATCTTCAGTGTAGAAGACAAGATGCACAGGTATCAGAATGGGCATGGAAAACGGAACATAAAATATCATCCACCATGCGTGCAGAGGAGAGCTTCTTCACCGGGCTTCTGAGGTGGTGAGCCTTTAAAAGCACATCCCCAGGCCTTTCTTGCAAGTTGCCTCTGGTGGGTTTGAACTGCCAACCTTTCAGTTGGTAGTCAAGCACTTAACTGATGGAGCCACCCAGGGACTTTTATGTAGATGAAAGCCGCACTGCTTTTCTGCATAGAACTGTCTTCTAGACAGGAGTACAGTGGAGATATTTCTGAAGAGAGTGGAGGGACTCTGAGGAGGACTATAATTTACTGTTCCTCTGATTGTACACCACGTGGGACACATTGAAGCCATTAACTGGCCAGACGTTGGCAGGAGGAACCCACAAGGTGCCTTGGCACAGCGAGCTCAGAAGGAGGCAGGGCTGGGGTGGTCAGCTCCTAATTCTCTGAAATAAAACCACCAAGGCAGAAAAAAAAAATCCAGCATGTCCATTGCTGCCCGGAGCCCCCTCCTAGAGAGCAAAGTGCCCTTAAAAAAAGGCACAGATAAAAATCGCTCCCAGGTACTGCAGTGTCTTTCCTGGACTCCTCAGAGAAAGGCCCTATCACCTCCTGAGTTAGATCTGTAATTTTTTTTGAATGACATGTCTAATAATTAGACTGCAAAGATGTGCAGTTAATCCATTTAAAGGTGTAAAGAAGTCCATTTAATGAACATTATAGTCACATTAGACTTGGAAACATCCAACTCTTTTGTTGAATAAAAAGAAGTTCAATGAGATTAACTTCTCTTAGTTGGTTTTAAAGAATAATCAAACATGTCTTCCTCTGATAGTGTACCGGCCTCCGAGCTGGGTTCTGCATACCAATGTCGTCCCCTCCAGAAAGGAGGAAGAAGGCCGCGCTGGACCTCACACTTCTGCCACATAATTACAATTTAAAGAGGATCATTCCTACTTTCTATGCTCACTATCAAGTGATAAGAGGCTGAACCCCGTGAACTTGTAATTATGGAACAGAAATGTTCATCTCTGGGCTTGGCATTCTGCTGCTGCGGTCGATGTACGCTTACAATGATCAAGTTTACTTCTCTGATGCATCGATAGTTCTGCTGGGGAACTATTATTTGATCGCATCAGGTCTTGACCATGGATTGCTTCACGGATTCCGTTTTCAAACCTCGGGCTGTTTCATACTTCCTGAAAGAGCTGCCAAGGATGGCTGCGGGCCTGGCATGGGCTGTCTGCTCCCAGTGAGGGTGAATCAGGCTCCAGACGTCCCCACCAGGTCCTGGAAAGGTTTGAAAGAACCCAACTTAAAAGCAGAAATGTCTGAATTCATTCCAGGTTTGATGAAGAAGAGAGTGCCGGATCCAAGCTGCCAGGCTGGGCTGTGCCAGGCTGGGAGTTCTCGCTGTGTGCACAGCCTTTGCCCAAATCAGACTCGCTGATGGACGATTTGGCTGCGAACAGGAAGGTGGGCATTTCCACTCGACCAGCCACTCTATGAGGGAAAAGCACTTTACTGCAGCCTCAGGAACCCTGTGCAGGGTCTTGAGGATGGAGAACCAACTCAATGACATTGGGTTTGTTTCTGGTTTTAGAGCATTGGCATACCCTCTGAAAGGTTAGTGGTTCAAATCCACCAGCTGCTCCTTAAGAGAAAGATGAGGCATTCTTCTGTTCAGATCTGTAGTGGCGTCATCTAAAGGAGGGCCACCATAAGCCATCATTGATTTGATAACAAGCTGTGGGCTTTCTTTTAGGGCATTATTTAAAGAGTGCTGGTGGGGCAGTGGGTAAAAGTATTGGCAGCCAGTCCAAGCATTGCAAACCTCCTAGGACTGTACAGGAGAAAGATGGGGTGTGTACTGCCCTGGAGTCTCTGCCTGCTCTGTCCACGGGTCACCAAGAGTCAGAATTGACTCATAGCAGTGGGTTTGGGGTCAGGTTTAGGTATTGTTTTTAAAATTCCAAAGCAAACCAGTTGTCATGAAGGCCGTTCCCATGTGTTGCAACCCCACCTAATTCCCAGCAGAACAATGGATGTTCCTTAGGGCTTTTGAAGACCAAGACCTTTCAAGAGTAAGGGGCCTCTGATGAATTCAAACCGCCAGCCTTCCTTGCTTGTGCCCCGAGAGTCCTAGAGAGCATTCAACCTAATACAATTGTCTCTTCTATCTGTGGTCACCAAGCTTTTGCAACAACGCTGACAACATTTCCAACAAGTGACATTTACAACACACCACCTAGAATTCCACCAGGGAAAAGGCATCAGTTTTCTTTCCCTACGACAAACAAAAGAGTCTTGCACAGTAAAGAAATCAAGCCTAAGAAGGGCCAGTGTAATTGAGAATTAAGAGAGCGAGGGAGGGAGGGTCCTGTCTGCTATGTGCCTGAAGCCTCGTGGGTCCATGGAGATAGTGGCAGATGAGGTGGAGATTGCCTAAACCACACTGTTAGCCAGCACTGCGTTATATCTTCATGGAGTTTAGGGAAAGAGCTGATAAGATCAAGAGACAACGTAACTCTGGCTAATGTAGTGTGATCTGCCTTGTAGAGTGGATTTGAGCATTATATAAGACACCCTACCTTAAACCTTGTTATGCATCAGAGAGTTGGACAATGACTAGGGAGGATAGAAGGAGAATTGACGCCTTTGAGCTGTGGTGCTGGAGAAGAGTATTGAGGGTACCAGGGACTGCCAAGAAAACAAACAGATTCATCCTAGAGAGGGTTAAACCAGGCTTCTTGGAGGCAAGTATTCTGGGGCTTCATCTGACATACTTTGGACATGTTGTAAGGAGAGACAGGTCTTTAGAGAGGGACATCATGCTGGGTAGAGTAGAGGGAGAGCACAGGAGGGGAAGACCCTCTATGAGGTGACTGGGGTAATCGGGATGGGTGTGTCAGAGGCAATGAGATTGGCACAGGATAGAGCACGGTTTAGGCCTGTTGTACATAGGGTCACTATGAGTTGCAAACGACTCGACGGCACATAACAACAACAACAAAACCTTAAACCTAGCCATGGTATCTGTAGACGTGGACAAGAAAACTCATTCTAGTTTATCTAGTCTAAAGGAAGTTTGTTTAGGGATATGCCTTTCAGGGGGAAGGCAGAGTTCCGGTCAGCTGAGCTTGACTCCAGATTTAGCAAGAAGACTCAGCATGGAGCTCCAAATTTATACCCGTCCTCATCCTTTCTAGCTCTGGTTCACATAAGAGCATCAGAGAGAGACCTCCAGAAGGGCTCAAACTGGGAGCACTTAGAAGGGCACAGTCAGTGAGATCACTGCCTTTCAAAGTTCTCCAAGCCCGGCCTTTGCAAAAAGACCAGCAGGAAGAAAGCCTTGGGTCCTCAAATGCCCTCTGATGGGGGCAGAATCTTTAGCTTTACTTGTTCATTATCACTTGTTCTCCTGAGGCTCTTCTCATCCTAACTTCGCAGCACACAAGGCAGGCAATCCCCAGGCACACGAAGGGAGCAAGACGGCCAGGATATAAGGGCACTGCAGTGGTCAAAGCAAGGAAAAGGTTTTCAGAACAGAAGAGACATCTTCTTTTGATACCTGCCCCGGGGTGGGGGTGGGGGGGGGCAGAATGGAGTGTGTGTGTAGATCTAAGCAAGCAGTTCTCGGATATTTCTCCTAAGTAAATGTTACTAGCAGGTGCACTGATGGTACCCCACTGCTACCTGAATGGTCAGTTGTCTGACTCCACAGAAGAAGAATGTAGCAATCGGTTTATGTCAAGACGTAGAGACTCGGAAATCCCATGGGACAATTCTACCTGCTGGGATAAAAATATCAACTCTCCAGCCACAAGTAAAGATGGGTAATATCACCAAAGTTTGAAACTAGTTGACAATGCATTTTAATCAACCTGAAATTTAAAATCGTACTCCAGCAAACAGTATCTACAAGATCCTTACTTTAAATAAGAAGACAATGCAGTATAGTCAATAGTGTCTATTCATATGTAGAAAACGTGTCAAATGGTTTTTATCTCTGAAACTCCTAAACTTCATGTCCTTCCTTCCTCTCTCAAAGGATCATTTGAATGTGAATGCGTTTCCAGGAGAGGTTATTAGATTTTGGGTTGATTGTACAAGTAATGACAATGCTTGGTTAGATTAGAAACTGTGCTGATGTTCTTAGATGGTTTCGTGAGGGTCTTTTTTTTTAAGTCTGATAACAATTAAATGCAGAGCCGAGCACAAATAGTTTGTCGATCAGCTGCCTCAGACTTGCCCAAAGATAATGATCATTGCTTCTAAATACATGTTTGAGGTTGGCTCGAATACCTTTTTTCTTGTCCCAAAGAGAAGACTTCTTACCATGAAAGGAAGGCAGTCGTGCCTGGAAAATCACTATCATGGTCTGGAGTGGGTTAATCGCTTTATCCTCATCCCTGAGCGCATCTACCCACCTCCTAATTCTTCACCTAATTAGAGGGAAGTGTAAAGCTGTCCTGGTCAGGGAGGTAGGGATTAGGGTTAAGAAAACACTTGTATTGGGAGCCCCCTACCTCCCCTGGCCAGTGTAAAAGAGTCTCAAAGAATCTCCCAGCCTTGCTAATCCACGACCCTCAGCGGGAGGAAGTGTTAACAATTTAGTTTAAAACTCCCACTCTCAGACAAATGCATCAAAAAACGGCTTTTCTCCTTTGATTTGTAGGTATTAGTTGTTTTTCCAGCCCCCATTAAGGACTCTTCATCCTGTATGGCCAGGGCGTTAAGCTCCAGCACGTTAAAGTTGTTCCCAGCCCCGTGTTATTCAAAGGCAATTTACACTAATTATTCGGGTCCACTGGCAGTTACCCATATTAACAGAATGAACCATCTCAGCAGGCTGGAGCACTTTTGAAATGTTAATTTATTATTAAGGTGTAAAGATGTCCTTAACTTAAAATAAAGTTTAAAGAAAATTTAACAGCAATTGTCAAGGATGGGCCTGAGACATTCGGTTCCCCTTTCATGGTGGTGTAACTCCTCCGTAATTACTTGTCTTTTGTAACATAGCGCCTTCTGCCATCTTCGCTGTTATGATGAATACAAGGATTTTGCCTCGTTCGCTGAATCCTTCTTCTCCGTTTACCAAGAATTCCCTGGCCTACCTCCGATCAGCAGCAGAGACATGGTTTTGTGCTCAAACACCTGCCCATCAGTGAAGGTTACTGACATTTTAGAAATCCCCCCTTTTTAAATTTTATTTATTTTATGCCAAAACAGGGTCTCTGGTCTAGAAGCAGCAGCAGAGGCGGCTCAGCAATTCCTCCAGCAGCATCGAGAAGTCTGTCTACATGGTATTCAAGCTCCTTGTCTGTTTGGCCAGGAGACCCTCAGCATAGAAGTGTCATTACACAATCAGAGATCTGATTCACCCTCAGCTCAGCCTCTATTCTGAGTCAGTGGGGGAGAAAGGGCTGTAAATGGGTTGTGGGGAGTTGGTGCCTCTTCTCCCCAAGAGATAACTGATATTAGACTCTGCCCTATTGGAAGAAAGTCAACTGCTCTGAAGGCCCAGGGGCTCCTGCCATTACAGGAAGTGCCAACAGTGACCCCTTCTGGGGACCCAAAGGAGTCACAGGGTCCAAACTGCAGCGGGTTGCGGGTGAAAACTCCATCCTTTTCATCCACTCATTCTGTGATTCTGTTTACAAGCATGTAAGGGCCTGGGGACGATGTGAATACAAACACGCAATAAGCCATCTCTGTCCCCAAGTTGCCAAGAAGATGACCTGGGGTGACAAACTTGGGAAGCAGGAATAAAGACCTGGAAGTGTGACATCCCAGGACAGTGGGCTCCACACTGCCAACCAAGAAAGGGAACCCGCCTCTGTGCAAGAAAACAGTTTCACCAAGAGAATCCTCACTTGAAAAGATAGCAGACACATGGGCCCTTCAGCAAACAGCAGCTGGCTTCATTCAGGAATGTGTGAGTCAGGAAATGAATGAAGGAACAGGAGATGAAAATGTTCTTCATGAATCTACACACACACATGCTTTGCTACCCAAGTAATTCTAGGGTGATTAAGAACGCTTACGGGATCCCCAACAAAATACATGAAGGATCAGTTACTGCTAGAAGCCAACAGATTGCCATTTTTTATGCAAATAACGATGTTCATGAATGACAAGATCCTGTCAACTTTAGTTTCTCACGAGCACTTCTTGTGTTATGCAAAAGTACAATAGATCATCTCTTTCTTCAGAAGTTTGCCTCTAGATCTATGAAAGTAGTATATGTCTTTGGATTCTTAGAAAGGGTGGAACAGTGTTCATACTGTCCCATCCATCCATTGATCCACCCATCATTCATCTGTCCACCCATCCACCCGTCTATGCAGCCAGCAAACACTTACTACCAAGAAAAGCCTACAGTGCACTAAGCCTTCACACAAAGGATTTCAAGACTTCATTTGAATGGACACATTTAGACTTAAAATATTTCTTTCCAGATAGTAGTTGGAGAAAGAGCATCTAAGATGATTTTACAAATTGGCTGGTCTTCAGAGCCAAGTATATTAAGGATTGATTGCTTTGGGTTTGGTTTTTTCATTTGGTTTTGTTTTTCTCACATGAAGTGCTCAAGGAAACTTTAATTCCATTAAAATTCTAGTTTACTTACAAAGTTCATATACATTGTTTTTCACACTGAATCTTTCCCATTTCCTTTACCCACTCCTCCCATCACCCATCAAATTTGTGACCCTATGAAATTTTTCCTATAACAAATTGTTATATTGGTTTCTACTTTGGGACTATCGGAAAGCCTTACTAATACAGATATTATAATAATCCAGATTTTTCTTAGAGACGCTTTTTATTTCATAGGCAGTAGAAGTAAATACTGTCTAACTAAGGAGATAAACGGGTTGTGAGCACAATGTTGAAAACACTAAGAGCACAAGTTGTGCCCAGTACCTTCATAGCATACCTTTGCTTGTGAATAATGGATAAAAAAAATCACACACAAAAAAATCACAACCAATCGGCTTACTCGGCTCTCTTAATGACTTCTAGAATCCCAGTGCAGCTTTAATTACAGAACGTCCATGGAAGTAAAAGAATAGTACATTCCCATAAAAAAAAAATTCCTATGGTTCAAAGTATTCCCTCGTTAATCTGCCTGCCCTTCACCACCACCACTGTTTAGTTTGAATTAATGAGGATAGATTCCCTCACGCAAGCCAAGAATTTTCTTCATTCTGATGAGACAATCCAGTCATGGGGAGCCACTCTATCGAATCATTTCCATGGCAGATGCTAGAAGCTGGGAGTTCTGAAGGTGATGGTTATCCTGGCTCCAGGATTCTGATCTGATGAGGGCGAAATGAAGTTAGAACTGAGACTTTAAAAAAAAACCAAACCAACATTTAAAAAGCATAAACCAAGAAGAGACAAAAAAAAGAAGCATAAACCAACCGCACCCACCCTTCCCCGTACTGAACAATGTGTGGTGAAAGTAAAACCCTGAAAGGTCTTTAAAAAAACCTTTCATTGTCTTTGGACTGACACAAAAAAGAAAAGCTTTGTGCATCCAAGTATCAAAATGCATGTACATGAACTGTAATGAATTTGTTTCAACAGATCATGCTTATAATGTGCCTTCTATATTGCAATGCATGTATGTGGACCTTTGTGGAGACGTCAATAGATAAAACACATAGATTTTTCTATCAAGCCGTACAAAATGGGTTTGCTCCTGTTGGAAGAGTCTTGAAAGTTCATCCATATAGGAAAGTAGAGGCGCAGGGGCCAGACCAGCTCCTCCTCCCACCACTAAGAAGCCTGGAAGCGAGTCCCTGAGCTCTGCTGGTCTCCCGTTAACCTCAGGGGAAAATAAAGGTGTGACTGGTTTAGTATCTAAGGATGCTATCAGTGCTAAAATGGTCTGACTCCATGTAGAAAGTATTTGCTACATCTATCAGAGGAAAGCTGTGTGTGAAAGCTGGGTTTCCAAAAATAGACATACAAAAGATCTTTCTCCCATTTGGTTTGAAAAGAGGGAAGCATGGTTTTGTTTAAGGCACATAAACACACGCCCAGGCCTCCTCTCGCGGGTACATTTTGTAAGGCCCAGCAGTGTTTCCCCAGTTGAATGAAATGTGGCCTTGCAGGCATTCAGCTCGGAGGGCGTGTGCACATTCTACTCAGAGCTGGTGGCTCCGGCTAGCCCTTAATTCTAATTAATACAAGTCCAGCTGACTCCGTGGGTGCAGGAAGAAAGACTAGAAATGAAGAAAGAAAATGAGACGTTAGCACGCACGCCTATCACATTGTGAGTACCTACTCATCTGCATAATATTAATGATCCCCAAAATGCAAACAGATGTTTCTCTCATTAACTTGTATATGCAAATACTACTGGTAGGAGTGGTGATGTCTCAGGGTTGAGAGATCATTGAGGGTAATTAAAGGTTAATCCAGCTTTCGGTTCACAGACTCCACGACCACTGTGGTTGCACAGAAAAATCGTCACTTAACCTCCAATTCATTACCAATGGCACAAGGATTTTCTGCTAAAATAACATAAACATGTATTTGCTAATCATCACCCCCACCCCGCCAGCAATGGTGATTGCCAGCGACCACTGCTTGAGAGTTGAGCAAGGCTGGTGCGTGGAGGATTTAAAGAGGAAAATAACACTCCCTCAAAACGTGGTTAGAACTAATGTGGAGTCATAACCTCTCATTTTTAAAAGGAACACACACACACACACACACACAAGCGCTGGAGTGCTTGCCTCACTACTTCATGAATATAATGAAAAGCTTTTCTTTACATATGAACCCAGAGCAGCCCGGTCGGTTCACACTCGGAGTAATCCTCCATCAAGTTTCTGAGGCTGTAAATCTTTATGGAAAGAACAGCTTTCTCTCAGGGAACAGCTTGAACCTCTGACCTTGTAGTTAGCAAAGCAGCAAGCTACGCATGACACCATCAGGGCTTCACTTTAGATCCTGCATATGAAAGCTTGAAGTCCTTAACAACTTGGCTAAAATGGCAATAGTGCACTGTCTTTCCTGACTTCAGCCAAAACGGCAAACAGCCTGAAACCTTTCTTGATGGAAAATTTAACCCACCAACTGGGGTACAGACAATTCCCAAGTTAGGAACTTCTGACTTAAAGACAATCCTTAGTGGCCCTTCAGTGTAGTCAAGTTTGTCCTCACTTTGGAAAGATTAAACAAAGCCCTAGTGGAAGCCAGGGGGCTCTGGAGGCGTGGTCCACTGGAAGTTATGCTACGAGTCCAAAAGCCGCATATCCGGTGGTTCAAATCTACCAGGAGAAAATGCTCCTCAAGGGAAAGACAGGCAGTCTCCTGCCTTTGGGATTTACAGCCTCAGAGAACAGATAGAGGTTTGCTATGAATGAGAACCAGGTAGATGGTAGTGACCTTGAACTTCTTGAGTGGAAGCCAATCCTTCCCTTGCTGTACACACAAGGCCAGACACATCAAAACCACTGCTATGGAGTTATTTCCAACTCATAACCAGCCTCCACTGGGTATGAAAGGCTGCAAATCTTCATGACAGAAGACTATCTATTTTCTCCTCCAAGGAGTGCAGACTAGATTTGAACCACCAACCTCGTGGTCAGCAGTACAACACATAACCCTCTATGCCACCAGAACTCCTTTCTTGCAAGACTAGATAAGCACTTGTTATTACTTTCCTAAACATTCTTTAAAACACACAGTGAGGAATGGATCATGATTGTAATTTGGGAGCTAGAAATGCAAAGCTGGGCTAAACCATGTATTTGCAGCAAGATCTGAAGGAGAAAAGAGGGTTCCTTAGTCTGTGGAATAATGTAAGAGGATTTATCTTCTGATCAGAATATACATTGTGTTTCACATATTCCTTCATTCGCATTGCGTTTCATACGATCATTCCCATACATTGTGTTTCATAAAATGAATTCCCATTGACCTATATCCACTATCACTCCGTATTTTCAGGTCCCCACTGGATTTTGAAAATGGGTTTATTATTCAAATAAGTTTGAATAAATATATTCAAAACACAATGTATGTGTCAGAGAGCTAACCATCACTTTAGTTGGGATCAGGAATCTGAAAGGGTAATCTCTTTACCCCCTTTTTTTCTTTTGTCCTCGATGCTACAAGAAGCAACAACAATTCATTCAGTGGACAGACCCACACCAATCCCGGGAGCAGAATACCTGGAGTCCCCTGGTTCTTACAGATGGAGAGTGAGCTTTCTGCTCAGGAGAAGCTGAAGACGTCAGTCAAAATCAATCCAGAAAAAAAAAATCATCAATCCAGAGGCTTCCTGGGCAGACATGGCTCAAACGTTTGGTTTAATCATTAGTTTTTGAGGATGTTAGATTAAACTCAAACTTCATTTTAGATTTCTTGTCTCTAGAAAACCAGTTTTTCTTTCCAAGTTTCTAAACAATCCTACATCATGTCTAAAGCAAATCTTGAAAATAAAACTGAAGGTCTTTTTGGACCCCTATTGTATCATAGAAAACAGTGCAGAGTTTAGATTTTTAAAAAATGGCTTGTTGGTGGTAGTAGAGTAAGAAGAGTTTATTTCTCTATACCCTAAGGAAGATAGAACCAAAACACAAATGGAGATTTGTATGCCTATGTTCATAGCATCATTATTCACACTTGCAAGAATATGGAAACAGCCCAGATGTCCATCAATAAATGAATGGATTGAGAAATTGGGGTACCTGATAGAATACTATGCAGCACTCAAGAACAACAATTTTGACAAACACAACCTGGGAGAGTCTAGAGAGCTTTATGCTGAGTGAACTAACTCAGGCTCATAAGGACAAATACTGAAACACAGTTGTAAATCTAGAAGGATAACTAGTAAAATGTGTATCTAGTTAAAGTCCAAAGGAAGAAGGAAAGAGGGACAGGGGTTGGGAGGATTGGATAGTTGGGTACAGAGTCTGGTGAGCAGATGGAGGGGGTGATGGAATTAGGAAAAATCCAGTGGGGACCTGAAAATACGGAGTGATAGTGGATATAGGTCAATGGGAATTCATTTTATGAAACACAATGTATGGGAATGATCGTATGAAACGCAATGCGAATGAAGGAATATGTGAAACACAATGTATATACATTTTTTTATGCAAAGCAATATAAACATTTTAAAAAGAAAAAAGTTTAAGAAATCAAGCTATGCTTAACTTGTCCAATGCAAATTTTTAATTTTTTTTTTTTTAGCCAAATGGAAACACACACAGTTGTGGCATTAATTCTGACTTATGGCAGTCGTGTCCTGAGCTTCCAAGAGCCGACCTTAATGAGAGGAGACTCCTCTCTCCTATTTTACTCCTTCACAGTGTCTGACAGATTCGAACCAGCAGCCTTTTAGTTAGCAGCCCAGCACATACAGCACTATGCCACCAAGACTTCTTAGGATTTGAACACTATTCGCTTAATTAAAAAATAAATAAATAAACTACATTAATTGCCGTTACTCTGACTCTCCACTGGGTTTCCAAGATTCTAAGGTGCGTGGAAGATGACAGAGCTGCTGGTGGGTTTGAACCACCAGAGACGTGTGGGCTTTGCATGAACAGCACACCTCCCAATGAGCTGCACCACCAGAGTTCTCTCAATAACACACCCAAACCGGAAAGGGTCCCACACAGTTCCAAAACAGTGGGTGAGGCCATGTCTCTTACCGTGCAATCACTCT
>NW_006399756.1:12489337-12508637 GCF_000299155.1 Elephantulus edwardii | reverse complement strand
AGAGAGAGAGTGAGAGTGTCTATACGTGTATGGTGTCAATTTTACTTCTCCCCTGCTCTCCACTACTTCATTATAGGTTTTTTTCCCTTCTCATATTTGCTTTGCCATTTTTGCCAATCTACTCTTTGATCTGCAAAGACCAAATATTGAAAATAAGATGACCTATTAGCTTGTCTGTCCCTATGTTAGGGACAGAAGGGACCTGGCTAGTTCTCCTCCCACTACCCCTTCTCAGGATGAGAGGAAGGGGTAAGATGCTTCCCAGGTTTACGCTAAATGTGACAGGAGGAAGAGCTGGTGTGGCCTGTGTTCTTAGTGCGTGTGGCACACACACTCCCCGGACACACTACAGGGCTGGTCTCTTGCTCTTTCCCCACTAATTGTGGGTAACGTTGGGGGCTCTCCAGTCCTCCTCTCAGGAGGCCCTTTTGAAATAACCTGGCCCCACACTTCTCTATTTGCTGAGTAATTGAGAGGTAATGATGATTATTACATATTAAGAAACAGTCTAATTCCCTGAGCTCCACACAGCCCCTGTTAGTGACATGTCTAGAGTCCTGTACAGGTTGAGGCTGAGTTTGAGGAGCCAGCCTTTGGTGAGAAAAATTCAGACAGGGCTGCCCAATTCATTCTACGAAATGTAGCAGGAACCCTCCCTCCCCAGGCAGAGTGGAGGTCCTTGCCCCTGAGGGATTCCTGGGTCTTCTCCCCAGTTTCCTAAACCACAGGGACAGTAGGAGGTTGGCGATGGCATATTGTGTTGTTATGTGCCATTGAGTCACCTGTGACTCATAACGACCCTATGTACAACTCTGAATACTGCCCTGTCCTGAGCCAGTCCCACTGACTCCAACACACTTACCCGCATTGCCCCAGTTTATAATTGACACAGTTACCATGTCAATCCATCTCATCCAGAGGCTTCCTCTCCTACACTGTCCCTCCAATATTCCAAGCATGAGAACCTTCTCCAAGGACTGGTCCCTCCTGTCCACATGTCCAAAGTATGGGTAATGGGGCTTCAAAACCCTTTCTTCCAAGGTGAAACTTGGTTTCATCCCCTCCAAGACAGACCTGTTTCTTCTCTTGTATGTTCAATACTCTTCTTCTCCAACACCACAATTCAAAGGCATCAATTCTTCTGTCATCCTTAGTTATTGTTCAGCTCTCTGATGCATAGCAAGTAATTAAGAAGACCATGGACTGGATCAGGTGCACCTTAGTCTCTAGATGTACACTGTTGGTCTTCAATACTCTTTAGAGGTCCCTGACAGCAGACTTTCTCAGGGCAATTCATCTTTTGATTTCCTGATGGCAGATACTGAGTGTTGATTGTGGAGACGAGCAAGCAGAAATTCTTACCAACCTCAGTTTCTTCTCCATCTATCATGGTGCTGCCAATTGACCTAGTGGTGAGAATGTTTGTATTCTCAATGCTGAGCTTTGATCCATATTGAAGACTACAAAGTCCTTGACTTTCTGCAGCAAATACTTCAGGTCCTCTTCAGTTTCAGCAAGTAAGGTTGTGTCATCTGTGTAATGCTGATTGTTGATGAGTCTCCCTCCAATTCCTTCTAATAAAGCCCAGCCTCCAAATGATCTGTTCTGCATGTAGATTGAAAAGGTATGGAGAAATACCTTGATGTACTCCTTTCCTGATTTTGAACTATGCAGTGTTTCCTTGCTCTGTTCTAAGGACTGCTTCCTGGTCCATGTATAGGTTTTGCCTGTGCACAACTAAGTGTTCTGGGATTCCCGTTCTCCCCAAGGTTAATCACAATTTGTTGTGACCCACAGCCAAACACCTCAGCATAGTCAATGAAACACAGACAGACATTCTTCTGGTACTCTTTGCTTTTGGCCACGATCTATCTGATATTGGTGATGACGCCTCTACTAGCATGGCCTCTTCTAAACCCAGCTTGTATTTCTGGTAGTTCTTTGACCTGAAAGCTCCCTCTGATCCACCCTCTGAGCACCTCGGGCCAGCGGTGGCTCTGACTTAGTGGGATGTGACGAGGCCAGGACTTCGGGAGCTCTGTGCGTGGAATCCATGAGGACAAGCCATGCTGCTGGGTCAGCCAGGGCGAGGAGGTCAACAGGGGCACCTCAGACAAAGCACCCATGAGACAGTGTGAGGAGTGGTTGCTGGGACTTCAAGGAAGCCACATTACTTCTCTGAGCATCAGCAGCCTCTCCTTTGAGATGGGAAAGTCAGAGTGCTAGCCTCATGAGACAGCTGAGATGTTTCGATATCATAAAAGCAGATAAAGGGTGAAGTGGCCAATAACAAAACAAAACAAAGAAACAAACCCACGGTGTTACCATTAGTCTCAATTTATAGGACTCCACTGGCTGGTCTTTGGAAAGGGGCCTCATGCTTGGTAAGGCGGTGGGCCAATGAGAGATGCAGACCCACAAGGAGGTAGATCGACCCAGTGACAGTCACGATGAGCTCACCTGTATCAGAGATGTTGAGGACAGCACAGGACAGGGCAAGGTTCAGATCTGTTATTTATAGGGTCACTAAGAGTCATGGTCTAATTGGCAGCACTTAACAACAACAACAACGTAGGACAGACTAGAACTGTCCCGTCGAGTTTCCAAGGCTGTAAACCTTTATGGGAGTGAACTGGCTAATCAGTCTCCCACCAAATGACCTGTAGGTTCAAACCACCAACCTTTCAGTTGCTATCCCTTTGCTATGCCTCCGATGACACAGGACTTGTCACTTGTCACCAAGTTAAAGGACCAGACGCACTGCCATCAAGTGGACTCCAACAGAGAGGACTCTGAAGGTCAGAACATCCTGCTCCCCAGGCTCTCAGGGCTGAATCCATCCTGGGAGCTGACCGTGACGTCTTCCTCCAGGAGAGTGACTCCTGGGTTCGAACTGCTGATCTCTTGGTTGGCAGTCAGATGCTCATAACCTCTACAACACTAGAGCCCCTTCATCTGACACCTTCCTCACTAACTCACCGCCCTCACGTTGGTTCTGACATATCGTGACTCTCCACTGGGCCTCCAAGGCCGTAAGTTGCAATTGGAGGAGACTGCTCCTCCTACAGAAACCACTGAGGGATTCAAGCCGCCAGAGATATGTAGCTTTGAGGTTAGAAGCACAATGCACTACTGAGGGTCTGCCCACCAAAGCTCCTCAATATCAGGTAAATGAAAATGCTAGTGATCATTAAGATAACATCAGCCCGAAATGGGTCCTGGACTGCTAGCATTTGGAGGCTGTCTCCACAGACTCCTAAATTAGCTGCTGTTTTTACCCAGAGAAATCAGGGATGCTCCTTGTGAGAAGTTTAGGGGTGTGGTCTCCAATTATCTCCTTTAACAGCTGACAAGTAGCTTATAACAGCATTAACCTTCTTTGTCTTGAGTCAAAGAAAGATACTGGCCTCTGCAGGTCAGTCCACTTCTTCAGTGTGACCACTGGGCATCCATCATCGTCTGTTTAGGAGTTTACAGCAGGAACTCGTTGCTGTTGACCGTTGTGACTGAGTTGGCTCCGGTGCGCGGTAAGATTAAGTAGACAGAGCAAATGTTGCCCCGTCGTGCACCATCTTAACGATCTCTGTGTGTCCGAGTCCATTTCTGCTACTATTGCAAACTGCCTTCCAAACTAAAAAGTCACCTTCCAGCACTAGCTTGGTCAAAGTGGGGTTGAGATCCATAGGGTTTTCATTGACTGAGTCTTGAAAGTAACCCAAGCTTACTTTAGTCTAGAAGATCCATCATGGGTGACCCCGCTGGTATTTAAAATATTGACACCATAAGTTTTCAGCATCCAAGCAACACAAATCAAAGCACCTTATGATAAACTGACAGATGGTGGAGAAATTCAATACATGCTATATATACGCACATAATCAGGGTGAAATTCCCTCTCACATACTTCGGGCATGATGTCAGGAGCTGCCAGTCCTAGGGAAAGGACAGCATGCTGGGAAAAGTAGAGAGTCAGTGAAAGAGAGAGACACCTTCAAAAGACTGACTGGCACGAGGACTGTCACCACAGGCTTGAGCACTGCAGAGACCAGGAGGGTGGTGCGGCCTATGGCAAGGTTTTGATTTGTTACTCGTCGGGTTGCCAAGAGTTGGAGCCCTTAACAACAACAACAACAACAAACTGACTGAGTCCCATCAAGAAAAAAGAGGCTCTGTGGGGTTGTCATAAATGCACATAAAGTGCTAAGTGGTCAACAACAAAACAAACCAACCCATAGCTTCCACTTTAGTTAGAAAATTACATCAGTTTCCCATCAGTTGTGAAAGGGACACAGCAGCTCTGGGACCCTAAGACCCGTGGCTGAATGTCTCACCAGCTCCAAGTTGGCACATCCCTTCACTTAAATTACAAATGTTTCATTACACAAATAAGCAAAAAGACAAGCAAACCCACCGCTGTCATCAGGACCTTCTAGAACAGTGTAGAATTGCCTCATAGGGTTTCCAAGTCCGTCTGCTGGGCTTGAGTGTGTCAGAGATGATGAGGACGGCAGGAGATAGGAGAGTGTTCAGATCTGTCCCTCACAGGGACGCTATGAGTCAACTAAACGGCACTTAAAGAACAACAACATTCTTGGCAGACGCCAACTGCCTCCTGACACCCTCAGGATGCACAACTATAAGATGGTGATGTCAGCTTGGCAGCAGAAGCCAGGAAATAAAAAAACGTATTGCGATGGGAAAGTCTGCTGTTAGGGACCTCTCTAAAGTACTCAAGAGCAACAGTGTCTCTCTGGAGACTAAGGTGCGCCTGATACAGGCCATGGTCTTTGCGATCACTTGTTATGCATCAGAGAGTTGGACAATGACTAGGGAGGATAGAAGGAGAATTGACGCCTTTGAGCTGTGGTGCCGGAGAAGAGTATTGAATGTACCATGGACTGCCAAGAAAACAAACAGATTCATCCTGGAGAGGGTTAAACCAGGTTACTCCTTGGAGGCAAGGATTGTGGGACTTCATCTGACATATTTTGGACATGTTGTAAGGAGGGACAGGTCCTTGGAGAGGGACATCATGCTTGGTAGGGTGGAGGGACAGCAAGGAGGGGAAGGTCCTCTATGAGGTGGATTGATCCAGTGACTGGGGTAATCGGGATGGGTGTGTCAGAGGCAATGCGATTGGCACAGGACAGAGCAGGGTTTAGGGCTGTTGTACATAGGGTCGCTATGAGTCGCAAACGACTCAACGGCACATAACAACAACAACAATAACAACTCCCTGGCAAAGGACTGACGTAACAGATTGAGTAATAATTAGAGCCAACCCTCAGTATCAGGTGTCAGCAGCATCAGACGTCGTGGGGTTTGTAGAGTTCAGCATTCACACGGTTTCATCCTGTGTCCAGCATGAGTAGCAGTGACACTGTGCAGATGTCCAACCACCAATACCATCATTCTTAACCCTAATGGTTTGGTAATTTAACTCATTAGGGGCTCTTAGCACTTAAAAGAATATTTAAAAACACAAACGAACAATTAGTCTGTGGAGACTAAAGAACAAATGCAAGCATCATGTATCGCTGATCTGGGCTCAACAAACAACATTTTGATGCGTTAATAGCCCCTACAGAAGGCAGTAATTTTCAGTTCAGTAAAGCAAGCCATCCATCCAAACGCAGACCCATCAGAAAGACGTAATCTGCCTTTTGCTGCGAGTCAGCCAGGAATAAACATGCATCTCATTTTTACATGAATAATACAAACAAGCTCACACTTGAATATAGATCTGTGTACCTATATATTATATGTACAACTTCTAGGAAAGGAATTCTCATGGAGTAGGAGGTTAAGTGCTGGGCTGTTAACCAAAAGATCAGCAGTTCGAGTCCACCTGCTGCTCCAAGGGAGATGGAGGAGGCAACCTTATCCCATTAAGATCTGCAGACTTGCGGGGTAATGGAGGGCATAGTTCAATGGTAATTAATTTTACAAAGCACAATGAATGGAAATGATTGTATGAAATACAACATAAATGAAGGAATATATGAAGGGAAAAACTCTTAGAAATAAAAAATTTTCAAAAAGTATTCACAGTACTGGAAGCCTGATCAACTCTGGTGATGAGTCAGCAGTGGGTTGGGTTTGATATCTGTGTAAACAAGTCCTAGTGGTGCAACAGGTAATGCATTCAGCTGCTAACCAAAAGGTCAGCTGTTCAAATCTACCAGCAGCTGTTGGCTTTTGTAAAGAATACAGTCTTAGGGGAATTCTGGTGGCCTAGAGGCAAGAAGCTGCACTGCAATCCCAGAGGTACATGGTTTGAATCCACTAGATGGTCTGCTGGAGGAGGGACAATCTCCTCCTCTACCAGTCAGATCTGATTTGACAGCACACACACATAAAACAATCAAATTTTTAAAAAATTTTTAAAAGAAAGGATAGTCTTGAAAACCCTATGAGACAGTTCTGCACTGTCCTGTAAGGTGCTGATGACAGAAGGGTTTGGTTTGTCTCCATGGTTAGTTGTATACATGATGTCTGTAATATAAAATGTCCTCTCCAGATGAAAGTTTTAAAAGCACTAAACCAGGGCTTAGAGTGTCCAGCTTGTGACACTCACCAACTGTCAACTTGGACAATGTCCACAGAATCATGTTGCAACCACCACAGCTGCTTGGACCTTCTGACCCAGAAGTGTCTTATCTGGAAAATGGTGGCAGCATTACCTGTTTGCCTGTTAAACAATACAGTGAGGAACATGAAATAATGGGCAGAATTGAAGTGTACTATTGAGTTGTTGGTGGCTTTTTGTTTTGATGAATTAGACTTTAATTAAGTGATTACGGGAATTAGCCCTGCCTCTGGAAATGTCAAAGGGACACTAAAGGAGGATAGAGAACTGGGTAGTGCTAGTGACATAGTCTATAGTGTGCTGTCCTGTGCTGTGCTGTGCCGTGCCGTGCCTTGCTGTGCTATCCTGTCCTGTCCTTTCCTGTCCTGTGCTGTCCTGTCCTGTTCTGTGTTGCACTGCACTACCAGCCAGCCAAATGACTTGAGTGGCTTGAAACTATGAGCAGTTCTTGGGGGAAAAGATAAGACAGTCTCCTCTGGATAAACCTTACAGCCTCAGAAATGTACTAAAGGAAGATGGCAGCAATTATGGCAATGACTGAGAAGAATGGAAATTGTAGAACACTTAATTGTACTCATGGGGAACCTAGACCTAGAACAAGTAGCCATTTTCTGAATGGATTGAGAAACTATGGTATATTTACACAATGGAATACTATGTAGCATATAGGAGCAATGATTTTGAAAATTACTACCTAACTTGGGAGGGTCTGGAGAGCATTATGCTGAGTGAACTAACTCAATCCCATAAGGACAAATACTGTATAAGACCATTATTATGGAAATAGAAAGACAGCTAGTAGAACATGTATAAGGATCCAAGGAGGGGTGAGGTAAGAGCTGAGGGTGAGGATGGGCAGGGGGGTCATCATAGTGTCTCACAATTGGATGGGTAGAGGGAGGGGTAGGTAGAGGAAATGGGAAAGATCCAGTGTGAAAAACAATGTATACAAACTTTGTTAGTAAACCAGCATAAAATAAAAATTTTATTAAAAAGAAAAGAAGCACCCATTGTTTGAACAGAACAAGGGAACACAGCATGGTTTAAAATGAAAAAAGGTGTGTCAGGGCTGGAACCTTTCTCCATACCTGTTCAATCTGTATGCAGAGAAAGTCATTCAAGGGCTGGACTATATGAGGAAGAATGTGCCATCAGGATCAGAGGAAGATTCATCAATACCCTGTGCTATGCAGATGACACAACCTTGCTCGCTGAAAGAGAGCTTGACACACCTGATGCCAAAGATCTAAGTCTTCAATATGGATTAGAGCGCAACGTCAAGAAAGCAAAAATCCTCACCACTCTGCCAACAGGCAATATCACTGAAGATGGAAAAAAGACTGAAGCTGTTAGTGGATGACAAACCTTGCCTGGACCCAGAATCAACACCTTTGGTAGAAGCAGTTAAGAAATCAAAAGATGTGTTGCATTGGGGAAATCTACTGTCAGAGACCTTGCCAAAGTGCTAAAGAGCAATGATGTCAGTTTAAAGACTAAGATGCATCCAACCCAACGCATGGTCTTTTCAATTGCTTGCTATCCATCTGTGTTGCTAGTTACTTGGAACCTACTCATAAAGCTGATCCTTTAGTGGGTTTTCAGAGGCTGTGAATCACGTGGGAGAATGCCCATCTTTCTCCTGTGGAGCAGCTGGTGGATTCAAACTGCCTGCCTTTGGGTTGGCGACACAACTCCTTACCCACCAGATATGGAATATTCTATGAAGTGAGCTTTGATTTGCAAGAGAAGCCTACCCATGTTTTGGTCATGCTTACAATGACACTTGAAGCATTTCATTCCTCCTCCTTTCCATGAAATCTACAGGAAGTTGAGGAAACTGATGGGAAGAGGTGGGGACCTGAGTCTGAGTAAGGACTTGGGTATAAGTCTTATCTCCAGTACTTCCTCCCTGTGTGACCCAAGTCGGTCACTTGATTGCTCTGAGATTCAATTTCTTCACCTGTAAAATGGGGCAATAAATAACCTCCCAGAATTGTTTTAAGATTCAAAGGAAAGAAAGAATATCCAAGGTCTGACTTTAAACACTCACTCCACACAGTAAAACTCCAACAATCAAATGGATAATAAGAGGACAATAAGCAGAGCTTGGCACCCCAAAATCAAGCCAGTTGTTGCTGTCAAGTCAATTCAGCCTGTTAAGTTGCCTCATGGGCCCCAGCACAAATAGACATTCTTCTGGTGTTCTTCATTTTCAGCCAGGATCCATCTGACATCAGCAATGATATCCCTGGTGCCATGGCCTCTTCTAAGTCCTGCTTAAACTTCTGGGAGTTCCATGTCTATGTACTGTTCTAGTAGTTTTTTTAATGTTCTTCAGCAGTATTATATTGTTAGGTAGTTTCCACATTCTACTGGATTACCTTTCTTGGAAATGGGAACAAATATGGACATTTTCCAATCTGTTGTCCAGATAGCTGTCTTCCACATTTCCAGGCATAGACTGGTGAGTGCATCAAAGTCTTCATCTGTTAAAAGAAACAAGTCAATCATCGTAGTGCTAAAGGTTAAAGGGCTAAGGTTGTGTGATTTGCACAGGAATATCATTGCTGGTGTCAGATGGACGCTGACTAAAAGTAAAGAATTCCAGAAGAATGTCTATTTGTGCTTTATTGACTTTGAAAAGGCATTTGACTGTGTGGATCATGACAAGTTGTGGCTGACACTGAGAAGAATGGGAATCCCAGAGCACTTAAATGCGCTCATGCAAAACCTGTGCCTGGACCAGGAGGCTGCTGTGAGAAGAGAGAAGGGACACTACATGGTTTAAAATTAAGAATGAAGTGCATGAGGGTTTTATTCTCTCCCCATACCTATTCAATCTATATATTCAACCTATTCAATAATGTGCTGAGCATATTAAGCTGGACTCTATGAAGAGGAATGTGACATCAAGATTGGAGGGAGACTCATCAATAACCTGTGTTCTGCAGATGACACAACTTTGCTTGCTGAAAGTGAGGAGGACTTAAATCACTTGTTGCAGAAGTTAGAGGAATGTAGCCTTCAATACGGATTGTATTTCAATGTCAAGAACACAAAGATTCTCACCACTGAACCAATAGGCACCATCATGATGGATGAAGAAGAAACTGTCAACAACGTCTTCTTAATTGAATTAACAATAAACACCCTTAGTACCAGCAGCCAGGAAAGAAAGAGATGCATTGCCCCGGGACCTCTCAATATTTTTTTTTCTCTTCTTGTTGAGTACCATCAAAATAGATTTGACTGGCACAGGAGGAGATTGCCCTTCCTTCTCCAGCAGAGCATCTGGTGGATTCAAACTGCATGCCTTCAGGATTGCAGTGCAACTTCTTGCCATTAGGCCACCAGAGCTCCCTACCTCTCCAAATTATTGAGGAGTAATGATGTTAGTTTGAGAACTGAAGTCCATCTGATTCAACCTATGGTCTTTTCAATCACTTGCTATGTATCTGAGAACTGAGCAATAAAGAAAGACAGAATGATGCCTTTAAGCTGTGGTGTTGGAGAAGCGCTGTGATGATGAAGAAGATGTTTGAACATCCCATGGACAGCCAAAAGAACAAGCAAATACGTCTTGAAGAGGGTGCAGATGGAGTGCTCTTTGGAGGCAAGGATGATGAGGCTTTGCCTCACATACTTCAGGCATGTTGTTAGACGGGTCTCTTCCTTGGAGAGGGACAGGATGTTAGGAAGGGTGGAGGGTCAGGGAAGGAGAGGAAGACTCTTGACCAGATGGATTGACTCAGTGACCGCTGCAGTGGGCTGTTGTGTATCAGGAAGTGTGAAGATGGAACAGAGTTTATATTTTTTTGTTCATGGGGTCACTGTGAGTCATATTTGACAGCACGTAACAACATCATGGGCCATATTGGATTGGCTCCACAGGACACCCAAAGAAACAGACTGCCCGTCTCAGGACACCCAAAGAAACAGACTGCCTGTCTTTCTCTGGATAGGGGAATCTCCAGACAGGGGAAGTGTGATTCCTGCCTGATGGATGCACAAGCTGGTCACCAGAGAGTTGAGAGGTCAATACGTCCAGGACACTGAGCAAGCAGCCATATGGTCTTTGTGTCCTTCCAGCCACCCTGTCCTGTTTTCTAGAAGAAATGCCTTTTGGTCAGCAGTCGGTGAGTTACTGCATCACCAGGGACTCTTGGAACCTGGACGGGCAGTTTTTAATTGTCTAGAACGACATTCTTTTCAGAATTGTCCCCCAGAAATGACATAGGCTTTTTGGTTATGTTTTTTGGGATTTTTTTTTCTTTAGGTAGATGAAATTTGTCACAAAATCTTTACTAAAAATGGAACTTTTGCACATCTAATTGCAGAATTTTGCAAAACAAATCAGAAGATATCTTGCCTGCCTCCAGGCATATCCGAGGGGATTAATTTGTCACTCTTCAAAAACAATTCTTTGGGGGAATACCAGCTTTGATTCTCTCTTCTCACATTAATTAGTAGTTGGAGGAATACTGCAGACCCTGGTGCAGGAGAAATGAGGAAGCCTGGATCTGCCACCCTTCTCAAGAGGGAGGAACAAGCCAGGGGGCGAGGGACAAGCAGGCCCAGTGCAGCTGCCACTTGGAGCTCAGTGAGGGATGCAAGGATTGCCATAGCTACCAGTCTCCAGCCCCAACCTCTGCAAGGGCATCACCACGTGTCGGGCTTTGATTTTTTTTTTCTTTTTTGCTCAAGAGCATCTGTAGACTGAGACTAGGAGAGAAGGAAAAAAAAAAAACTATACATTTATAAAGCCCAAACCCTGATAACAAACACGTTTGAGAGCAAAAAGGAGATCTAGTAAATTGTCCTAGTCTGTGGCATGTTGCATCACTAATCAAAAGACGGTACAGAAGGAATGTTTCTGAGTCAGAAGTAATTCCATGGTAGTGAATGGTTACATGGCAAGTTGACTATATTGAGACCACATTCCAAAGCAGACATGAGAACCTGAGCTTACTGACGAGGTCAAAGGGCCCGGCCGTAGGGGAGCTCTGGTGGCCTAGTGGCAAGGAGCTGCAACTACAATCCCAGAGGCGCATAGTTCGAATCCACCAGATGCTCTGCCAGGGAAGGAGGGACAATCTCCTCCTGTACCAGTCAGATCTGATTTGATGGTACACTTACACAAAAATAATAATAATAAAAAAAACAACAAAAAACAAAGGACCCGGCCATGCACGCTGTTTGTGGTTTTGATCACTCCTTTACTGACACTCCTACTGCAGCAGAGTCGGTGCCACCTCATTGGTGACCCTCCACTGAGCTTCCGAGGCTGTAAATCTTTATGGGAGGAAGCAGCGGCTGGTAGGTTCAAACTGCCAAACTTATGGTTAGCAAGCCTACTCATAATGCACTGTTCAGGAATGGGGATAGCGAAACAGTATGTTGGGCAATGTGAACACTATTTAGTGTCCCACACAGCCTAAATAGTGCTGGAATGGCAAATATTTTGTCTGTATTTTTTACCGCACAGAGGGAGGAGAGGACACCAAATCCAAACACCATTTTTATCTAGAGGTATCTTTGTTTCAGATTCCTGAATGCTTCCTACGAGTGACGCCTATTTAATGCTGGGTTTTGTTTATTTGTTCTAGTCATCAGACACCTTGATGGTAGACAATCTCTGCCAAGCTCAAGTCTATTGCTGCCATCACTGTGTCAGTCCATATATCTCCTTGTGGGTCTTCCTTTCTTTTGCCGATTCTCTACCTTTCCCACCATGAAATTCTTTTCCTAAGAGTGGCCCCTCCTGACAACATGTCCGAAGTATGTTTGTTTGGTAACTTTTACATTTTTCTCTGTCACCCTGTATTGGCGAAATACACTGATTTTGCTTTAAACATTTAAACATGTTTATAAATTTTCATCTTACAAATAGCAGAGTTTGACTGGGCCTTTCTGCTGTTATGTAGGGTGTTTCTCCCCTTTGCCCAGTGGCTGAGCCTCTCTCTTCCCTGCTAAGTGAGCACGGGGGTGGAAGGCAGGCCTCTCATCCTTGTCCTCATGCCCCCAGACTTTCCTGGGCCCCCACCAGCCCAGCCCAAAAACCATTCCCTTTGCCTGCTTGTTTAGGGTGATTACAACATGCATTTCTTCCCTGCTGGCTCTGGTGAGGCAGAAAATACTACATCATTTACTCAGTCATGAGAAGAAAGCGAAAAACCTGGAACATCAACACAATTTCTTTTTTTCCCTTTGCATTCAAAAGCTGGGCTCAGGGTGAGTTTGGGAATAATAAACCAAAATTGGCAATCACGCTAATAAGTATGGAGTTGCTGGGGATGGGGTCCCTGGCCGCTGGGAGCAGAGGGGGCGCCTGGGGTCTTTGTTCCCTTGTTGGTAAATAGCTGTCCTTTATTTACATACAGTTGTTTTGGTTTCAAAAGATATTCAAAGCCCAGCTAATTTCAGCCCTGGCTTTACATGGGAAGGGATATATATCTGAATTTTTAAAGAGATTTAGCCCTAATTAAATCTATGCTTCCCTGAGAGAGATGTGGGCAGCTCTGGCTGGGGTTCGAGGGGGGGAAGGAAGTGCATGTGATTAGCAGGCCTGCCAAGACTGTAAACATAGGCGCTTTCTTTCTGAAATCAGAATTACTCCAAGCAAGTAGGAAGTCTTTGGGCCAGGCGTCTTTGGGTTTAAGAAGAGAACTTTGAACTCTTCCATTTCAAAAACGGAATTTCTCCTCCTTGACTCAGAAAAGCCCTAGCTGGGAGCATTCACATTCAAGGCCCCTAGACTTTAAACAGGTCCCATTTTCAGCCTGTGGTAATGAAAACCTCCAGTAATGAGTTCCCTGCCCCCGTCAGGAGCCCTGCGACCAATTTGTATGTTGTCTGGGGCAAAACGGTTTATAAGTCTGAAAATCTAAGGGGGAGTGCTCTAAAGGAATGCTCTAGAAGGAATGGAGTGCTATCATTGAAATCTTTATTTATGTGAAGAGAAAGGGCTAAAACATTACCTCAGAATGCAAGATTACAACATCAGGCAGATAGAAAGTAAATCTATTCTAGTGGTGAAACATCAGAAAGCAGTAATCCTTTCTCAAAGCCCTTTTGTTATTTTAATGTATGACAAATTATGCTTTTTGCAAAAAGAAGAAAAACACTTAGATTGGAGAGGTTTTCTTTGCTTCAGTAAAAGTAATTTCACTGGGTTTTGGTGGAGATGTTTTCCTTCTCTGTAAACCGGACTTTACTGTGTTGGTCACGAGAAAGCACAAGGCAAAGGTAATTTTTAACCTCAAGAGAATGAACTGCATCCAAAATGACCACCAGGATGGGCTCCCAGTTGCTATGGCAAGGGTGGCCCTAAAGAATACTTCAGTTACAAGGGACATTTTGGGGTTGCCAATTTGAAACTTTTGCCTTTCTTGTTTTTTGGGTTTTGTTGCTGTGCATAATTTAATAAATTGTAATACTTCTGAACTGTAGTCTCTTTTTTATATCAGTTATGTCATCAAGAGCCTGATTAATTACCTGCTAGTATTCCTTCTAAGACATTCTCTAAGAAATACCAACTATTGCTGCAGTAGTTAGGGGCCATTGAGTCAACTTCCACGTGTAGGACCCACGTTCTCCCCTGTGAAGAACAGATAGAAAGCGTGTCCTATCCTGTGCCATCCCTTCACCCTGTCCAAGCCCCGTGTCGCCGTCACTGTGTCGAGGAATACTAACTAGTCAATGAAAATTGAGTAATTGGCAAAACACACAAGGAAAAGTGGTTCTCTGTTGACACTCTGTCCTGAGAAGTCCTCTAGGGCCATTTAAGCTCATATCTTCTGTCTGTGGCCCCTGGCTTGGTGTTAGAGATGAAAGGCTGAAGAGGGTCCAGAACCTTCTCCAAGAATGAAAGTGATGTCATGCCCACACAAGCCACGTGACGGAGAATGTATCAAGTGCTCTGCATTTCGGGTGTAGCGCCTACAGCCTGAATTTTCTTTGATAACTCAGAGATGGAGGCCAGTCAAGAGATCTTTGTTGAAGCCTCTACTTAAAGATGCTCCCATGGCTTAGTGGTGGGAGCTGCCCTGCCAATCCCGAGGCACTTGGTTTGAATCTACCAGAAAAATGAGCGGTCTCCTTCTGTGTGATTCACAGCCCCAGAAAACTCACTGAAAGGTCAGCTTGATGATGATGATGATATATGCAAATGGTTGACTAGCTCTGTTGCTAACTGATTCAAGATTAGAGTCTACCAGGAGGTACCTCAGAAGAAAGGCCTGGCGATCTTCAGAAAAATCATCCACTGACCACTTGAGGGAGCACAATTCTACTCTGACCCGCTTGGAGTCAGCACTTGGAGTCGAGTTGGAATCGACTTGGAGGTGACTGATTTTTGACACTCAGCTGACACAGGCAGAGGTGAGTTGAGTGTGTGTTAGCTCCGGGGTGGTTGTTTCTCTCATCTTCCACTCTCCTCACCCACCGCACACGATACCAGACGTGTGCTGGACTGAACCAAGTTTACACTTCGGGGCAGTATGTTCACCACAGGGTCTTCCAAACCCATTACCTCACTTGGATCTAACCTCAAACCTCTGCAGCACAGAGAGAAGTGCAGACCTGCCCCGCGTATAGACAGGCTTGCAGATCAGACGAAGAAATGTCTCTCTCACACTGGAGGCTGACTGTGCTGGGTCCAGAAGTCCTGGCTCCAAGTTCAGTGTTCTTTCTCAGTCCCATGTGGACTGTGGTTGCATGAGAGACAGCGACAACCAGAACAGAAACTGGAGTCACCCCAGGCACATAGACGGCTGAGCCACCGGTGAGAACACAGATAGAAGTGGCCCAGGAATCAACTGCACAGGTGAAGCCTGTAAACGTCTACCTAGAAATGGGTGTGCGGGGCCGCTGTTCTTGGGGCCTGGGGTCAGCCACCAGCATGCTGCATGCTCTTGGCCACAGCATGGGACAAAGCACTTCCTGGGTGTCCTCAGTGGTGAGGAGGGTGCACTGGCCTAAACCAGCGTTCCCAGATGGCTGGGACGGGCAAGGCTGCTTCAGGGGGCTGGTCAGAGGTCACACAGGCATTCCTGGGAGACATTGTGGGTGGTGTTCGGTACCACGGAGCTGTACTCCTCGTCCTCACAGTGACCCTGCATGTAACAGAAGGGAATGTCGCCGGGCCCTGCCTCACCCTGACAGTGCTGTCCTCAAGTCTATTGTCACAGCCACCGCGTGAATCCACCTGGTTAAGGCGGACCTCAGAGATACTGTGGGTTCAGTTCCAGACCATCACAGTGAAGCCAATAGAGCAAGTTACACAATGTGGTTCCCAGTGCATATCAAAGTATGTTTACACTAAATTATAGCCTATTCTATGTGCATGATGAAAACATTTGAAACATTGTGAGAATAACCGAAATGGGACACAGAGACACGAAGCGAGCATATGCTGTTGGAAAAATGCCAGTCGACTTGTTTGCTCAGTGCAAGGTTGTCACAAACCCTCAATTTGTTAAAAAAAAAACAAACAAACAACAAAACCCCAAACCACAAAATATCGAAACCCTACAATATCCAAAAACTGTAACAAAGTGAGGTTAAGTCTGTGTTACCTCTGAAGCCAGTGGTATCACACAACACTCTTTTCTGTTCTCTTCCCACACTCCAGTTTAGAAACAGTAGGAGTATCTGTGTGTAGAAATAAGAGGAACAGCTTGGAAACACACTGCTTTTTCCTTGGAAGAGAGAGGGAGACAGGGAGAGGGCTAGGGGCAGAGAGAGGAATGGGTAATAAGGACAGTGCAGAGAGAGGGCTTCAGGCTCTAAGACTTGGGTAGGTACCTCTCAAAAAACTCACTATCTTCCAGTCAGAACCCACCCATAGCTGACCCTCCAGTGAGTCCTCAGATGCTGTAAATTCACAGGAGGAGATTGCCCATCTTTTTCTCCTAGAGCAGCCAGTGGAGTCGAACTGCCCACCTTTGAGCTGACAGTGCAACTCTCTACCCACTAGGCCAGCAGAGTTCAAAAACTTTGCTTCCACCAAATTTGGGGTTATTTTTTTCACTTCCTTTAGTCTGTGGCAAGTGATGCCAGTTTACCCACTCTAATTAGAGACACAGATGTCTTTTCAAATAGAAACACGTAAGTCGAAAAGTAGAAAATTAAGAAAAATGTTAAGTCAATAACATTGCAGTTGGATATTCCTTCAAAGATTAGGAAGATAGTTTAGAAGTGAGTGACATTTGGGATGCACTAGGCCACATGATTTCAAGGGCAGTCAGAATGAACCCCAAAAAAGCTGTAGACAGTGACTGTGCACCTGGGTATAGGACCTGGACTGGCTGGGTCTACGTCTGGACCTGGCCATTTACCATGATGGGTGAACTTGGGCAATTACATCATCTGTCTGCCTTTCTTTCATCATCTGTGTGAGAGCACAGTGGGTTCTCAAACTCTGTGAGCCCATTTAGATCACTAGCTACAACTTTTTTTCAGTTGCTGTTGGCTTCAAACGCCATGTGATGCTAACCATCTCATTGCAAGCAGTTTGTCTCTCTTGGGCATGACTAGAGAGTCTTCAAAGAGTGGCTGGTTCAAAGCAAGTCCTGTATGTGAGCTTGACGTCCCTCTCTAAGGAAGAGCAGATGGCACAGGATAATAGGACAGCATCTAGATCTGTTGCTCGTAGGGTCTCCGTGGGTCATATTCAACTCAGCGGCACCTAACAGCAATGTCTGAGAGCTTGCTGATAGGACCTTCAAGGAGTCCTTGATAAAGTCATATGCTAGGAGTTTGGGGAAAGGAGATGATGTCCACAGTCCACGTGGTTTACCAGAACCCCTCACGTCCATCCAGTGACATGCCATTTACCGACCTTGAATATATAATCCCAGCCTTCTTCCTGCTACTCTTTACCCTTTCTGTCTTGGCCTCTTTCTTGGTTGGAAAGTGACTGAGCCTTCCATAAATGAAGGGGGTGGCGGGTGAGTCCATCTGGCCCCGCTCTCCATCCACACAAATGGTATCAAGGTGTCCAGGTGTTACCTGTCTTCTCATTGTTTATCCAAGATCCTTGCAGGAGCCAGCTGTGCACCACATGTGAAACCATCTCCCGGGCCAAGAAGCAAGAAAAAAGGCTTACGGAGCCAGAGAAGCCAGAATGGCTGCCTGCCCACTCGAGCATCTTCTCTAGGCTGTCCGCTCCCCACCTACCACCCTGTTCTGAATCAGACAGCGTATTTCTTTCTGACAGTCCTTGCTGTTGTCCCTTCAAGGAGTGGATAAGCAGCACCCTTGGACCCCTGCCCCCCAGCGAGGGCCCCCAGCAGAGGTAGTATGACATCACAGGTGACCTCTCTGCAGAACCTCAATGACATCCCAATTTCCAGGTGGTCAACCACAGCTCAGCTTGACTTTGGGCTGCAGAGGTGGGTACACGATGCTTCTAGAACTTCTAGCTGCTTTCTCTTGGTGCAACTAGCATCCTCCCATGGTCAAACACATGGGCAGAGCTGCTCTGAGCATCTTCGACTTCTTGATGTTGTTGTTAGGTGCTGTCGAGTCATAGGTGACTCATAGTGACCTTCTGAATGAAAGACCTGAGCTCTGTTCAAAGAGTTTCCAGAGGCAAGCCATTTTGGAAGTGGATGCTTCTGCTGCTTCCAAGCTTGTTTTAATCGGGAAGCTCCACCAAACACTGTCCACCGTGGGTAACCATTATCACATTTGGCACATCAGTGTCCCAGTGTTCAGCATCACAGCAACCACGAGTTACCTCTGTACAGCAATGCACAGACCAGTGCTATACCACCTAGAAGAATGTTTGACAGAAAAACAATTTGAACCAGGCCTGAGAGTCGCATATTAAAATCGCCCACCTCGGGCTTGATTGCATAACTACTGTCCACCAGGCCAATGTAGCTCTCTCGTTGTTGTTGTTAGGTGCCATAGAGTCCGAGATGACTCGTAGCAACCCTATGAATGAAAGACCTGGATTTACATTTGTCATTTGCTGTCCAACTCTCAGCAGACAGGTGAGGGAGATGTATCCTACCGACCTGCACTCCCAGGTGGCTGGTGGTCAATAGCTAGCTGTTCCTAGCCCAGTGGAGAGTTTATTCAGCGGGAAAAGCTCATAGTATCCTTTTCCAAAGAGCTGTGCACATGCAGAAGTAGCTTGTTTGCAGGCACTTTCACCCTCACTGGGCATTTTGAAGATGTTCCCAAGCAGTGATGGGAAGTAGACAGCCATCTGTTACAGGGCCACCATGTATGCTAGAATCTTCCTGTAGGCGTTTGGATGTGGGCAGTCTCCTCCCGTACAATGAACTGCCTCGGAAAACATGGTGGAGGTTCAGAACCTGTTCAGCTCGATTCTGACTTGACAGAACACAACAACATCCTGAACACAGAGGTAAACAAGCCTCATCCACCTGCTCTGAACTGGGACCTACCCATGGCTGTAGAGTGTGTTCCAACTCCTAACAATTCTATAGACAGAAAATAATTGCCCCCTTGGGCACCCAAAGCCATAAATCTCAACAAAAGCAAAATACCTCATCCTTCTCCTGAGGAATACCTGGTGGACCAAACTGCTCATCTTTAGATTAACAGTCCAACATTTAACCCACTACACCACAGGGTGCCTTCCTTGAGCTGTGACTATCCTTGGTATTTCCTTTCCCACTCCCACACAGGTGCCAACCGTAACTACCTCACAGGGTTTCAGAAAAAAAATTATATATA
>NW_006399756.1:12488101-12489237 GCF_000299155.1 Elephantulus edwardii | reverse complement strand
ATATATATATGGTTTGAATGACACCTGAAGCAGGAGTGGCATCCACTTCCTAAATAACATGCCTCTGGAAACTCTATGAACTTTGATAAATGTCAACAGCTATAGTAAGGCTTCAGGCCTTTTGTTCATAGGGTCACTGTGAGTTGTGCTCTACTCGACGGCAATAAACAACAATAACAACAAAACACATTATTAGATAAATGTCAGTCCTCAATATTTCCTGGACAACAATTCCACGTGGTAAGTATCTATCTCATACCCGTGTGTAGCAGCCACTCTTCAAGATGCCGCCAGTGACGCTGGTCTCCTGGTATTTAGGGTCTCACGCAGCTGCCTTTTATACTGACTCTGCAGCCCTTGAGGAAATGACGGGAAGTGACCCGTGAGGCCAGATAATAAAAGTCATTGTGGCTTCTCCCTTGCACTCACCCGAGTCGTTCATTCTCAGGTAAGTAGGCTGCCGTGTTGTAAGGATGCTCCGGCAGCTCCATGAAGAGGTTCATGTGGAGAAGAACCAAGATCTCTTGCCAACAGCCACATTAATACACCAGATACGTGAGCGAACCATCTTGGAAGCCGATCTACCAGCCCCGGTCAAGCCTTCAGCTGACTGCAGCCCTTGCCAACATCTCAATGAGAAATTAAAGAACAGAACCATTACTTTACCCAACTACCATTCAGCTAGTGCCTGGAGTTGACTGTTGTTATTGGCAGGTGCTGTCGGGCTGGTTCTGACTCACAGTGAGACGGTCCCTCAGACAGCAGAAAGGAAGACTGTCTTCCTGTACACCAGGCCCACGATGGTTGTTACCGTCGAACCACTGGTCCACACCAGTGCGGACCACTGCGTCAATCCACCTTACAGACGGCCTTTCTCTCTAACACTCACCTTATTTGTTGGTCATCTTTTCCACACATATGAGGTGACTGAAGATTCTGTGACTTGAAAATATTTGGTGTACTTTAGTCCTCAAAGTGACATTATCTTTACTTTTTAACACTTTAAAAATGTCTTTTTTCAGTAATTTGCCTCAAAATGTAATATGTAATTTGATTTCTTGACTGTTGTTTCCATAGGCACTGATTATAGGTTCAATAAAATGGAATCTTTGGCACTGTTATTTTTTTTTTCCATC